>NC_069131.1:9143110-9460193 GCF_026914265.1 Mya arenaria | reverse complement strand
TTTTGGTTATGTAACAATGGCACAATGTTTTTCGTTAATGGAACCTTGGCACAGTTTGTTTTTTGTTTATGAAACAAAGACATATTGCTTAAAGGTAAATTTTATCAAAGTATACATTAACTCGAGGAGACTTATCAATAAAACAAATAATAATAAAAAACGAAAAGGTAAAGCCCAAGTATTTCTATGATTAGATATCTCAACTCTATCTGCAGACGGAGGGAAACAATTCAGAGCACCTAATGCAAATACTTTTCAAAGATACGATGCAGTCATCGTTAGAAACCAAAAACATCACACACAGTCTGCCTTATAAAATAAAAGGTTTTAAACTGTGTGATCATATAGTTTCATAATAAAAAGCATCATTGTACTAAAACTGGGAACAAATAAAGAAAAGTACTTCTATGATTTTGTGTTCTATGTCTTTGGCGTTTGCCCATTGCCACTAAACCGGGTTTATGCCACTAAACCGGGTTTCTGTTTAAACTTTTTGCTACTGAGCATGTTTCTGTAGCTTTTTGCATATATATTGGAGTTATCGAAATAGACTTTGGGGGAAGTGCCAATGGATTATTGTTTAATAACTCTATTTTCTTATCTATTAGGTACAATATTTTATTCATCCACGGTAATAAGGCATTTGGTTCAACCCCTTCTCTTTTGCACCAGCTTTTACTATATTTGGATAAAGTGTCTGTCAATTCTAATTTACATGTATGGAAATTAATTTCAGATGCTAACCGGTATTTAGAACCTTTATTAAGCAGTTTAAGAAGATTATTTTTAATAAAAGAAAAATCTCCTGTAACAATATGCCCAACAGGGTCGTAGCGGTACATGGGGTCAATACAATCTCATGAAGAAGGTGTATTTGCGAAAATATCATCTTCTGATACTACTTTATTATAATTAAATATGAAATTTCTAATAGGCTTTTTATATTTGTAACATATCATTGGCATTTCTTTATTCTTAAAGTATTGTGGAATACATTTTTCTACATTTTTATTCTTAAATAATTATTTAGATTAAGAAGATCTATACCCTTGTTGCTAAAAGAAAGTTTAATGCGATATCTTTTGCTAGTATCAACATTTTCAATAGTGGGATGAAGGTAATGTTTAGTATATCCATTAACGATACATATTTGTTTTTAATGGTCGTGTGTTTAAAATATACTAAGGACTTACTTTCGTCGAAAATGATAAGTCAAATTAAAACAAAACATCACATACATTTTATGTGTGTTCCATCATTGTATGTTTGTCACCACAGCCAGGCTCTCAATAGCCAGGCACAAAAAAGGACATGTAGTTACATTTGTGGTCCCATGTAAAATATAGCAGATATTTAGTCATGAAACGTTCATGAGATAGCGATATAAATCTGATGAAGAGAGTTCTTTGTTTGAAATTTATATGGCTTAAAGTCAAGTGATAACAAGTAGTGTTAAGACTAGATAGTGAATTTGTCAGAGCTCTGAAGTCATCAATATAAGGGGAAATATCAAATTACTCAAAATAGTTATTGGAATTGTTTCGTCTGGATATGGTTCTGGGTGTATTATAGCATCCAGTATCCTTAAATGCATTGAACGAGTTTATTTCAAATGCATAAGGGCTACTTTATCTAGGATATAATAATAATTGAAACCTGATTTTGGATCCAATGAAAACGGATATTTCACTAATACGTATATGAAGAAGTTAACAATACGGTATTTTGGCAATTATGTTGAAATGCTTTTGAGTTTGCAAAACTTGCTTTAAGTCAGAAACACATTTACACACAGAACCTTCTTTTACATTTTCAATGTATCTGTTTTGCCTTAGATACAATGATACAATTGTCATTCTAACAATCTAAACAAGCTATTTGAGACCAATCCCCAATAGATTTTGCTACCTGAACACCATTTTGAAATAAAAGATCCTATTCAATTTGACAATTCAATTGATAACGTTTTCCTTAATTATCATTTTATTGCTCATTGATGGGTTTCTCAAGATATATTTATCAATGTTTCCCATTCAAAAACAATTTAAATACCCGTTAAAACTTTTGCACAATGTTTCAATTGCATTGCATTATTACATTGTAGATCAATGCAGTAAACAACCATTTAATTTACGTGAAGGTCATTAACATTCATTACAAAAAAAAGAAACGGAAGGCAATGAATTGTGGAAAGTAAAATTCAAAATACTTCGAGATACTGAATTAAAACTGTGAACATTTACTTTTTGAACGCTTCAGTTATTTAATCACATAGTAAAGTATGACTGAAATACATGTTCTTCTAAAACATAATTAAATGACATTATAACTTCAACGGTGTATCAAAACAAGCGTTATATATTTAGGCAGAAAAATTTCACATCACCATGTATGCAATGATTAACTCAAAATCTTTGTTTTTATACATGTTACTCAGGGAATTGCAATACACGTGCTCTTCTGTACTTATCAAAATCACAGACCAGTTATCAAACCGTACGACTACATTATCACTATCAGTATGTCACCACAGCAGGGCTGTCAACATCAATAAATCTTTTTTAAAAAGTTCTTTGTTTGACAGTTTTATGGCTTCAAGTGATCTGATGTCCAGTAGCGTGGAATGACTAGATAGTAAATTTGTCAGACCTCTGGAGTCATCAATATAAGGGAAACATTATCAAATGACTCAAATGTGTCGTTGGAATGTTTTCGTGAGAATTATGATTCCGGTTGTGTTATAGATTGCGGTTACCAACAAAGCATGGAATTATTTTATTTCAAATGAATAAAGCCTATTGTATCTATGATGGGTTTTTTTTACCAACAATACATTATTTCTTGTCTTTTCCTGATGTTTCCGATGGTATTATAGTGCATGGTTACCAATAAAACGAATGCTACTGTATCTTGGACGTATTGTATTCTGATTTGGGATCCAATCGAAACTTGTAGTATGTTTACTAAGTATATGATGTGCTTTTGAGTTTACAAAATAATAGTTTTAAGTCAGAATCACAATAATACACAGAACGGTCTACTTCATTTCCAATGTCTTTGTTTTGCCTTTAATACAATGATTCAATTGTCCTTTGGAGAATCTGAACGCGCACAGCTTATTGTTATTTGAGACCAAGCGTCAATGTGTTTTGATACCTGAACACCATATTGAGACATTAGATCCTACTCATTTGGACCATTTCATTGATTAGTGTTTCCATTACTGTCGTTTTATTGCTCATTAGTGGGTTTTTCAGTTATATATATCGGGGTTTCCGTTTTAAAACCATTCAAAAAACCGTTTAAATCGTTTAAATGCACAATGTTTCAATTTCGTTGCATCAATAAATTGTAGTATCATACAGTTAACAAACGTTTAAATCACGTGAAGGTAATTAGTTTTCACTTACAAGACACGGAGAGAAACCATTAAAATCGAGATACTAAATTATAACTAGGAACACCTTATTTTTGAATACTTTAATTTGGAGACAACAAAGTAATAATTTGGCTGTAAAATACATTCAATTCAATAACAAAATTCACTTAATGATATTTTAATTCATTTTTAAAATGTTTTTGCTGGTCCTGTTCGACGGCATGTCGGAAGAACGTTAAGTTTTTAGACAGAAATATATGCATTACTAAGTATACAATGAAGACTATGAAGATTTGCTTTTCTACATGTTTCTTAGTGAATGGCAACATATTGCCAACACTGTTCCTTTGTGCTGATTTAATTTTTAACACAACGATATGACAAAAATGTACATAGCTCAGAGGGTCAGTCGTTAGATCACTAGAGTCGGTAATCATCATTTATGAGCATTTGGAAGAAGTGTAAGGTTGAGAACGGAAAGTAGATTTATACACAAGTGATTGCCTTTTTAAGAATGATCTACCATCGTACCGCGGTTACCACAACATAGACCGTTTCAAAGGGAATTACCCCAACAGACCCAACCTAGGCGCTCACAAAAACATAAACCGTCCAAACGTAGTTCCCACCACATTGACCGTATCAAGGCGGTTACTCCAACATTTGAAAATAACGATATGTTTATATCTGTGTTATTTGTTTCTTGTCAATTGATATTGTATGTCTGACGTTCAGTGTCTGTGTAGCTTTCATCGATTTCCTTTTACAGTCTCATAGTTACAATCTTGCATGACGTTATCGTTGCTATTGATTTATTGATGTTTTTGTTGTTGTTGTTTTTTGTATGTATTTTTGCTGTTTGTTTGTGTTTTGTTTGTGTTTTGTTTCTATATATTTCTACCGTTTAGTTTAAACATTATATATTTTACAACGATTGTGAAGAAAGCTATGATAGCTTATACTTAGTAACTCTCGTTGGCACGATGTTGCGCGAGAGTGTGGTCTTGTGTTTAGGGGGAAACCGGAGTACCCGGAGAAAACCCACTTGTCCGGCTTGGTGACCACTAACCAAACGCACGTGCGCCCAGGCCGGAAATCGAACCCGGGTCGCTTTGGTGAGAAGCGAGTGTTCTAATCACTGCGCTAACCGGACAACCTTTAACATGTTATGGTTGTGCATATTTCGGTCCTTTATTGTACTACGTAGCATTAATAGCGGGACAGCCTTAAAGGGCTTAGTAACTTGGCTTGTTGAGTTAGAGTAAGGGTTAGGTTGTTGTGTATAAATATGGCCATAGAATCTAGTTTAAGGTCACAGTGAGCTCGTGTTTCATTGACGATTCCAAGGCGATAATCCAATTATTCACTGGTAAATTTATTTTGATCAGTGAGTTGTCCTGTTTGTGTTTGTGTATGTGGTGTTAATATGTTTGTGTCTTTTGTCCATTGTCGATTGGACCCCTTGCCTCGTACGTCTAAACAAGGTTTAATGGTGAATGTTCGACTACTGGGCGTGTCTCTGTAGTTTTCATGGTATTATTGAAAAGCTATGGCTTATTCTTAAGTACAAAACCGCACCAACACATGGGCAAAGAACATTTTAAGTGTGGTTGGTTTGTCCAATACCAAATTCCCGAAGGCTATTAGACGTTAGCCTAATAAAGAAAAGGAACAGAAGCCATATAATTCAATCCATAATAGACCTTAGGCTTAGACTTAATTAAATATATCTTGCACAAAGCAAACGGAAATATACAGATGTAAATTACTACCTCTAAATAGGGACGCTGTATTTATATAAGCTGTACAATTGATCATATTTCATGAACAACATACTATTTTTGTTCCGCCCCTCCCTCGGTTTAAGGTAATGTGCAAGACTATGACTAGTTCAGAGAGATATTTATGCAAGTTCTAAAAACATTGCATATTAAACTTCTCCTTTTCAGGTTAACATGACAAAGACCGGAAGGAGTTAGGATTAAACATAATTTGTTATATATTAGCTGATCTAAATTACGTTTACCTTAGTTACAAGATGTCAGCACAGCCAGGCCCTTAATAACCAGGCACAAAATAGTACATGTAGTTACTTTTGTGCTTCCACGTAAAATAATATTTAGTCATGAAATGTTCACTGGATAACGATATAAATATGGTGTAGAGAGTTCTTTGACAGTTTTGGGGCTTAAAGAGGAGTGGTGACCAGTGGTGTATAAATACTAGATAGTAAATTTGTCAGACAATTGATGTCCTCAATAAAAGCGGAAAATCAACAGGCTCAAAAAAGTTATAGTTGAATAATCTCGTTTGGTTATGCTTCTGGTGTTATTATTGTATCCGGTATCCTTCAAAGAATTGAACAAGTTTATTTTTAAAATCACAAGGGCTAGGATATGATAATTATTGAAACCTGACATTGAATACAATGTAAACGGATCTTATTTACTGAGCATATGTAGAACTTAATGATAGGGTATTTTTTGCAGTTATTTTGACATGCTTTTGAGTTTGCAAAAATAGCTTAAAGTCAGAAACACAATAACACACCTAACTTTCTTTTTCATTTCCAATATTTTTGTTTTGCTTGAAATACAATGATACAATTGTCCTTTGGATGTTCTAAACACCGACATCTGATTCCTATTTGAGGCCAAGCGCCAATATTGTTTGCTGCCTGAACACCATTTTGAAATAATAAATCCTATTCAATTTGACAATTCAATTGAATTGTTTAACCTTAACTGTCATTTTATTGCTCATTGATGGGATTTTGAGACATATTTTTCAGGGTTTCCAATTTTAAAACTACTTAAAGACCCGTTAAAGCGTTTGCACAATGTTTCAATTGCGTTGCATCATTACATTGTAGATCAACGCAGTAAACAATCATTTGATTTACGTAAAGGTGATTAACTTTCATTACAGAACACAGAAAAAGAAGACATTGAATTGTTGAAAGAATATTTTTCGAGATACTGAATTATAACTATGAACATTTATTTTTCGAACGCTTCAATTAGAAAATCACGAAGTGAAGTATGACTGTAAGATACATATTCTTCTAAAACATTATTAAATGATATTATAATTCACTCGTTTTGCTGATTGTTTTCGATGGCGTGTCGAAATAACGTTATATTTTTGGCAGAAAATATTTGCAGCACTCAGTCTACAGTGAATAATTCAAAAACTTTGTTTTTCTACATGTGTCTCAGGGAATGGCAACACATTGCTTTAAGGTGGACCAGTTGTCAAAGGCACCTGAATGATACATTGTTTTAATGTTATTAATCTGTCTTTACCATGACTAAACTGCGTTGTATTACCATCTGATTTCTCAATTCGAACAATCATGCTTTCTCACGATTCGTTTGCTCTCTAAATCAAAGTTGTATTGGTGTCTCGTTTTAACATCACGTGTTGGTAATACACCAATTATTTATACCACGTGGGCTGTTAAGTTTTAAGAGGTATTTTGTGCGATTGTCTGAATAAAACTTAAATCTGCAAGTCATCGCTGTACTTTATAACATGAATATATCATATCATACTCTGAAACACGCGGCCGATGAGTATCGCTTATAAAGTAAGAGCATAAATAAACCATTTCGAACCCATAGCATTTTTACTTCGTTTTCATTGATAGAAACGAGGCGGTTACCCCAACATTTACCGTACCAAGGCGATAACCCCGCCATTAACCTGCCTAGGCGGTTAGCATAGCAATTGTCGTGCCGCGTCTATAATCCGAACATGATACTGCCGAGACGGTGACCCCATCATTTACCGTACCAAATATATACCCCGATCATTGACCTGCCGGGGCGTTTTTTTTACCAACAGTGACAGTACCGTGGCGATTTCCCAAACTGAACGTACCAAGGCGGTTACCCAAATATTTACTGTGCTAAGGTGGTTATCATAACAGTGACCTTACAAAGCGGTAACCCAAAAATTGACCGTACCAAGACGGTTATCCTTACATTCACCCTACCAAGGTGAAAACCCCAGCACTTACCGTACCAAGGCGGTTTTGTGCGTACGTGTGTGTGTGTGTATGTGTGTGTGTATGTGTGTGCGTGCGTGTGTGCGTGCGTGCGTGCGTGCGTGCGTGCGTGTGTGTGTGTGTGTGTGCGTGCGTGCGTGCGTGCGTGTGTGTGCGTGCGTGCGTGTGTTTGTGTGTGTGTGTGTGTTTTTTGGCATGTTTTTCTGCTGTTTGTTTACCTCATGTTTGTTATATTTCTGTCGTTCAAGATAATATGGTTTAACCATATTGTACTACATAACGTATTAAGTAGACAGCTTAAAGGGCATAGTTACTTGGCTTGTTAAGTCATGTTTACGGTAAGAAATATTGGGACAAGTGTGAGTATACGGCCATAGAACCTAGTTTAAGGTCCCCGTAGACTTGCATTCAACTGAGCTCGTGTTTCACTGACCATTCCAAGGCGGTAATCCCATCATTTATCGGTAAATTTATTTTGATGAGTGTGTGGTATGTCTGTGGTGTTTGTATTTGTGTATAGTGTTTATATGATTGTGTCTTTAATTCCTTGTCGGTTGGACTCTTGCCTTGTGCCTCGTTACATGGTGTTTTGCATGCTTGACTACTGGGCTTATCTCAGTAGTTTCCATTGTAATATTGACAAGGCTTATTCTAAAGTACATAACCGCAAAATGTGGTTGATTTGATGAAAACTAAGTTTCCAAAAGCTACCAGACGCTAGCCTTATAAAGAAGTGGAGCAGAAGTCATAGAACTAAATACATTACACACCTACGCGTAGGCTTTATTAGGAATATCTAGCATAGAGCTGACAAAACTCATAATTTTTTAACGGAAATGTACCGATGTTAATTACTTTCACTAAATGGTATGTAGTTCCGATGAGCATTCTGCGGTGAACGAAAGATTTCACAGACAGTGCTGTAATCGTCATATTCAAAGAAAACTTAAAAGTTTAAACATATCTTATTCAGTTCGTATATACAAAAATAACAGCAATAGTATGATGAAATGGATCGGAAAACAAGCAATGTAATTGCTTATACTAATTCCTTTCCATGTAAAAGTGTACAGTTACGTACAGACTTGCCAGACTTGGTCAAATGCCTTTGAAACGTCACAAAAGACAGCCCTTACTTCTTTCCCTTCATCTAAGGCTTTGCTGAGGTCGTTGTTAAAGAAAGCTCACTGGTTGAAGCTAGAATCGCCTTTGATGAAACCAGATTGGAAGGATGTAAGTAATTTATTCGAGATGACGTAGTTGTAGAGGTATTTGTGGACACAGCGCTGCATGAGTTTGCCAATACAACTTAGAAGTGATATTGGTCTATAATTGCAGGGATAGATAGATAGATACGTTTTATTCCTCCAGTAACGGAGAGCATAACATATTTACAAGTATAATATAAAACATAGATATACAAATATTATGTACATAACAAACGTTAATTTACAAAAGCCATAACGTGCATACATGTAGCATGGTAACAAGTTACACAAAAACGTCATGGATCACATAAGCCTAAAACATGTAAGCATAACTCAAGCTTTCCTAGCTACAAGTAAGTTAATTAACGCCTTAGCAATTGGTTGAAACATCAAACAATTATGAGAATTTGTTGTTGCAAATTGAAACACCTTTGCGCACTGGCCCTTATGAGGTTTAAGAATTAGACACTTAAAAGCATCCACGCCACAGCAGTGAATTATGCTATCCCACAAGGCCCTACGCTCTTCTTCTTTTTTGTGGCAAAATCATATTAAATGTTCAGTATGACCTTCGGCCATAATATTACACGCTTTACACTCAGTCCGGAATGACCTTGACACAAACGTACCCGTTAAGTTCATAAGCGTCGTACATGTTTTCTGGAGACGAGGGTTACTTCTAACCACAAACCATAGCGGCGAACATTTGTACTGCGTAATGATGTTTTGCAGGGCCTCGTCACTAGAAGATTTCGTCATGTTATCATACATTATTGCTTTCACGCGCATCATAACATTTCTCTGAAGGATCCTTTTCCAGGATACCTTATTTGGGAAATCACCAGAACTAATATATACGTTTAGATACTCAACGAGACTGTATTTTTGGAGTAACTTATATATATCCGGTAGAAATCCAGTCTTCTGTTTATCACCATTCATAAAAAGTAGAAGTCTGTGTACGAATATTTGTTTCGCCAGATAATGGCATGGTAACAAGCACAGTTGGCCTAGAAATTGGAGTTTTCGATACTCAATTATTATTTCAACTGGTGTCATGTCTAGCGTACAAAGCGCGAAGTTCGTAGACATATATTTCTGAAAATGTTGCATATGTTTGACACAAAAGCGATGGGCAAATTCTAGTTTATGAATATCGCCCTTAGAATAAACACTCCACATTTCACAGCCGTATAAGGCTTTTGGTAGGATAACGGATATATAAATAGTTCTCAGCGTTACCGCACTCATCATGTCCGGATGTATCCCACTGTTAATAATACTAAAATATATCCCACGGAGTTTCACACTTGCACTATGAATCAATTCCTTACAAGTCATTGTCTCATTGCAGTCTACACCTAAATGAGTATATTTATTTGCTTCGGTTAACATGTTCTGTCCGAGAAGAAATGGTTTATGTTTAACCGCTTTTGATATGTTAAAGGTCACAACAGCACACTTTTGGGGATTGTATAGGAATCGCCATTTCTTTGAGTATTCGCAACATATTCTTAGCATATTGTCCATCCCTATTTTTGAATAGGAAATCAAAACCATATCATCTGCTACTGTAGGGGAACTCATTTTCATACCGTATATGCATACCCCGTTGCCACTATCCTCTAGTTCTTTAATGAGACCATCAATATGCAATAAATACATGATTGGAGAACTTTTCCCTCCTTGGCGGGTCCTTGCAGCACTGGAAATTCCGCCGACTGAATGCCTTGATAGCGCACCTTACTCTTTGCGCCAACATACATATTTCGCAGGGCCATTAACGTGTTGTTATCAATACATTTGTTGTCCGGTATATGGTCGTCGGCTTTGAGGGTCAGGAGTTTATAAAATAATCCGTCATGCCACACCCGGTCAAACGCCTGACGACTATCAAGAAAACACAAATATACAGGTGACGAGTATTCTCGGGATAAATGTAGTGATTCACGGAGAGAAAACGACGTCATCAAACAGCCAAGTTTTGTTGAAATCCACCCTGCTGTATGTTAAGAGTAGAGATTATTTTCTCTTTGCATCTGTCCAGCAACACCATCTCATATACCTTGAGCACCGTTGAAGATAAAGTGATCGCGCGGTAGTTATTTGGGTTATCTCTACTTTTGTTACCTCCCTTATGTAATGTAATTATGTCTCCCCGTTTCATTTTATTTGGTATATATCCGGACCTCAGCATATTAGTAAATATATGTGCAAGGCACGGGGATACAATGTAGTTTGCAAATAACAAATGTTCATGTGTGATCCTGTCTGGTCCACAGGCTTTACCTCGAGGGAGGGATTTTATTGATGATGCCACTCCTCAGGCGAGACTATTACACAAGTATCGAGTGAAATATCATTAAATGTCTGTTCCACAGTGCGCTCTACTGTTCTTTTCCATACTTTATCAAGATCGGTCGATTCGGTTGGTGAATAAAGGTCTTTGAAGTACAATCCCCACTCTTCAACAGTTTCTTCTCTGCTAAAGCATACCTTATCCCCGAATTTCAAACCGCATCCTATCTTAGATTGGGACTGTTTTTTCCTTGAATTTACTGTTTTCCAAAATCGAACATTATCAGTTTCAGCAGCTAGTTCTAGGTTTTTATCAAGCATCATAATGTACTCATTGACTACCCGCCTATGTGTCCTCCTAAATAGAGCTTTGGCTGCCTTATAGTAAACGTACTCATCACAGTTGGCATTACGAGGCCTACCAGCCCGACACCATCGATCACGCGCACCCAACATTGAATTATGGAGATCTGAAAGTTCATTTGACCAGTACGGTTTTAAATGTGCCTTAAATGTTTTCTTTAGAAAGACATTATCTGAGCATGCAATTAAATGTTCACATAAACAATCATACATAGTATCAATGTCCTCATTAGTAACTTTACCATTATATATGTATACCGAGTCTACATCACTTTCTAGTGATGATGTATACCGTTCAACATGCTTTGAGCGGACCTTTTTCCAGTTAATACAGTTTTCCCTCTCGCCATTATTCTCAACATGTAATGGGGAATTAACTATGATTTTCAAACAACATAAAATAGGCCTGTGCCTAGAAACATTCAAGCAACAATCATCTGCAATCTCACAGTGAACAATACAGTCAAGCAATTCATGTTGAACAAAAATATAGTCTAATATAGATGTATACCGTCCGTCATATGAAACAAATGTGTTGTTACACCCTTGGCAATTGTTCAGTAAATTGCAAGCCCATAAATTACAATCATTAACAAAACTGAGCAACCGTCTGTCCCTGTTATTTAGGGTCTGTGCACTAAGTTTGCCATTAAAATCGCCCATAAATATAACCTGACCTTTGTCACAATATGCATTAAATAGATCATACAATGTTGTAACATATTCATCATACTTTCCTATGGAATGATTACTGCACGGTAAATAAACCTGGAAAATATACACATATTGGCCCGGTGTTATCTGCAATTGGATACCAATAATTATATCATCATCTACATCCAATGAGGAAATTAAATTATCAAATCGTCTATGAAACAATAACAAAACACCACCTTGACGCCGATTATCACTGTCACACACTGTGTAGTGCTTAAATTCACTCGATATCGAGTCCATAAAGTGTACATTTTTCGGTGATAACCAGTGCTCGGAAATACCACATATGTCTATTTCGCCGTGTTTAAGGATTTCATCTAAATATCCGGCACTGGACATAATGCCTGTAACGTTCCATGTAATGAGATTGAGGTTGCATACAGCCATAAACACACAGAAACACAATAATACAGACATACATAAATCAGCACACATTTTTAGAAAATACATTATCATGATTGCACAGTTAATCTACGGCGTACGATCGAAGAACATTGAACCGATTGTCCCGTGATCTCTCCTTCCGACCGCCGCTCCATCCGTCGTCCCGGTCTGCAGTCTTCGCCGCTCCTCCCGCACGAAACCTAGGTGGAACGTCCTGTCCGAGCCACTGCGCTTGCACATCTCCTTGCCGGATTCCCGAGGAAAAGTTACCATGACCGCTCGATGGCAACCGTTTCCCGAATGAGGGAACACGTGCACGCCAAGGCTTACATGTCACATAGCTTGGCCAAAAACCGTCCGAAAGTACTCGTTTCGAGTTGTCGTCGGCCGACAGGCAAAGTTTTAGGAACACTTTCAAAGGATTCTTACGTAAAGGAAACACCTGAATCGATTTAACATCCAGACCTTTCTTTGAGGCCACAGTTGCTAGAAGTTCTGTGTTAACATTGCTGTTTAAACCAAAAACACAGAACCGTTCAGTGTGGTGCTTCTTACGTACAACCTGGAAGCCATCCCACTCAATATCCTTTACACAAGTAATCACGCAAATTGGGTTTCCTGACTCTTTCTCCATGACGTCATCATCATGTTGCCAAAGTGACATAGGTTCCATGTCAACGTCCGTCGTGACATCTTCTGTAGCCTCCGTAGGAAGTTCAGGAACACCGTCGTCGAAATTGCCATGATTCTGCATTGCATCGTTTATATCGCAGAGTAGCACATTATCACATTCCGGTACTAGGTTTGAAACAGTTACAAGGTGATCTGTATCGAGAAAACATTCCATGTGCCTCACTCTATCTTCGAAATCTGTTACACGGCCTACCATGGCGCTAGTCAGTGAGCGCATAGTATCAACAGACGAGCCCGTGAATTTTGCTATCGCATTACTACACTCAAGTATTTCTGCTTTTATGTTCTGTAAAGCACTTTTTGTATAGTTCATTTGCTCTGTTCTTTGCCTCTCATTAATATGTGGATCAGATATTTTGAAAATGGGGCAGACGTTCGTCAACTTCCATGGAGAAGGGAAGGTAGAGTTTGCCAACAATCTGTTAAAATATTTCGAGAGAGGTACAGCAAGTTCGTCTTTGCCCTCTTTAATAAGTATAGGACTAATCGAGTCACGACCACTGGCTTTACTAGGATCAATACAGGAAATTGCATCTCTTACGTCCTGGCTTGTCAATAATATTTCTGAGAGGAAAGTGGATGTAACGTTCTCAACTGCTAAAGGGGGATGTTGCTGGGGTTCTATGGTTGATTGTTTGCTGAAGTATGAGTTAAGAAGGTCTGCCTTTTCTTCATCGGACTCTGCCTTAATTGTTCCATCAATAAGAGTTGGAATTGGTGAAGATTTAAAGAAACCTTGAATATGAATATTTTAACAGCCTAAACCATTAAACGGTCCGTATATAAAGACATTCCTTATAATTGAAATGTGAACTTAAGATTGGCACATACTATTATATTTTGAAGAAACAAGGACACCGTATTTATATAAGCTGTATCTATTTATCTAATTTCATGAACAGTATAGTGTTTCTGTTACGCCCCTCCCTCGACTTTGTCTAAAGGCGACGGGCAAGTATAACTAGTTCTGAGAAATATAAATGCAAGAACTTAAAACATAGCATATTAAACTTTCTCTTTTTTATGTGTTTATGACAAAGACCGGAATGAGTGGGAAATTAGGTTGGGATTAAACATACGTTGCTACGCAGGTGATCTAAATAACGTTCCCCAATAATAACAGGAGTGTAAAAATCTCAAAAATAGATGCATGCTTCCCATTTCCTTTGCTAATACCCTGATGTTTTGGATAAAAGGGGCATTCACAAACGTTTTGTTCAGCTCTTGTAACCAGACAGGGGGGCCGGCATCATTAAAGGATCTAATGTCTGTGTATCAACGGGTGTATCTTCCGATCGACATATCAATTCCTCGTAATTGGTTGTTTTTTCATATATATTTTGAAACAAATAGATATACTGGAGATAAAACTTTAGGCTTATCATTAGTACTGCTGACACTCGGTTAATACTTAATTGCAATTAGTGAGCTTACGATATTTTGACGTACGCTTGTTGAGTCGATTCTCCCCATATTTGTAACATGCGTAGCAATAAAACTTTATAAACAGCAGGGTCGTTTTGTTTTATTTCCTAACCTTTGTGTTTATACTGGTTAAAATTATTTTTTTCACAAATAGGTAGGACAACAAAAATCCTATGGAAAGGTTATTCCAATTTACGATTAAAACTGAATACAATCTTTAATGATACGGGTACCTAGTCGCCAAAAACAGCGCAATTGGAAAAAATGTTACTGTTTCTTTTCTACTTTAAGGGAAAATTAAATTATAAAGTGTACTTTTTACGGCAATATAAATCATGTGGAACAGATTATTGATAAACACTTTCAGAGTTTTTATAGCAAGAATGTCAACAGATTTGGAAAGTCCAGATAATAAAATTGTCAGAGCGTTGAAATCTTTTTAAGTAGTACATCAGGATAAACATTGTGATTTTAAACGTAAAAATGGAATTCATTTGTTTTCGCCTGTTGTTTTTTAATTTGTTACTGTTGTTGACTTATACTGTTTAAAACAAAAGTAGGATGAATCTATAAAGTAACTTGGTATTGCAACCTGTCAAATACGAATCGAAAATATTCAATATAATACCCCAAAATTGGAAATACTAAAAAAGATACGGTTATTGTAATAGTTTTGTTTACATACTTTTGTGTCAGCATAAATAACTTTTCACCTGAAAATCGATAGTAGGATACACAGCTTACCACATGTTTTTCCTGTTTTCTATAATTTCATTGTTTCAAATACATAAATAAAAAGTTACTTTGGATAATCTTAACACGGACAGCTTATTATTATTTGCTACCAATGGCCAATAGTTCGTGCTGCCTTAGTATACACGATACTTTTTGCCACTTAAACGATATTCAATCGGACCAATTAACTGATTATTGCTTTTTAATATGTCATTTTATTGTTAATTGATTGGGTTTTCAGATATATTTATCAGGGATTCCATTTTAAAACAATTCGATAACCCGTATAAAGGTCTGCACAACGTATCTGTGCATCATTAGATTGCCTCGCATATTGTTACAACGTGGAGAGACATTTGATTTGCGTAAGGGTGATAGGATTTTATATAATGGACTAGAACTAGTTTGACTAGAAATCCTGAAGGGCGGGGCGAGGAAACACAGAATTTGCTACTGTGGTGATATGAATGGCTTTAAGATGCATACAAAACAAATTGTATCCTTATGTTGCATCCAAATAAAACGGTCATACCTTTTACTTGGTATACGAAAATCTTAACTATACGGTCATTTTGAAGTCAGTTTTACATGTTGTTGAGTTTGAAAAAGTAACTTTTAAGCAAAAAAAGACACAGAAACTCTTGTTGTTAATGTTTTAAAATGGTATTTGCTGATTATTATCGACGGTGTGGCGAAATAACTTTATTTGTTCAGGCAGAAAGATATGCATATAATCAGTATATCGCAATGAAAAATGTGTAATATTTGTATTTTCACATGCTTCTTGGGTAATGGCAACACATTGCCAGCACTTGCTCTTCAGTTCTAATTAAATTGGCAGACCAGTTGTAATACCTTTCGAAAGCACCTGAATGATACATTGTTTCAATGTAATTAATCTGTCATGACTATGATTAAACTGCGTTTTATGATTTCTCAATTTGTGCATCATGCTTTCTTATGATCAGTTTGGTATCTGTATCAAGTTTTTATTCCTGGCTCATTCTAGCAAAGCGTGGTAATACATACTTTACTTATACAACGGGGGCTGTTTCGATTTTAAAGGTCTTGTTTGATCGTCTGAATAAAACCAAACTCTACAAGTCATCGCTTTCCCTTAAAACACGAAAATTTAATATCTCAATCTGAAAGCCGATAACGTGGCTGTGAGGATCGCTTATCCCGCTGATTCTTAACACAAACATAACAACAAGGTTCAAGGGTCGAAAGAGTTGTAAAACCACAAGGAGAGATATGCATCATTGGTAAATGAAACAACGGCACAGTGTGATTTTGATTTATGAAACAATGGCATAATGATTTTGGTTAATGAAACCGTGGCACAGTTTGTTTTTTGTTGATGAAACAATGACACAGTGCGTTTTTGGTCTATGAAACAAACACAAAGTGCGTTTTGGTTAAATGAAACAAACACACAGTGCGTTTTGGTTTAATGAAACAAACACACAGTGCGTTTTGGTTTAATGTAACAAACACACAGTGCGTTTTTGGTTAATTAAACAATGACACAGAGTGTTTTTGGTTTATGAAACAATGACAAAGAGCGTTTTTGGTTTTATGTAACAAACACACAGTGCGTTTTAGGTTTATAAAACAATGACACAGTGCATTTTTGGTTGATGAAAAAATGACACAGTGCGTTTTTGTTTTATGAAACAAACACAAAGTGCATTTTGGTTTAATGAAACAAACACACACTGCGTTTTGGTTAATGAAACAAACACACGGTGCGTTTTTGGATTAGGAAACAATGACACAGAGCGTTTTTGGTTCATGAAAAACCAAAATTGTGTTTTGGTTTATGTGGAAGAACAGCAAAAACTCCACAAACAGCACAGTGCATACATACTATATATACAAAACAAATAATGTTTATCAAGGATTGTTAGGTACCTAAAACCTAAGACACTACCAATCCTATCTCAGGAAAATTACATTATTTAAGGACAATCCCTCGATTTTGATTAGAAGTTATTAGCAAGTATAAACTAGTTCTGTTTAGATAAAGCATATTAATCTTCTCATTTTTGCTACACACTTCCATGCCAAAGACCGGGAAGAGAGGAGAACAAAACATCCAAACATGATTTGAGGTACGGACTATCTAAATAACATTTCTCAGTGAGTTACAAGAGTATTAACCTTTCATAAATAGATGCTTGCTTTCCATTTTAAATGCTAATGCCCGGATATTTTGAAAAAGGCAAAGGGAGCATTTAAGTGATTCACCAACCTCATGTTCAGCTCCTTTCACCAGTGCATGAGCCGTTTCATTAAAAATATTGTTATTTGCATTTATGTGTAGGCCAATGACAATCGTCGACATGTTGTTGTTTTTTTGTTCATCAATTTTACAAAGATCGATAGTAACGTATGCACCAAAAGCTAGTTTCATAGCGTAAATTTCAGTCCGTCTATTTTTCAACCATGGCTTATTTGTTAAACAAGGGTCTGTAGTAAATGAAAAAAGTTGCATTTTGTGTGGACCAATGACAATCGACGATTTTTCAACTTATTTGGGTTATTTATATTACGTCTATCGATTCTAATAAATGAGGCCGAGGTTCGCCTGCTCTACTTTCTGTAGATCTCCAACATTGAACTCTTAACTTATACATTTACTTTATGTCATGTAACAACGAGCGTATCTTACGATGTCTCTTTTTATTCCCTTATTCTTGGCCAGTATTTCGTTTAGTGGAAATAACTATCTAAGCTTATCAAATACATGTCTGGTTCACGCTTTATATTTGTTTGCAATTCGTGACCTTACAATTACATGTCTTAAATCTCTTATAACAGGATTAAACTAAGCTGACTATATTCGATTTGGTATAATTCCTTTAATTCTCTCGTTTTTGACAATTAAAGATAGCAATTTTAAAGATAATCGTGATAATTTATTTATTATTAATATTATTTTAGCTTTTAGAAATCAATGTAAAGCAATGTATGTGTTTAAGTGAAATACGGGACTTTAGCCTGCTATGCTTGAAATGTTTCGAGAAATTAGGGCCTGGTCACGCTTAATATTCGATTGATTTTCGTGACCGTTCTATATCTTGTCGTTCTTTTATTAAGTAGATGACCGCCTTAGTCGGTACTTCAATACGTTTAAAAATAATTCATTCTTTTTGGAATCGTTAAATGGCATTTGTTTATTTTTTTTAATTACATACTGAGTATAAACATGACAAATAATGAACTAGAAAATCATGACATGGCGTTATATATAGCTCACTTTTAACAAAATATTCTTTAGATAATTTTAAATTTCCTAATAAAATTATTGAGTAAAGGCCTTAAATTATTTTACTTCTAAATAGTGTTTGGATAATAAAAAGGTCAGAATGTTATATTGAATAAATATAAATACAGTACCATATACATAGTATAGTGTTGATATACAAAACCCTATACATAGTTTAGTGTTGATAGTATTATACTCTTTTTATTTAATCTAATATCCAAATATAAAATTTTCGAGGCTATTCATCTGTTTCTGTATTTAACAATTGTTATAGGTGTCATTTATCTTAGACCAAGAATCAGAATGTACTTTATTTTCTGGAATCTCCCAATGTTAAATGCAATACCATGATCGTAAGTTGATTGGTTTGTTGAACGTTTCTTGCCAGTATTCATGAACTAGATTTTTTTTTGAAAATCATCGTTACAATAAATTTGAGAAACATGTCTGCGAGAAATCGTCAAATTCATTTTGATCGTATGTCTGAAATCCAGTTACATTTTACTTTTAAAGATGGCATAATTCTTCTTACGTCTATCTCATCAGCGAATTAAATTATATCGTTTAAAATCATGAAACAGAATCAATCAAGTGTTTAAAAAGTAGACATTTATCATTTAATTCAGTCACATATTTATTTCCCTATACATCTTGTGTTGAAATTGAAAACGATATCATTCTTAATCTTACTTGGCATTGAAAACGATTTAAATTCAAACCACGTGTTGATCGAGTCTTGGTAGATAACAAGGAGTTTCATGTTTTGTTCTGATATAGATTTCAGTGAGATTATTGTTATATTAAAGACAATAAAATTGTTGCCATATTGATCAAGAAAGTCTGATGCAATTATTTTCAAATTTGCATTTGGTTTTGATTGTAAGAAAATTACCCATATGATTTTCATACTTTTGAAAATATTATGATAGTCAGAATTTTTCAAACAGTCTTCGAATTTATTTCCGTTATAATTGTAAACTGAATTTCAACTGAAATAAAGTATAAAGAGTTAACCGTGTTAATAGCATGATTTGGAGTAAAAATAGTTCGCGTATGATATGTTTTTGCTTCCAATTTACATTAATGCATTCAGTTTTGTTGTGTTCCAAACAATACCCCCGGATTTTATATATTTTGACATGAATTTTTTATTAATCATATTCAAGTCATTCTTTTTTAATGTACCAATCCATAGACCTTGTGTTTTAAGTCTGTTGAGCTTCAGACCGAAAACGTGCCGAATGTATCAATTATCTCCAAAGCTGCTGTGATTTCAGTTTGATTTTTCAAAATAGTCTGCAAGTTGTGCAATTTTTAATGGGTGTTTTATATCTACTCATGCAATCGATTCACATGTTCTTATTTTAAGTGCAAGGACTTCTGCAATTCTAACAGATTGAGCAGACAGGAGAAACTCCTGACGAATTACTATCATTATGCTTACATTCCAAATGAATTGTCTAAAGAATACATTAATAGACAGGGGACACCTTTGACGAAATTTTTGCACTTTGTTAATATTTTAGAAGAATTATGTGTGTATGTTGTTTTTACCCACTGTAAAGAATAGGGTTTGAAACCAAACTATAAAATACTCTTAAATATTTATAAAAAAGGGAAAAAATTAATTTGTTTTAATTCCCCATCATGTTCATTGTTCAAAATGGCTAAAGATGAATCTTCAGAAATAGGAAGCATAACGATAATATGATACAAAGATAATTTCAACTTAAAATAAACATGTTTTTTGGCAATGCTTCGTCGTCCAGGTAGCCACACAACTGCCAATAGAGGACAGATTGTCACTGTAACGTTCACATTTAAAAGGGGAAAGTAAGAAACAAAGTGTACATTGTATGGAAATATAAATTAAATGAAGACAGATTGCGGTTTAACACTTTTAATGTTTAGTGCAATGACATCAACAGATGTGAAAAGCCTAGATAACAAAATTTTCAGAGCTTTAAAGTCTTCATAAGACTTCAGGGCAAACATTGTCTGATTCTTAACGTGTACGTGGAAATTGTTTACGTGTCTAGTATTTCTGCTGTTGACATATACGTTGGAAACAAACATAAATCTATACAGTGTATTTTTATTCGATCCCGTCAATTGTAAAATGAAAATGTTCAATATGATGACTCAACTAGAAGGTTTGGGAGAAGAACTTTTTAATATATATTTATCTTTCGTTCTAATCCTTTTCTAGATTGTACATGTGGTTTCTGTTTGTCTTTATAATATGTGTGTTTACGCTGATGAATTAATCTAACTAGAAGGTTCTGCAAAAATAGATTTGCAACAAGAATTGTTTTTTAGATACACAGCTAGGAAAAACTATTTCTAGATTGTCTTTGATTCATCTGTTTCAAATACATTGATAAAATGATACATTTGAGAATCTAACACGGATATCTAATTGCTATTTGAGATCAATAGCCAATATTTCTTGCTGCCTGAACACTATTTTTTGTCCCTTAAACGCTATTCAATCGGAGAAATTAACTGATTATTGCGTCCTTATATGTAATTTAATTGTGTGTGTGTTTTTTTCAGATATATTCATCGGAGATTCCTTTTTAAAACCATTTGGTAACCCGTACAAAGGTTTGCACAATGTTTCAGTGCATATTTAGATTACAAAGCATATTGTCACAACGTGGACAGACTTTTGATTTGCGTAAAGGTCATTAGCTCTGTGATATTTATGGCGTTTGGATGCATATTTGTTTTTACTGATAACATCTGATACATGTGTATGTGTGTTTCATCTCTGTCTGTATGTCACCACAGCCGGACTCTCAGTAGCCATGCACAAAATAAGACAAGTTGTTGCTTTTGTAGTTCAACGTCAAATAGAGCAGATATTATGTCATGAAACATTCATTAGATAGCGGTATAAATCTTGCAAAGACAGTTGTTTGTTAAACAGTCTAGATAGTTTAGTTGTCAAAGCTCTGAATTCATCAATATAATGGGAACATCAATTTACTCAAAATAATTGGAATGGTTAAGTTTCTGTTGGTATTATAGCATCCGATATCCTTCAAAGCATTGAACAAGTTTATTTCAAATACATACGGACTACTGTATCTATGATATTATTGAATCCTGATTGTGGATCTAATGGAAACGGATATATCTCTACTACGTATATGAAGAACTTAAAAGTACGGTATTTTTTGCAGTTATGTTGACGTGCTTTTGAGTTTTGCAAAAAGAGCTTTAAGTTAGAAACACAATTACACACAGAACCTTCTATTTCATTTCCAATGTTACTGTTTTGCCTTAAATACAATGATGATAGAATTGTTCTTCTTAAAATCTAAACACGGACAGTTTATTGCTATTTGAGACCAAGCGCTAATATATTTTGCTGCCTAAACACCATTTAGGAATATTACATTCAATTCATTTGGACCATTTAATTGACCAGAGTGTCCTTATCTGCCATTTCATATTGCTCATTGATGGGGAAACAGCTACATTTATCGGGGTATCCAATTTTAAGACCATTTGAATACCCGTTTAAATCGTTTGAACAATTACGTTGCATCATTACATTGTAATTTCATGCAGTGAACAAACGTTCAAATTACGTGAAGGTGATTAGCTTTCATTAACAACACATGGAACAGACAAAATGAATTGCGGAAAGAAACATTGGAATATTCCGAGATACTGACTTATAACCATTAACACATATTTATTGAATGCTTCAATTAGGAAATCATATTGTAAAAATATGACTGTAAAATACATGTACTTTTAAAGCAAAATTTATTAAATGATATAATAACTCATTTTAAAATGGTATATTTGCTTATTGCTTTCGACGGCGTGTCGAAATAACGTTATTTGTTTAGGCAGAAAGATATGCTTATTTTCAGTATTTCGCAATGAAGAATGCGAAATATTTGCTTTTTCACATGTTTCATTGCCAACACTTGCTATTTAGTGCTAATTAAATTGGCAGACCAATTGCAATACCTTACGAAAGCACCTGAATGATACATTGTTTCAATGTTATTAATCTGTCATTACCATGATTAAACTGCGTTTTATGAACATCTCAGTATGTGCGTCATGCTTTCATATGATTCGTTTGCTATCTGTATCAAGTTTTTATTCCTGTCGCATTTCAGCAACTCGTGGTAATACATAAATAACTTATACAAAGAGTGCTGTTTCGATTTTAGAGGTCTCGTGCGATCGTCTGAATAAAACCAAATTCTACAAGTCATCGCGTTTCCTTATAACACGAAGATGTTATATCACAATCTTAAAGACGTTAAAGTTGTGCTGAGGATCGCTTATCCTGCTGATTCTTAACACAAACATAACAGCAAGGTTCAAGAATCGTTCAAGGTTCAAGAGTTGTAAAACCATTAGGATAGATATGCATCATTGATGTAAAGTTTGTTTGTGAATGTGTGTTTGTAGTAAATGAAACAACGGCACAGTGTGATTTTGGTTTATGAAACAATGACATAGTGTTTTTTTGGTTATTGAAACGGCTGCACAGTTTGTTTCTTGTTTATGAAACAAACACACGGTGCGTTTTGGGTTTATGAAACAAAGACACAGTCCGTTTTGGGTTTATGAATCAATGGCAAAGTGCGTTTTGGGTTTATGAAACAATGATAATAGGATGACTGCAAAATAGATGTACTTCCGATACAAAAAGTATTAAACGATATTATAACTCATGGTGTCTCGAAATAAGTATTTTTCTTTGTTATTGTCATTGCTAATACACGTATGTGTTTTGATGATATACTATATGCCAGTCATTGAATTGTCTGTCTGTCTGTCTGCCTGCCTATCTGTCTGTCTGTTTGTCTGTCTGTCTGTCTGAGCTAGAGTCACTGTTTCTCATCCGTGAAAAAGGGGTGTACCGATTCCATGAACAATCTGCAGTGAACGTCCGATTATCATATTGACAGATAATACCACAACATATATGTTGGTTAAACCTCCATTATACACAGGTTCTTTTCTGTTCTACTGGTCGCGTTGAGGGGATTATGAAATGTGCATTCCAGTATTATTTCAAGTAGGACATTTTTACATTATAACCCATATAAAGCTTCGTATAGATCATTTTGCTGAAATTTTGCTATTCTTTGTAAATGAATTGTCAAATTTCGCGTGACAATTTACAGACAATTACATGAGCATAAATTTATACTTTGGTAACGTAAATACCTCCAGAATTTAGTTCATCAAGGCAAAACAATATTTTGAGAATACAAGGGCAACGTATTTATAAAACCTAAGACACTAGCAATCCTATCTCAGAAAAAGTACCTTATTTTAGGACCATCCCACGATTTTGATTAGATGTTTTTAGCATGTATAAACTAATTCTGTTTAAACAAAACCTATTAAACTTCTCCCTTTTGCAATACATTTTCATGCCAAAGACCGTGAGGATAGGAGAATAAAACATCCAGACATTATTTGCGGCACGAGCAATTCAATAACATTTCTCAGAGTATCAACCTTTCATAAATAGATGCTTGCTCTTTATTTTTATGCTAATGCCCTGAAGTTTTGAAATAGGCAAAGTGTGCATTCAAGTGATTCACCAACCTCATGTTCAGCTCCTATCATCAGTCCAAAGGTTTTTGTTCTTTGCATATTTTGTGTAAGCCAATGTCAATCGACAAGGGTTTTTTCATCAGTTTAACGTAGATAAATTGTAACGAATGCACAAAAAGCTAGTTTCATAGCGTATAGTTTAGTCTATCTATTTTTCCACCAAGGCTAATTTGTTAGGCAAGGGTCAGTAGTAAAAGGAACCATGAACTACGTGTTTGTATTTTTGTCGCGGGAAATGAAAATGGACGATTTCTCAACTTTTCGGTTCATTTAGTTTACGTTATCGATTCTGATGAATGCGGCCGAGGTACGCCCGCTCTTTTTTCTGTATATCTCCAACATTAAACTCTAAAATATACATGTACTTGGTATCATGTTTTCAACACGCGTTTTTTATTCCTTTATTCTTGCCTTATTTTAGATGTATTTTGAAATGAAAAGATTTACTGGAAATAAACATCATGCATGTATGGTACTCGCTTTATATTTAATTGAAATTCGTGACCTTACGATAGTTGCCGTACGCCTGTTGAGCAGATGGCGGTTTTAATCGGTACTTCAACAGTTTTTAATATTTGTCATTTTGGAATCACGTAATGGCATCCGTTTATCTTATCAAATTATATACAGATTATAAACATGACAAAAAATGAACAAAAAAATCATGACATACAACTATATGATCGTAAAACATTACATGTGTATGCATATGTATGCACAATATATAACTTTTACAAACTATTCTAGAGATGATTTTAAATTCCCTAATGGGTTTTTTCAGTAGAGGACTAAAAGTTCCATTTATTTAGATAATGTTTGGAAGGTCAGCATTGAACTTAAATCAATACGGTTCTTCAAAGTATAGTGTTGATAATGTTTTACTCTTTGTTTTCATTGTTATATCCAATTATAAGTATATTTTGAGGTTATTCATCTGTTTATGTATTTTACTGTTACAGGTATCATTTACCTTAGACCAAAAAATGAGAATATACCTTAATTTCAGAAATCACCCAATACTTCTTAATTGTTCAAAGTGTTTTGCCAGTTTCTATTTTTTTAAATACATCGTTACAATATATATGAGAAATATCTGCGTGAGATCGTCTACTGATTTGGTCGTGTTTTACAAGAAAACACGTTTTACACTTTGTGTTTACAGTTGAAGTTGACGAAATTATATTTTTCCAATCCTAGCTTTCCTTACTGTGTTTAACTTTGAATTCAAGTTATATTTCACTTTTAAAGATGGCATATTTCTTCTCACATCTGTCTCACCAGCTAAAGAAATTATATCGTTTAGAAACATGGAACAGAATCAATCCAGTGTTTGAACATTAGACATTTATCATTTAATTTTACATATTTATTTCCCTATACATCTTGTGATGAAATTTAAAACAATATCATTCTTAATCTTGCTTGGCCTTGAAAACGATTTCAATTCAAACCACGTGTTGATGAAGTCTTGGTAGAAAACAAAGAGTTTATTTTATAAGGGGGTTAATTTCCTATTAAAGACAAGATAATTTTGGACGCATTGATCAAGAAAGTATGATGCTATTATTTTCCAATTTTCATTTAATTTTCACTTTTTGAAATTTACCCTTTTGATTTTCATACTTTTGAGAAGATAGTTAAAGTAAGGAACTTCCAGACCGCCTTCGAGTTCATTTCCTGTAATAATAGTACGCTTAATTTTGTCTCTATTGTAATTCAAAATGAAATAAAATATAAAAAGCTTACCGTATTCATAACATGATTTGGTGTAAAAATAGTTCGCGTTGGATAATTTTTGCTCCCAGATTAAATAATTGCATTCAATTTTACTGTGTCAAAAATTAATACCTACTGCTTTTATACATTTTGACCTGATTTTTTTATTAAACATTTTATTCATGATATTATATTTTGCTGTACTTATCCATAGACCTTGTGTTTAACGTGTTGAGTTTCAGACCGGAAAGTTGCCGAATATGTCCATAATCTCAAAGGCTGCTGTGATTTCAGTTTGAGTTTACCAAACTAGAGTTGTATAGTCTGTAAGTTGTATGATTTTTAAATGTTCTGATTTTAAGTGCAAGGACTTCTACAATTCTTAGAAATTAATTAGCAGACAGGGCACATTCCTGACAAACTGGTCGCATTATGCTAAGATTCTAGAAATAATATATAATATGTGTATGCTGTCTTTTTCCCGTTGTAAAGAAGAATTTTTGAAACCAAACTGTGCAAGAATGTCTTGTATATACTTTGAGATCTTTATAAAATGTCAAAAAGTGGATTTGTAGTATATTCCCATATGTTCATTATCTATAATGTCTCAAGATTTTCTCACAAATAGGTTATATATCGAAAATATGATACAAAAATAATTTCAATTTAGAAATATAAGGTCGACTAAGATCGTTTTATGAAACGTGTGTTGTGTTCCGAGTAGCCACACAACAGCCAAAAGAGAACAAGATGTTACGTACCCACTTTCTAGGGAAATAGTAAGAAAGCGTACATTGTATGACAATATAAATCAAGTGAAGACAGATTGTCGGTTAACACTTTCAGATTTAGTGAACGCTGTCAACAGATGTGATAAGTCCAGATAATAAAATTGTCAGGGCTTCTAAAGTCTTCAACAATAGTATTTCAGGGAAAACATTAGCTAATTCTTACCATGTAGATGAACTTTGAATTCGCGTGTCTTGTGTTTCTGTTGTTGAAATTTACATGTACGTTCGGAAACCAACATCGCATGAATCTATATCATCGCGTCAATTTAAAAGTGAAAATGTTCAAGATTATCTTTGATTCAATTGTTTCTAATACATTGATATAATGTTACATTGGATAATCTAAAACGGCCATCTTATTGATATTTTTTATCAATAGCCTAAACGCTTATTTAGTCACTTAAACGCTATTCAATCGGACCAATTAACTGATTATTGCTTCCTTATTTGTCATTTTATTGTTTATTGATTGTTATTTTCCGATAAATTTATCAGGGATTCCCTTTTCAACAATTTTATAACGCGTAAAAGAATTTGCACAATGTTCCAGTGTAAAATTAGTTTGCGTCGCATATTGTTACAACGTTGATTTGCGTAACGGTGATTAGATCTTATTAAAGGAATTAAAACTAAGGACTCGTGTTCATCAACAATTCTCAACCAAAATAAAATAACATCTGATCAATTTGTTTACGTCACTGTCACCACAGCAAGGCCCGCAATAGCCAGACACAAAATAGGTCAAGAAGTTGCTGCTGTGTTTCCACCTAAAATAGAGCATATATTAAGACATAAAACGTTCATTGAATGGCGATCTAATTCTGGTGAAGAGAGAACCTAGTTCGATAGTTAAAGGGTTAAAAGTTAAAGGATGTCAATTGGTGTGTAAAGACTAGAAAGTAAAATTGTAAAGGCTCTGAAGTTATCAGTATAAGGGGAAACATTATCAAATGATTCAAATGTGTCGTTGGAATGTTTTCGCGAGGGTTATGATTTTGGTGATATCATAGCATCCGGTATTCTTCAAAGCATGGAATTCGTTAATTTTAAATACATCAAAGGGGAAAGACACTAGATGATACAATTGCAAGAAAAAAAGAAAATTGCCAAACACTTGAATAAAACCTGAATTGTTGTTTACAACGCATTGAATTTTACTTACTGATGTATCACATCGTATACGATATATTATCGTTCACATTTTTTGCGCATTTTGCTAATTCGAATTTAATTGGTTTGTTTACTATGTAAATCCCAGTAAATTTAAATATCGTCGGTAAATATATCTGTACAAATCACGTGACTGTAGCATGCTAAATATACTCACCATTTACAGGGAAACCATTATGCGCTATTTTAAAACGAGTAAACTCAGCTGATACAGCGACAAATATTGTCTTAATTGTGAAAAGTGATGTATGTTTGGTCTCATACGAGCTCGTATTATTGACTTGTTTTGAGAAAATACTGTTCTTGATGATTTTAAGACCATCTGGAATATATTTTCCTTTAAGGCTCCTCGGTCGTGTTGAATCCTGATTTTGGATCCAATGGAAACTTTCTTTTAAAATACGGTGTTTGCAGGTGTGCTTACGTGCGTTTTAGTTTGCAAACATGCTTTAGATCAGAAACGTAAAAAAACACAAAACAGAACATTCTAGTTCATTTTCAATGTTTTTAATTTGCCTTAAATACAATCGTACAGTCGCCCTTTGGAGATAGTAAACACGGACAGAGTATCGCTATCTGAGACCAAGCCGCAATATGTTTTGCTGCCTGAACACCATTTTGCAATAATAGATCCTATTCAGTTTGACAATTAAATTGATTAGTTTTTCCTTAACAGTCGTTTGATTTCTTATTGATTGGCTTCTCATATATATTTATCGGGGTTTCCAATTCAAAAACCATTTATATACCCGTTTAAATCGTTTGCGCAATGGTTCAATTGAGTTGCATCAGTGTAGTTTAATGCAGTATGCAAAGTTTAACTTACACAAAGGTGATAAGCTTTCATTACCAAAGCACTGAAACAGAACAAAGTGTATTGTGTAAGTAAACACATGCAGCACATAAACAAAGAATGCCTTGACATGCAGATGCATTTTACGAGAAAATTAAAACATTCTTGCAAAATAATGTAACAGTCATACAAATGATTATTGACACAATTATTTTATGACCGCCAAGGTCCAAAGGTTGTCAGACGTTGCCCTTTTACGGAAATGGAACAGAAGCCATATTTTAGACGACATAACACACCTAAGGCTAAGGCTTAGACAGATATATCTAACATAGAGCTGACAAAACTCATAATTGTGCCGTAGAATATCGAGATTTTGCCACAGCATTATTCAACGACATTACTAAACCAATACCTCTAAATAGGGATGTGCCGTTTTCATAAACAAAAAGCAGTATACGTTGAAATATAGAACTGAGTGATTATATAGTATCACAAAATCTTTGTTGGCTTAACTAGTCATATTTACATAAACATTTCTACTTTACAGTTCGCATTGAGTAGCTAAGCATGTGTGTAATCCTGTACATTTTTTTCTTCCCTCCTCCCTCGAAGTTTACGAGCAAGTTTTAACTAGTTCCAAGAAATAAATATTCAGACACTTCATATATATATTCAGATACATTACATATTAAACTTCTCCTTTTTACAATGTTTTTATTACAATAACCGAAAGGAGAAGAGAACATATTTTACGGCACGGGCGATCTAAATAACGTTTCTGTGAGCCACAAGAGTATCAAACTTTCTTAGATAGGTGATTGCTTTCTATATTGAAGTTTTGAAATGGGTAAATCGGGCATTTCCGTGGTCCACCAACAACTTGCCCATCTCGTGTCATTTTTTGGATTCGCAACTTAATTTCTGACACACGCTTTAAATTTAATTGAAACTCGTGACCTTACGGTATGTTGTCGTACGCCTGTTTATAACATGAGCCCACTTGTGCATCAAAAATCCTGAATACATGAACGGCACAGATGACAACAGGTTGATTTATTTTAATTCCCCAGATTGTGTTCATTTTTTATACTGGTTAAAGTTAAAGTCTCACACCTATGTAGCATAACAAAAATATTATACAAATAAAAAAGATCAGTTGACAGTGAAGACGAATTAAGTTGTTTTTTATTAAAAAGGGCATACTGTGCCTTGTAGCCACATAACAAAAGGAGGACAAGATGTTACTGTTGCTTTACCACTTTGAAAGAGATTGTAAGAAGTTAAGCAGGCATTGAATGGCAACATAAATAAAGTGAACACGGATTGTTGGTTGACACTTACTGAGTATTAAGTGCAACGATGTCAACAGACGTTTAAGGTCCAGATAATAAAATTGTCAGAGCTTAGGGAAAGCATTGGCTGATTCTTAACGTGTAGATTGAATTCGTTTTCGCATGATTTTTGTATGCCTTTTGTTGAAACATACTTTGGGAAACCATCATAGCATGAGTCTATAGTGTATCTTGTTGCTAGATCCCGTCGATCGTGTCCACTTTGTCAACAAAAAATAGAAAATGCTAAAAAATACGGTTAATTGTTGTGTTTCAATACCGTTGTGTCAGGAAAGGAAAAATAGGATACACTTCTTAGAACAAATATCTCTACCTTATTTAAGATTCCATTCTTTTAAATACATTGATACAATTGTCCAGCAGAGACAGCTTGAGACCAATCGTCAATATTTAGTTCTGCCTACACGGTATTTTGTGTCATTTAAAGCTATTCAATTGGACCCATTGACTAATTATAGTTCCATTAAAGGTAATTTAATTGTTTATTGATTGGTTTGACAGATATATTTCTTAGGGATTCCACTTAAAAACCATTTGATAACCTGAATAATGATTTTCACAATGTTTCGGTGCATAATTAGATTGCATCACATATTGTCACAACGTGGATAGACACTTGATTTGCGTAAGGGTGATTAGCTCTCATTGAAGCGACTGAAACTAGTTTGACCAGAAAACCTTACGGGCGGGGCGAGGAAACACATCATTTGCTATTGTGGTGATATGTATGGCTTTAAGATACACACAACACAAATTGTTTTCTTGTCATATGTTTGATATCTATTAAGGATTCATTATCATCAAAACTCTTAGTCAATTGAAACAACGTCTGATCAATTTGCGATATGTTTTCCTTCACTGTCAGTATGTCACCACAGCCGGGCCTTCAATATCCAGGCACAAAATAGGACAAGTAATTGCTTTTGTGGTTCCGTGTAAAGACAGTTTTAGGGCTTAAAGTGTACTGATGCCCAATGGTTTGAAAATACTTGATAGTAAATTTGTCAGAGCTCTGAAGTCCTTAATATAAGGGGAGACAATTTGTCAGAGCTCTGAAGTCCTTAATATAAGGGGAGACATAAATTATTCAAACAACTTGTTGGAATGTTTTCGCGATTGTTAAGTTTCTGGGGTTATAGCATCTTGTATTCTTCAAAATAATGCATAAGCTAATTTCAAATGCATAAGGGCTATTGTATCTATGGTAAAAACAATTACTGTATTCTGATGTTGCATCCAATTGAAACGGCAATACCTTTTACTTGGTATACGAAAATCTTAACAATACGGTTATTTTGAAGTCATATTTACATGTTGTTGAGTTTGAAAAAGAAACTTTAAGGCAGAAAAGAAAATATAATTTACACAATAACACACAGAAACTCTAGTTGCTAATGTTTTTGTTTTAAATACAATCGTACAATCGCCCTTCCGAGAATCTAAACACGGGCAGATAATTGGCATTTAAAACCAAGCGACTATATCTTTTGCTGCCTTAACACCATTTTGGAATATTAGATTGAATTCATTTGGACCATTTAACTGGTCAGTGTTTCCCCATCTGTCATTTTATTGCTCATTGATGGGTTCACAGTTACATTTATCGGGATGTCCAATTTTAAAACCATTTAAAATACCCGTTTAAATCAAGTGCACAATGTTACAATTACATTGCATCATAACATTGTAGTAAAATGCAGAAAAACAAACGTTTTAAATAACGTGAAGATTATCTTTCATTTACAACACACTGAAACAGACAAAAATGAATTGCGGAGGGAAACATTGAAATATTTCGAGATACTGACGTATAACTATGAGCACCTATTTGTAGAATGCTTTAATTAGGAAATCATATAGTAATAGTATGACTGTAAAGTACAAAAGTTATTAAATGTTTGTTTAACTCATTTTAAAATGGTATTTGCTGATTGTTATCGACGGCGTGTCGAATGAAACAGTAGCACAGTTTGTGTTTTTGTTTATGAAACAATAACAAAGTGCGTTTGGGGTTTATGAAACAATGATACTTTGTGTTTTAGATTAATGAATCAATTACACATTGTGTTTTGGGTTTATGAAACAAAGACACATTGCGTTTTGGGCTTATGAAACAGAGACGCAGTTCTTTTTGGGTTAATGAATCAAAGACACATTGTTTTTTATGTTTATGAATCAATGATACATTGTGATTTGGTTTATGAAAATATGGCAAAGTGCGTTTTGGGTTTATAAATGGTAATAAGATGACTGCAAAATAGATGTACTTCCGAAACAAAATGTATTAAATGATATTGTAACCGATGGTATCTCGAAATAATTATTATTGTTTGTTATTTTCATTGCTCATACACGTTGACTTATTATATTTTATAATATATGTGTTTTGACGATGTACGATGTGCAAGTCACCAACGTAAGGATCATTAGTAAAAGGAATCATAAACTACGTGTTTGCATTTTTGTGTGGGAAAATGACAAATCGACGATTTTTCTACTTTTCGCTTCATTTATTTTACGCTTATCGATTTTAATAAATTGTACACCGGCTTTATTTTATGTTGTTCTCCAACATTGGACTCTAACATATACATGTACTCGATAACATGTTATCACGCGCGCATATAACGATCGTTCGTTTTATTCCTCTACGCTTCCTCTACCCTTGGCTATATTTGAAGATGTCCATTGAAAAGATTTTTTATTGGAAAAACATGTAAGCTTATCAATGACATGTCTGGTACTTGCCTAATATTTGATTGAAATTCGTGACATTAAGATAGTTGCCGTACACTAGTTCATTAGATTCACGCCTTAGTTGGTACTTTTAAAAAAGAAATTCTTTTTGGAATCGCTTTTTGGTATACATATACTTTTTAACATTACAAACTCATTATAAACTTGACAAATAATGAACTATAAAATCATGACATACAACTATATCTTCGTAAAACAGTGCATATGTATGCGCTATATATCACTTATTGTTTAACAAAATATTATGTTAATAAGTTGATTTTAAATTCAAAAATAAAATTATTGAGGAGAGGAATATGTCTTTAAATAGAGTTTGGATAACAAAATGGACAGAATGTAATATTGAACTTAAATTGATCATCTCATACGGTAGTAATACCGTGGTTGTTTTAACCCTTCTTATAAATTAAACACAGTATCCTTCATAAGAACCTTAATTGTTTTCGATATCTAGTATTCATATTTTTCTGTGATCAAAACAATTGTTTTAATTGTGGCACATCTTATTTGGGAGTAATAATGCATCTTTAAATCAAAACGGTTCTGCCTCTTTCAGAAAGGAGGTTTCGTTTGTAAATACAGAAGCCTATTTGACAAAGTATAGTGTTGATAAAATCATACTCTAAGTATTCAATCTTATATCCAAGTATAAGTACTTCGAGGCTAGGCATCTGTTTAAGTATTTTACAGTTGCTAAAGGTGTCATTGATCTTAGACCAAAAACGAGAATATAATTTATTTCCTGAAATCACCCAATGTTAAATGAAATACAATGATCGTAAGTTGATTGGTTTGTTGACAGTTTCTTGCCATTATTTATCTAGTTTTCGAAATACATTGTTACAATATATATGAGAAATATCTGTGTGAGATCTCACATTTTAAACTTTGTGTTTATCGATTGAGCTGATTTAATTATATTTTCCCACTCGTTGGGGATAACATTTCTTATTGTGAAATCCAGTGACATTTCATTTCTAAATATGGCATAATTCTCCTCAAGTTTGTCTCACCAGCTAATGAAATTATATCGTTTAGAAACATGAAACAGAATCAATCGAGTGTTTGAACAGTAGACTCTTATCATTCAATATTACATATTTATTTCCGTATACATCTTGTGTTGAAATTGAAAACAAAATCATCCTTAATCTTGTTTGGCCTTAAAAACGATTTAAATTCTTGCCACTTGTTGATCAAGTCTCGGTAGAAAACAATTATGTTTAGTGAGGATATGTTCATATCAAAGAAAATATAATTTGGGCCGAACTGATCAAGAATGTATGATATGATTGTTTTTCAATTTGCATTTCATTTTGGTTGTAAGGGATTTACCCATTTACTTTTCATACATTTTTAAAAGTAGTTTAAGTCAGGAACTTGCAGACCGCCTTCATGTTTATTTCCTATCAAAATTGAACGTTTATTTTGGTCTTCTTTCTCATTTCAATTGAAATAGAATATAACGGGTTAACCATGTCAATAACATGATTATATATGTTTTGCTCCCAGTTAAAGTTAATGCATTCAATTATGTTATGTCCAAAATAGATAGTATTGATATATTTCGACATGAAGTTTAAATTAATCATTTCATTCATGTCATTGTTTTTTAATTCACATATCCATAGACTTTCTGTTGTTAGTTTGTTGAGTCTCAGAATGAAAAGTTGCAGAATGTATCAATAATTTCCAGAGCTGCTGTGATTTCAGTGGAATTTTTCAAAAATAGGGTTGTATAGTCTACAAGTTGTTTGATATTCAAATCGGCGTTATTCACATCTACTCCTTCGATTGCTTCACATGTTCATATTTTAATAGCAATGATTTCTACAATTCTTATAAATAATTGAGCAGACAGGGGATACTCTTGACGAACATTCTGAAAGAATTGTATGTGTACGTTATTTTTACCCATTTCGAAGAAGAATGTTTGAAACCAAACTTAGCACGAATGTCAAATATACTCTTCAATCTTTATGAAAAAGGCGCAACATTGATTTGTTTTATTCTCCATCATGTTATTTGTTCATAATGTCTGAAGATACATCCTCACAAATAACTAGCATAACGAAAATATGATACAAAGATCATTTCAGCTTAAAATAAAAATCTTTTTGGTGACGTGCTTCGTGTTCCTGCTAGCCACACAAAGGACATTATGTTACTGTTACGTTCTTACTTTAAAGGGGAAAGTAAGGAAGAAAGCGTTCATTGTATGGCAATTTATATCAAGAGAAGACAGATTGTTGGTTAACACTTTTAGTTTTTAGTACAATGACGTCAACAGATGTGAAAAGTCCAAACAATGAAATTGCCAGAGCTTTAAAATCTTCATAGTACTTCAGGACAAACACTGGCTGATTCTTAACGTGTAGGTGAAATTGTGTTCGCATGTCTTGTGTTTCTGTCGATGACAAATACGATTGGAAACCAACATAGCATGAATCTATACAATACAGCTATTCAATCCCGTCAATTTAAGAGTAAAAATGTTCTATTGTTGACTAAATTAAACAGTTCTTAAATAGATACGGTAATTGTTGTAGTTGTGTTTACATACATTTGTGTCTGCAAAAATAGGTTTGCACCAGCAAAAAATAAGATACACTACGAGGCAAAACTATTTTAAGATTGCTTATGATTCAATTGTTTCAAATACATTGAAAAAATGATGCAATGTGGAATCTAACACGGACATTTAATTGCTATTTGAGATCAATAGTCAGTATTTATTGCTGCCTGGACGCTATTTTTTTCCCCTTAAACGAAATTCAATCGGACCAATTAACTGATTATTGATTCTTGATACGTCGTGTTATTGTAAATTGACTAGTTTTTCAGATATATTTACCAGGGATTCCATTTCAAAACAATTTGATAACCCGTGCAAAGGTTTTCACAATGTTTCAGTGTATAATTAGATTGCGTCATATAGTGTAACAACGTGGACAGACTTTTGATTAGCGTAAGGATAATTAGCTCTCATTCCAGCGACTGAAACTAGTTTGACCACAAATCCTGAAGGGCGGGGTGAGGAAGCACAAAACTTACTAACGTGATATTGATGGCGTTTGGATGCATATTTGTTTTTAATGGTCGTATGTTAAAAATATACTAAGGACTAACTTTCGTTGAAAATGATAAGCAAAATAAAAATAACATCTGATGCAATTTTTATGTGTGTTCCATCTTTGTCTGTATGTCACCACAGCCAGGCTCTATTAAAATGGTACTTGCTGATTGTTTTCGACGGCGTGTCGAAATGACGTTATTTGTTTCGGCAGAAAATATGCATATTATACGTATACAATGAAGAATGCGTAATATATATTTTTTCACATGTTTCTCAGGTTACATTGCCAACACTTGCTCTTCAGTGCTGATTGAATTCGCAGACCAGTTGTAATACCTTACGAAAGCACCTGAATTTTACATTGTTTCAATGTTATCAATCTTCCATTACAATGATTAAACTGCGTTTTATGAACATCTCAATTTGTGCATCATGCTTTCTCATGATTCGTTTGATGTCTTATCAAGTTGTTATACCTATCTCATTCCATCAACACGTGGTAATACAAAAATTACTTATACAACGGGGGCTGTTCCGATTTTACATCTCGTGCGATCGTCTGAATAAAACCAAACTCTACAAGTCATCGCTTTACTTTATAACACGAAGATGCTATATCGCAATCTGAAAGACGTGGCGCAGAGGATCGTTTATCTTGCTTAGTTTTAACACAAACATAACAACAAGGTTTAAGAGTCGTAGGAGTTGTAAAACTATAGGATAGATATGCATCATTGATGTTAAGTTGAAATAAGTGGTAGATTCTAACCGAGTGATTCTCTTTGTTTGTCCATGTGTGTTTGTGGTAATTGAAACAAAGACACAGTGTGATTTTGTTTTCAAACAATGACATGTCAAATTTCGCATGACAACTTACAGGCAATTACAAGAGCAAAAATTTATTCTTTGGTAACGTCAATACTTCCAGATTTTAGTTCATTAAGGCAAAACAATATTTTGAAAATACAAGGGCAACGTATTTATAAAACCTAAGACACTAGCAATCCTATCTTAGGAAAAGTACCTTATTTTAGGACCATCCCTCGATTTTGATTAGATGTTTTTAGCATGTATAAACTAGTTCTGTTTAAACAAATCATAATAAACTTCTCCTTTTTGCAATACATTTTCATGCCAAAGATCGTGAGGAGAGGAGAATAAAACATCCAGACATTATTTGCGGCACAAGCAATCTAAATAACATTTCTCAGAATATCAACCTTTCATAAATAGATGCTGTTTTTTATGCTAATGCCCTGAAAGTTTGAAATAGGCAAAGTGTGCATTCAAGTGATTCACCAACCTCATGTTCAGCTCCTATCATCAGTCCAAAGGTTCTTGTTCTTTGCATATTTTGTGTAAGCCAATGTCAATCGACAAGGGTTTTTTCATCAGTTTAACGTAGATAAATTGTAACGAATGCACAAAAAGCTAGTTTCATAGCGTATAGCTTAGTCTATCTAATTTTCCACCAAGGCTTAATTGTTAGGCAAGGGTCAGTAGTAAAAGGAACCATGAACTACGTGTTTGTATTTTTGTCGCGGGAAATGAAAATGGACGATTTCTCAACTTTTCGGTTCATTTAGTTTACGTTATCGATTCTGATAAATGCGGCCGAGGTACGCCCGCTCTTTTTTCTGTAACATTAAACTCTAAAATATACATGTTCTTGGTATCATGTTTTCAACAAGCGTTTTTTATTCCTTTATTCTTGCCTTATTTTAGATGTATTTTGAAAAGAAAAGATTTACTGGAAATAAACATCATGCATGTATGGTACTCGCTTTATATTTAATTGAAATTCGTGACCTTACGATAGTTGCCGTACGCCTGTTGAGCAGATGGCGGTTTTAATCGGTACTTCAACAGTTTTTAATATTTGTCATTTTGGAATCACGTAATGGCATCCGTTTATTTTATCAAATTATATACAGATTATAAACATGACAAAAAATGAACAAAAAAATCATGACATACAACTTTATGATCGTAAAACATTACATATGTATGCATATGTATGTGCAATATATAACTTTTACAAACTATTCTAGAGATGATTTTAAATTCCCTAATGGGTTTTTTCAGTAGATGACTAAACGTTCCATTAATTTAGATAATGTTTGGAAGGTCAGCATGAAATGTTGAACTTAAATCAGTTCTTCAAAGTATAGTGTTGATAATGTTTTACTCTTTGTTTTCATTCTTATATCCAATTATAAGTATATTTTGAGGTTATTCATCTGTTTATGTATTTTACAACTGTTACAAGTATCATTTATCTTAGACCAAAAATGAGAATATACCTTAATTGCAGAAATCACCCAATACTTTGTTCAAAGTGTTTTGCCAGTTTCTATTTATTTTAAATACATTGTTACAATATATATGAGAAATATCTGCGTGAGATCGTCTACCTGATTTGGTCGTGTTTTACAAGAAAACACGTTTTACACTTTGTGTTTACAGATGAAGTTGACTAAATTATATTTTTCCACTCCTAGCTTTCCTTACTGTGTTTTACTTTGAATTCAAGTTATATTTCACTTTTAAAGATGGCATATTTCTTCTCACATCTGTCTCACCAGCTAAAGAAATTATATCGTTTAGAAACATGGAACAGAATCAAACCAGTGTTTGAACATTAGATATTTATCATTTAATTTTACATATTTATTTCCCTATACATCTTGTGATGAAATTTATAACAATATCATTCTTAATCTTGCTTGGCCTTGAAAACGATTTCAATTCAAACCACGTGTTGATTAAGTCTTGGTAGAAAACAAAGAGTTTATTTTATAAGGGGGTTAATTTCCTATTAAAGACAAGATAATTTTGGACGCATTGATCAAGAAAGTATGATGCTATTATTTTCCAATTTTCATTTAATTTTCACTTTTTGAAATTCACCCTTTTGATTTTCATACTTTTGAGAAGATAGTTAAAGTAAGGAACTTCCAGACCGCCTTCGAGTTCATTTCCTGTAATAATAGTACGCTTAATTTTGTCTCTATTGTAATTCAAAATAAAATAAAATATAAAAAGCTTACCGTATTCATGACATGATTTGGTATAAAAATAGTTCGCGTTGGATAATTTTTGCTCCCAGATTAAATAAATGCATTCAATTTTATTGTGTCAAAAATTAATACCTACGGATTTTATACATTTTGACCTGTTCTTTTTATTAAACATTTTATTCATGATATTATCTTTTGCTGTACTTAGCCATAGACCTTGTGTTTAACGTGTTGAGTTTCAGACCGGAAAGTTGCCGAATATGTCCATAATCTCAAAGGCTGCTGTGATTTCAGTTTGAGTTTACCAAATTAGAGTTGTAAAGTCTGTAAGTTGTATGATTTTTAAATGTTCTTATTTTAAGTGCAAGGACTTCTACAATTCTTAAAAATTAATTAGCAGACAGGGCACATTCCTGACAAACTGCTCGCATTATGCTAAGATTCTAGAAATAATATATAATACTGGTTGAGAAGCAGTTTCCGACAGTTTTTAAACGTTTTTATTGAATTATTTATTCGTGTTTAAATATCTACTAAAAGTGTTCACATTTTATATAACTACAGCTCAAGTTGCTATTGTCGATATATTTCTAACATGACGTCACATATAGTGTATCTAATAGGGGCGCAAAGAGGGTACTTACGTTGGTCTGATTAGCTTGTGATGAGAAGCAGTTTCCAACAATTTGAATGCGGGGCATATTTGAGGTGCCTGTTGTGTGTTTTTATTATCCGTTTATTTAATAAACTAAATATAAGACTGTAATAAGAGAAATGTTATTTAATTTTTCAGCATTAACAAAAATAATAAACCTTAAAATTTACGACATTCAATTCATACTCGAAATCAGGCAGAGACTGGTTATCAATGATTTTTTATTCATTTCTGATGGAAACTTGTGTTTGTATACATTTAAGTGAATGTGGATGCGAAACAAGCATGACACCAGTGTTCACAAATATGTACACAATGATCATCGTTTGTATAAGTCAATTAAGGAAAACCTTGTAGCTATTCATAGATATGCAGATTAGGTTCACACGCATGCGCAATACACTGCGCGTGCCGATCCCTCACGTGCAAGTTTGTGTACAAAATGAAAAATAAACATTAAACATTAAATAATAATAAAATTTTCGTACGTGTCTCAGTAAGAATTTCAACTTTTGATTGCCTAGTTACCATATAGCTGAATTGCAGTACATTTTTTATGAAGATCTAAGGAAGGTACGCGAAAAAGCGATTTGTCGGAAACTGCTTTCCGTCGGAAACTGCTTCTCAACCAGTATGTGTATGCTGTCTTTTTCCCGTTGTAAAGAAGAATTTTTGAAACCAAACTGTGCAAGAATGTCTAGTATATACTTTTAGATCTTCATAAAATGTCAAAAAGTGGATTTGTAGTATATTCCCATCATGTTCATTATCTATAATGTATCAAGATTTTCTCACAAATAGGTTAGATATCGAAAATATGATACAAAAATAATTTCAATTTAGAAATATAAGGTCGACTAAGATCGTTTTATGTAACGTGTGTTTATTTCCTAGTAGCCACACAACAGCCAAAAGAGAAAGAGATGTTACGTACCCACTTTCTAGGGAAATAGTAAGAAAGCGTACATTGTATGACAATATAAATCAAGTGAAGACAGATTGTCGGTTAACACTTTCAGATTTAGTGAACGCTGTCAACAGATGTGATAAGTCAGGATAATAAAATTGTCAGAGCTTCTAAAGTCTTCAACAATAGTATTTCAGGGAAACATTAGCTAATTCTTACCATGTAGATGAACTTTGAATTCGCGTGTCTTGTGTTTCTGTTGTTGACATTTACATGTACGTTCGGAAACCAACATCGCATGAATCTATATCATCGCGTCAATTTAAAAGTGAAATTGTTCAGGCGAGATTATTTCTAGATTATCTTTGATTTAATTGTTTCTAATACATTGATATAATGTTACATTGGATAATCTAACACGGCCATCTTAATGCTATTTGAGGTCAATAGCCTAAACGCTAATTTAGTCACTTGAACGCTATTCAATCGGACCAATTAACTGATTATTGCTTCCTTATTAGTCATTTTATTGTTTATTGATTGTTTTTTGCGATACATTTATCAGGGATTCCCTTTTACAACAATTGTATAACGCGTAAAAGAATTTGCACAACGTTTCAGTGTATAATTAGATTGCGTCGCATATTGTTACAACGTTGATTTGCGTACTTGTGATTAGATCTTATTAAAGGAATTAAACTAAGGACTCATGTTCATCAAATATTCTTAACCAACATAAAATAACATCTGATCAATTTGCGATGTGATTTCCATCACTGTCAGTATGTAACCACAGCCAGGCCTTCATGAGCTAGACACAAAGTAGGTCAAGAAGTTGCTGCTGTGTTTCCACGTAAAATAGAGCATACATTAAGTCATGACACGTTTATTGAATGGCGATTTAATTCTGGTGAAGAGAGATCCTTGTTTGACAGGTATATAGTAAGAGGATGTCAAGTGGTGTGTAAATGCTAGAAAGTCAACTTGTAAGAGCTCGGAAGTCATCAATATAAGGGGAAACATTATCAAATAACTCAAATGTTTCGTTGGAATGTTTTCGCGAGGGTGATGTTTTTCATGGTATTTTAGCATCCGGTATTCTTCAAAGCATGTAATTTGTTACTTTCAAATACATTAAAGGCAATAGACACTAAATGATACAATTGCAAGAAAAAAAGAAACTTGTCAAACACTTGAATAAAACTGATATCGCTGTGCACATTGCATTGAATTTTACTTATTGAAACATGTATCGTTTCCATTTTTTGCGCATTTTCTCAATTCGAATTTTAATTGTTGTGTCTACCACGTAACTCCCAGTAAATTTAAAAATAGCGTCGGTATATATATATCTGTACTAATCACGTGACTGTCACATGCTAAATATACTCACCATAAACTGGGAAACCATTATGCGCTACTTTAAAACGGGTAAAATCAGCTGATACAGCGACAAATATTGTCTTAATTGTGTACAGTGATGTATGTTTGGTCTGATACGAGCTCGTTTTCTTGGCCTGTTTTGAGAAAATACCGTATTTGATGATGTTGCGACCATCTAGAATCTATTTTTCATTAAGGCTTCTGTATTTCGGACGTGTGGTATCTTGATTTTGAATCCAATGGAAACTTTCACTTAAAATATGGTTTTTGCAGGTGTGCTTTAGTTTGCAAATATTGCTTTAAGTCAGAAACTCAATAAAACACAGTACATTCTAGTTCATTTCCAATGTTTTTTAATTTGCCTTAAATTCAATCGTACAGTCGACCTTTGGAGATAGTAAACACGGACAGATTGTTGTTATTTGAGACCAAGCGGCAATTTGTTTTGCTGCCTGAACACCATTTTTTTGCAATAATAGATCCTATTCAGTTTGACAATTAAATTGATAAGTTTTTCCTTAACAGTCATTTTATTGATTATTGATTGGTTTCTCATATATATTTATCGGAGTTCCCAATTTAGCAACCATTTAGATACCCTTTTGAATCGTTTGCACAATGTTTCAATTGCGTTGCATCATTGTAGTCTAATGCAGTAAACAAACGTTTAACTTACGCAAAGGTGATAAGCTTTCATTTTCAAAGCACTGAAACAGAACAAAGTGTTTTGTGTTAGTAAACACATGCAACACATGAACAAAGAATACCTTGAAATGCTGATGCATTTTACGAGAAAATTAAAATGCTCTTGAAAAATAATGTGACAGGCATACAAATGATTCAAATATTTACACAGCTAAATATTTTACCGGCAATTCTGCCAGTAGTTAGTACAAGTTTTAACTAGTTCCGAGTAATATAAATTCAAACACTTCATATAAACATAGCATACTAAACTTATTCTTTTAACAATATGTTTTCATTAGAATAAACGGAAGGAGAAGAGAACATGATTTACGGCATGAGCGATCTAAATAACATTTCTGAGAGTCTCAAGAGTATCACATTTTCTTAAATAGGTGATTGCTTTCCATATTTAATACTAACGCCCTGAAGTTTTGAAATGGAAAAAGGGGCATTTCAGTGATTCTCCAACCATCTTCTACCACGAGACCCAGGCGCCCCTAACATTCAATGACCTTCAGGTCATTTCTAGGATTAGCAACTATATTTCTGACACACGCTTTATATTCTAATGTAGTTCGTGATCTTACGATATGTTGTCGTACGCCTGTTGAAAACATGAGCCAACTAGTACATCAATAATCTTAAAATTATGAACGGCACAGATGGCAACAGGTTGATTCATTTTAATTCTCCAGCCTTGTTTCATTCTGGCTTAAGTTTAGTTCCCACAAATATGTAGCATAACAGTAATGGTACAAATAAAAAAAAAAAATTTACGATTAAGACCGATTATGATTTTTTATTAAGCTTGTCATAATGTACCTTGTAGCCACATAACAACAAAACGAGGACAATATGTTACTGTTGCTTTTCCACTTGAAAGGAGATTGTAAGAAGTTAAGCGTGCATTGAATGGCATCATAAATAAAGTGAATACGGATTGTTGGTGGACACTTTCAGAGTATTTAACGTAACGATGTCAACAGACGTGAAAAGGTCCAGATAATAAAATTGTCAGAGCTTAGGGTAAACGTTTGCTGATTCTTAACGTGTAGCTGGAACCTATATTCGTATGATTTTTTGTCCCTGTTGTTGAAACATACTTTGGAAAACCGTCATAGCATGAATTTATAAGGTATCATGTTGCTGGATCCCATCGATTGTGGAGTGGAAATGTTCAAAAACCAAAAATAGAAAATACTTAAAAATACGATTAATTGTTGTAGTTGTGTTAACATACTGTATTATGAGCAAAAATAGCTTTTCACAAAGAAAGGGAAAATATGATACACTTTTAAGAACGAATCTAGCGTATTTATGATTCAATTGTTATAAATACTTGATACAATTTTCCAACAGCGATAGCTTAAGACCAATAGTCAATATTTAGTGCTGCCTACACGCTATTTTGTGTCACTTAAAGCTATTCAATCGGACCAATTAACTGATAAATGTTTCCTTTAATGTAATTTTATTGTTTATTGACTGGTTTGTCAGATATATTTATCTGGGGTTCCATTTCAAAACAATTTGATAACCAGTATAATGGTTTGCATAATGTTTCAGTGCATAATAAGAATGCGTCACCCAGTAGAACAACGTGGACAGACACTTGATTTGCGTAAGGGTGATAAGCTTTTATTAAAGGGACTGAAACTAGTTTGACGAATTTAGAACACAATCTAAATATGTTAGTCGCATTTTACATTTAATATAAGTTATTCAAGTCAAGCTAAACTATAATTACTTTTTATTCAATCTTTGAAATATGTGTATTGAAACTTTTTCTTTATATAAACATGCAAAGTTTTTCAAGATTTATTTATTATCATATTACATGCATGTGATTGTAACAAATTAACAAAAGTATAATCAAAACAAACAAAAAAACATGTTTAAGTATGTATACAATATACAGTATTCACATCCATATCAAGACAGTAGAGATATCATCTGCATGTCAAACTTTTATTAAACAGAGAATGAGTTATCAAAATTGTGATAGTATTATTCCACAGAATAAAGCCAGCTACAGAAGTAGTTGTTTTCTTCAGCCAAAGAATTACTGGCATACATTGGTGGCAAAAACGATAAAAACCATGATCCCTTTCAATATTTTTCTATTGGTAAACTATGATTCATAGTTCGAAATCAACAAAGAGACAAAGCTAAAGTCCTAGGTAACATATTCAGGTTTTCTTCAAAACAATGTTTTTTTAAACAATCTATAGACTAAACAATTATATATAAATATTAGACACACTGTTACTCCAGTCTTGCAAAAACTGGTCAAACAGCCTAGACTTACCAATAGATTTAAAATGACTAATGTTATCAATTATCTGATACATACAGAAATCAGACAAACTAAGATAGTCTTAATATGAGTATGCAAATTATAAGCAGTATTATATAAATATCATATGGCAGCATGTGTGACATTGATATTGTCAACCCGAGAGCAGAATGTCATCCGAGGCGTTGGCCTCGGGTGACATTGTGATTCGAGGGTGTACAATATGAATGTCACACATGCTGCCATATGATATTTATATAATACTGATGTATGTGTATAAGGAATGCAATGACGTCATGATTTAGCTAATATATTGAAGCAGTTGTTTGCACTTATATGACATTCAAACTTTCACTGCGGTCACATGACCTGACAGTGAATTTTCGCTTGGTCACGTGTCAAAAAGATTGAAAATGTTTCTGATTGTCAAAATATCTCTTGGTCTGGTAATGGGATTTTACCATTGTAGACAAAAGTGAGGTTTCATAATGTACAATATCTTACATTTTCTTTCATCTTTACCAGTAATCACTTTACTCTAATAACACAACATTCTAGCATTAACATGTAATAAAATTGGTGTTATACCCAAATCACCATAAACATACAATTTGGTGTAGATATGGTCATATTAAGTAGGAATTTACAGTATTTCAATTGAAATTGCTCAATAATTTTAATGTTTTCGAAATCCATACAACTTCAAATCCATACAACAGGCGTTACCATATGATCAAACAAATGAAACTGAATGGAGATGGTAAAATTAATTTTTCGGACTTTAGTCATTAATGCAACCATAGCCTTTCTAGCTTGATCAACAAGACGTTTCTTTGTTTTTGAAAAGATCCCATTGTAATTAAAATTGTACCCAAATGTATGAAAGGTCATCAACAATATCAAAATTAGTATTATCATAATAAGATTCGTATTTGTTATTGCCAACTTTTTTTTTGTAAATACAACAGCTTTTGTTTTTGTAGCATTTACACTAAGTTCCACAATGAACAATAGTCATGCATAGCAAACAAAGCATTCTGTAACTCAACCTGACGCTCAGCTAATATAACTGTATCATCAGCATACAACAATATATTCATATAGTTTAAAATATCATAATTGTTCACTGCTTAAATGATTACAGGGCGCTCTTGACAAAAAGTATAAGCCTTTAAATTTTGCCGTCATATATGATTTAAGATCATTCAAAAACAGCGAAAATAAAACGGGTGACAAATGTTCACCTTGTCTTACCCCCGCATTGCTAGCAAAAACGTTTGGTTCTGGGTGTACATAGATTGTTAATGTGTTCACTAGAGGATTAAAAGGGGCGGAACCCGCTGCTCCACCACCATTCCCGCGCCCCTAAGATCGTCCAAGTTAATTTTTATATCAATATCTGGGTGAAAAGGTAATAAAAACGCTCAAAGTGCACCACTTCGAACTAAAAATTGTTAAAAAAATGTCTTGGGGAGTACCCGACAACCCCCTGCCAACATCTTAAACTATTTTAATTAGGATCTGAGGGAGGGGCTTATGTCAAAAGACTGCGAGCCTTAGTCAAACACCTCTTAACGTCGATTACTGGAATCGTCCCTGATGTTAAATGTCTTAAACCACGGACATATGGTTCACTAGTATTTGAAACATATCTCTTTCCCAAATACAATCTTTGAGTGGGTGACAACTGACATATTTTGTTAAATATATTTATTCATTAAATTTAATTGTTTCGGCATAGTATTGGTGTCATCATCATCATCATCATCACTTTTGTATGAAAATAAAAGTTCAAACAATACAATAAAAACCATAAGGTCATGCCAAGTATTCATAGTAAGTGTTGGAATTACCGCCTTAAAATGGTTAGCCTAACATATGACTGGGTGTTAAACTAGTTAATTAGCATACAGCTTCCAAATTAATTGTATATTTTTATATAAAAATACAACTCTATAATTAGGTATAATATATTTTGACAGAAAAACGCAATATTGACAATTAGATGTGCATAAAAAGATCCAAAACTCTTACTGTGATAGTAATGCTTTAGTTCTCTTATTATCCTTAGGTTTAAGACTATGGCATGAAGTATTATAAGATGAAGATTTAATTTGTATTGGCAAATCGTCAAAGGCATGCATCGGGGTTAAACATAAGAAACATTGTGAAGTCTTCCAAGCTCAATCAACTCGGCATAGTAATGCCAATGGGAGCAAACGCTCAATTATATTCAATATTACATTGGATTGCATACAGGATTGGAGACATGTTGATCTTAAAACTGAAAGTTACTGGAATTATACTTGATAACATTTTATGGAGTCAGACATAAAAAAAAGATTCATTGTGTGTGAAAAGTGATCAAAAAGTTAGGGACAACGATAAATCATTATTCGAAATAGGTCCCTTGTTAAGGATTATAATAAAATAAAATATGACAATGTATGTCATACATTGCCGAAAAGCTTAAGTAACCCGACTAATAGTTTATGTTTAAGGCTTTGTAGGCTTGAATATATATGCAAAAAGCTACAGAAGTTGCGAAACAAATGTTCAATCGAGTTTCTATCAGTTGCTTTATGTGTTTGTTTATAAAGAAAGACAAATTGCGAAGAGACATTAAGACTAATGGATTACAACAAATATATTGCGTACTTTCAATGTGTGGTTTATCCAAAGCCTAGGAGGAAAAATGAGCTCTATGTGAAGCATGATCTGCCGTATTCTGCTATTGGAAGAAAAGCAAAATTCTGCCTAATGAGCTCAATCGGCTCTTTTGGGTTTTTAGTCCCCCACACTATGTACGGTACTCAACCCATTGAACTAACTGAATTATCCGAGTCTCCTCTTCCCAACACACCACCCACAGGACTGGGTACACCGAAAATGCTGATTGTGCAGTCTGAACCCTATAATACTGTAAGAAAGGGATGAATGGCAATCAGCTGATCAAGCGAACTTGGCGGCTAACTCACCCCATCCCACCACAACAAAGTTTTGTACACTTCAAGCAATGATTTCTACAGACAATGTTGTTTTAATGGCGCGGAAAGCTGGAAAAATACTTAATCATTACTTAAAACTTAGATTTCGTATATGTTCAAGCTTTTTCTAGTGGAAACAGTGTGATTCATGTAAAGATGAACATCTAGATATAAATGTAAATGCAAAGATACTTTCGTGCAACAATTAATATCTTCTCTGAAACAAGCACATATAAGAATTTATGCAACAACAAATTTCATTTCCTTATTGTTTATGGCATTACAATGGACCTTCTTTACGTGGATTAAAAAATGTTTTTTATCACCGACAGCCTCATCACATTTTCGTATATCCTAACTTCTATTTACGAGATATATCTCGAAGCTTGCCGGAGATTGCCGAGTTGTTACGATTGATATATTACTTGAACGCAAGGTGTTATGGGAATCTACCTAATAGGTATGATGCCCATTTCGCGTTAGAAAATTGTCTGCTTCATATATTTACGGAAGCACGTTATTGCCAATTTAGTAAATATATTTGACGCAGGTTTGTTGAAATGTTCAGTATCTTGAAATTTCTATTTCTCTTGAAAATTTGACTGGGTCAAGTCGATTTTTCGATTTATTTGAGTTTTCTATTCGTTAACTCAAAATTTCGATATACTCACTCGAAATTTCGTCTTAATTTCTCATATTATCAACTGATCTAAGTTTAGATTTTGACTTATTAACTCGAAACGGCTGGCTATCTTCTGCTGCGTTTATATGTGTAGATTCATTCATTCCATGGGGTATTTTTGTTTATATGGCAATATAGAAAAGTACATACTTAAATCAGATGCTTAAAGTAAGTGTTAAAAATTATATGAAACACAATGATAAAGCTATAAAGTGAAACACATTAGTGTCAAATAAAAACCGAATCGACGCTTCGATCTTTTAAGCAAGTCTTAATGTCGACTAACTAACTCAACGTTCCGAAATTTCGAGTTAATAAGATGCAATTTTAAAATTCATAAGTCGAAACCTCGAGATACTTAATAGACAATAAGTAGTCGGGAGTCCATAAGGGGAAAAGTCGCTTATTTTTGACGGTCCATGGCATCGGAGAGTAGAATTTGGCATGCATGCTATATCTTAACTTTGATATGTTAGTAATCTGAAACTGCCCCATGCCATCCGAGATTTGGCCCTATATGCTCAGAATTAGGTCAAAGGTCAACTGAGTGCACTTTATGTACATGGTAATTGAAAAAACATCATATCTTTGTCAGTTTTAGGTTTACAATAACCCAACTGGTATCAAAATGAAGCTTAGGCTTTGGCCTTCATTTGCCACTTACTAAATTTTATATACCTAATTTGTATACTCATGAATATTAATGAGAATGTCCAAAAAGGGGTGATTTTTTAAAAAATATAATAATTTATGGACAATAGTTTTGCAATATCTTCGTTATTTATGTTATTTATACAGCCAGACTTTACCAAAATAAGGATGAGATATTCCTCTATCAGTAAATATATACTTTTTAATATTTTGATGCATCATTTACATGCACAATTACTGCTTAAAGTGGGTGGGGTAACTTGACACCAAAATCTTGAAAAATCCAAATGTTGTAAAATTAAAAAATCCGATGTTGTTTTCTTTTACATATGGTTTATGTATATAATGTGTATTAATTACCAGTATTTGTACATGGATCAATAACAATTATATAGGTCAAAGGTCATTCAAGTGCAATAATAAGTCAATTCAAGTCAATGTGTTACGTCGGGAGACCATAAGCGGAAAAGTCGCTCATTTTTGACGGATCATTATATTTATCAACTTATATTTTGTTCTATATTATCATTGTATATATAGCTTTCTAGTAAATTCTCCAACAATGTTTCCAAAAGGTAGGGTTAAGGTCATTTAAAGGTCAACAAGCGAAACATACTCGAAAATTTTAGTATACATAATATGTTTTCTTTTTATTTAGCTTTATGCATCTTTATATTGTTGTTTAAAGGTAATACAAAACAGCCCATTGTATAATCTTTGGTTTCAGCAAAATTGGGCACTAGAATGATGTCGGTTACTATGGTTACCAACAAAGCACAAAACATTGCCCAGGTTTGCTGATTCAATGACTTATGTTTTGCATATCTTATATCTGTTTTATTTAATAAAATATGTTTTTTTATTAAAAATATATATCAGTTCTATGAACATATAGCTTTTGTGAGGCCAACTTTTAAAGTCAAATAAGGTCAAGGTCAATGTACTTTCGAGGTCAAACACGGAAATTAGCAAATAAAACAACATCTATGTGTTATCAAGAATTATTTGCCTTTGTTATGCTGTTTGGTACACACAAGTGTATTAGTGAGGATGGAAAAATCTGCAACTGTGAACGTTGCCATGGCAATAAAATAAACCAGAATAGAGATTACGCACATGCATAACTCATTGACGTCTCCTGGTATTATAAAAGTTCACTATTTTATGTTGACAACAGCCTTATCCTGACCTACTTTCGGATGTTGGAAGAGACAGAAAGTCAGATAAGGCAGAGAAGTTTGTATGCTTGCTTTATGGGACCAATGAAACCTCTGTTGATAATGCAAGGCATTCGCTATTTGTTAAAGCTAAGAAAACGCTTGAAATGCTCCCACCAACAACTGATGCTCTTGAATTGCACATTGCAAGAGCAAATTATCAAGCAGCAATTTGGATCACAGCTGATGTACCAATTGTTGATACAGAGATCAGGCCTGTAGATACTAAGGCATGGCAAGATGGTCCTGATGGATTAGAAGTTGTCTGGAAACGATTACCAACAGTACCTGATGCTTGTATTGAACTGACAAGTTGTGGGTGTAAAACCAAGTGCAAATCTATCCGCTGCAAATGCTTTAAAGCGTCATTGAAATGTACACCAGCATGTGGGTGTGATGGCATCAATTGCGCTAATCCAATTGACACTTGAGTCTATTAACTATGCACCTTTAAGTAAGAAGTTGGAAAACTCTGCATATGCATTTGAATTTACACATGTCCTACACATAGGCAATTGTAGTCAACGCCTATTGACAGCATTGTAGGGAATGAATCAACTGCTCTTGACAAGCAAATGCTCAATTTCCAACAGTGATTGCAATGCAATTAAACAAGGAAATTATATTTTGCCTTGATTTTTATCAAGTTTTCCTAGTGGATACTCTTTACATAGATTGTGGGCAATACATTAACTGTTCATACTATCCTCGGCAAGCTATGTTTAGATTTACCAACAAGGAAATCATCTGATAAAGAATAATGAGTGTGGATGAGTATTGAACTAATTAGGCCGCATCTCAGTAAAGATGCATTAATATGCTAACAGTAATATCTAATAGGTATTTCTTCCAAATAAGTACTGTAAAGTGCCATTATATTTGAGACTACATGTATTGACAACATTGTATGATATGAAGCATTTGCTAGTTGCGAGCAAACGCTTCATTTCTTAAAATGATTTAATTACAGTAAACAAGAAATGAAGTTTCAGTTGCCTAACTGTTAGTATTTTTATTAGAGTTTTTCATCACAGATAGGTCTAAGCATAGCTTGATGAGTAAATGGTTAAACACTAAACATTTCCTCGACGAGCTATGTTCAGACTTACCAACAATGAAAGTATCTGATGAAAAAAGGGAATGTTAGTGGCTACATGTTTAATCCTATGCCGCGTCATATCAGACGCATTAAGATTGTACCAGTAATATGTTATAGAGCTTTCTCACACAGAAGCGCCGTCTATTAATGCCTCAACATTGGATAACATTGAAAACATTGTAGGACATAAATGATTGCTCGAGCAAACGCTCTATATCCTTAAATGGTTTCAATAAATAAGAAAACAAATAATTTGTAATGCCAATATATTCATAGTTTTCATTTGAGTTTAACTTGTGGATCATTCTTACAAAAGCCTTCGTAGAAAATTGTAAAATGTTAACATGTTCATTTTAACACAATCAAGATTTGCCGATAAGGAAAGTGTCTGATGAAAAATATGTTAACATAGACCTGTTTTAAGTGTATTGAAATCATTTCAGCAAATACAGATTTTGCTCGAAACAATTAAGCAAACGATTCATCTTCTACTGTGATTTTAACAGTCATTACAAATGTGGCGATAAGGGCATTTCTGTGTAGAAAAATCATTAATAACACACTAAACATTGTTAACTTAGTTTGGTTAACAGTGCAAAACATAATAGTTATGACTGCTAGTGTTTTATGTATGTCTTTGCATTAATACATGCATACTTTAATAAATGACTTAAATTTACTTATTATTGCACTTGAATGACCTTTGACCTATTTAATTGTTATTGATCAATGTACAAATACTGGTTATTAATACACATTATAAACATAAACCATATTTAATAGAAAACAACATCTGAATTTTTAATTTTATAACATTTGGATTTTTCAAGATGTTGGTGTCAAGTTACCCCACCCACTTTAAGCAGTAATTGTGCATGTAAACGATACATCAAAATATTAAAAAGTATATATTTACTGATAGAGGAATATCTCATCCTTATTTTGGTAAAGTCTGGCTATATAAATAACATAAATAACGAAGATATTGCCAAACTAGTGTCCATAAATTATTATTTTCTTAAAAAAAAACCCTTTTTTCGGACATTCTCATTAATATTCATAAGTATACAAATAAGGTATATAAAATTTAGTAAGTGGTAAATGAAGGCCAAATCCTAAGCTCCATTTTGATACCATGTGGGTTATTGTAAACCTAAAATTGACAAAGATATGGTGTTTTTTCAATTACCATGTATATAAAGTGCACTCAGTTGACCTTTGACCTAATTCTGAGCATATAGGGCAAAATCTCGAGTGGCATGGGGCAGTTTCAGATTGCTAACATATCAAAGTTAAGATATAGCACGCATGCCACATTCTACTCTCCGATGCCATGGCTCGTCACATTTTCCTCTGATGGACTCCCGACTAAAGAGTTAAAAATCGACGAAACGAAATGCCGTTATAAACTATTGACATTGCCCTTGTCTTCTTTATAAAGAGAAAACAAACATTCTTATGGCATAGACCCCACGGCGTCATGTTATTGTGCATTTCATTGCTGCGTTCTGATTGGACAAGCTCAACGTTCTTTGTCAAATGGTCAACGACGTTTCAAATGCACGAAAACCTGTCGAGTCCTCACAATCCTTACAACAATTATCACAATATTAGCTAAAAATCACATGTATTTTATCAGGTAACAGTACAAAATTATTAAATTCATTTAAATTATACCTGTTGTTGTTTTTTTATCAGGTACATCAGTGATCAGTTCAATGCATTGTACTTCAATGATACACTCATTCGGAGATCCTCGCCAGATTTACATTGAAAATAACCTCGGATGTATATGGACAGTTAACAATGTTAGAAATAATAACTAACTACGCTGCAAGTAGATCCTGTAGTAAATTCAATTTAGCAGTTAAACTTAATGACTTTATTTTTGGGAATCTGTATTTTTTATGTAGTAATATACTTGACTGGCAATTATTTTAAACTTTGATATACAAAAAACATGCTAAACACTACAAATTAATAAAAACTTTAATTTAATAGTTTAAGAACTACTTCTACTGATAGACCAGCATAAATCTGAGGTTGTTTTCGATGGAAAATTGCCAAGGCGTTCTGAATGGATACACTTTGTTCATCATTCATCCGCTTCCTTCCACCATTAACACGACATAGTACTTCCGGTCCCGCATCGTGCTTTCTTCTGGATCACAGCTGGTGTCTGCTTTATTACAACGCGGAACGTCTGCTTTATGTCTCTAGTCCAACGAACAAGATAACATAGAATCTGCATCCGGTCTGCTGTCGCGGGTTCTTCCTTGCCGCTGGATGGAATATTTCCTGTTTTGTGTTGCCATTTTAACAGCTTTAGAATCACTGCCCACATATAATCCTGCAAATTGAATAAAAACGGACATAAACTTTAAGTAAAACATAAACATTATTTTAAATATGTAGTTCACTGCATTAAATATTGATTGTGCATTTGTTACTGCTAAAACACGCACATCACTAAGTGATGCTGCACTTTCAATTTAATTTTAAAGATTTAGGGTTAGTTTTTTTTACCGATTCAAGTTAAAGGTAAGATTTATTGTCCGTTGCAGTGATGAACTTTTTTACATGTAAAGCATTGGAAAGCATTTATGGCCACAAACCTAAAATTATGCAGTTTTACAATCGGCTATACAGGTGTGATATAAGTGTAACCATTTATCATTGATTTGTTACAGCGACACATCTTCCAGTCGTATCAAACCAGAGACTTTTTTTCTAGAGTTGGATAGAACCAGGGACTCTCCATTCTAGAGTAGGATCAAACCCCAGACTCTCTATTCTAGAGTAGGATCGAACCCGGGACTCTCTATTTTAGAGTAGGATCGAACCAAGGACTCTCTATTTTAGAGTAGGATTGAACCCGAGACTCTCTATTCTAGAGTAGGATCGAACCCGGGACTCTCTATTTTAGAGTAGGATCGAACCAAGGACTCTCTATTCTAGAGTAGGATCGAACCAAGGACTCTCTATTCTAGAGTAGGATCGAACCCGAGACTCTCTATTCTAGAGTAGGATCGAACCCGGGACTCTCTATTTTACAGAAGGATCGAACCCGGGACTTTATATTCCAGAGTAGGATTGAACCCGAGACTCATTATTCTAGAGTATTATCTAACCCGAGCCTCTACATTCTAGAGTAGGATCGGACCCGATACTCTCTATTCTAGAGTAGAATCGAACCCGGGACTCTGTATTCTAGAGTAGGATCGAACCCAGGACTCTCTATTCTACAGTAGGATCGAACCCGAGACTCTCTACCTGGGACTGTGTATTCTAGAGTTGGATCGAACCCGAGGCTCTCTATTCTACAGTAGGATCGAACCCGATACTCTCTACCCGGGACTGTGTATTCTAGAGTTGGATCGAACCCGAGGCTCTCTATTCTACAGTAGGATCGAACCCGAGACTCTCTACCTGGGACTGTGTATTCTAGAGTTGGATCGAACCCGAGGCTCTCTATTCTACAGTAGGATCGAACCCGATACTCTCTACCCGGGACTGTGTATTCTAGAGTTGGATCGAACCCGATACTCTCTATTCTAGAGTTGGATCGCACCCGAGACTCTCTAGTCTGAACACTTCTTTTACAAATAACAAACACCTTTGCCGGGGCAGGACATGCGATTTATTGCTTGAAACAGCGTGAGCAATTCACTGATATAGTACGTACAACATCGTTACAATAATATTCATCTGATCAAATCGTTTTCTACGAAATATTTGCTTGCAATTATAGCGTTCTGTTAAACAACAAACTATATGAAAAGATATCATGGGTCAGATTAAAAACCAGAGTTAAACTTCGCCCCAACAATAGAGTGTAAAATGCTCTGGAAAACTGTTCCCACTATATCTTAAGACTTGCGAAATAATATACTTAACATACCACATACAATATGCGAGTATTATTGTGTCATGCTTTAAGACAACATTGCCATATATCTGTACATTTCTCTTACAAAATTATATCTAATATTGTAAAACAACATAAACTTGAACCTGATTGCCTGAAAAGTTGACCGTTCAGATCGCTGTCGAGCATAGAACTAATCGCCACGAACATTATCCCGCCTAAACCGCCAACCAATAGCCATTGGTCACCTGACTTTACACCCGATTAACCGCGCACTTATATTTGCGCGCCAAAATGTTAAGACAAAAGTTCTGCGCTATACTACGTAACGCACAGAACTAGTAATTCTCGAGTTGGATCGAACTCGGGGATCTCTATTCTGGAGTATGATCGAACTCGGGACTCTCTATTCTAGAGAACTATTGAACCCGGGACTCTCTATTCTAGAGTCGGATCGAGCCCGAGACTCTCTATTCTAGAGTAGGATCGAACCCGGGACTCTCTATTTTACAGTAGGATCGAACCCGGGACTCTCTATTTTACAGTAGGATCGATCCCGGAAATCTCTATTTTACAGTAGGATTGAACCCGGGACTCTCTATTTTACAGTAGGATCGATCCCGGAAATCTCTATTTTACAGTAGGATTGAACCCGGGACTCTCTATTTTACAGTAGGATCGAACCCGGGACTCTCTATTCTAGAGTAGGATTGAACCCGGGACTCTCAATTCTACAGTAGGATCGAACCCGGGACTCTCTATTCTTGAGTAGGATCGACCCAGGGACTCTCTATTCTAGAGTAGGATCGAACCCGGGACTCTCTATTCTACAGTAGGATCGAACCCGGGACTCTCTATTCTTGAGTAGGATCGACCCAGGGACTCTCTATTCTAGAGTAGGATCGAACCCGGGACTCTCTATTCTAGAGTAGGATCGAACCCGGGACTCTCTATTCTAGAGTAGGATCGAACCCGGGACTCTCTATTCTTGAGTAGGATCGAACCCGGGACTTTCTATTCTAGAGCAGGATCGAACCCGGGACTCTCTATTCTAGAGCAGGATCGAACCCGGGACTCTCTATTCTAGAGTAGGATCGAACCCGGGACTCTCTATTCTAGAGCAGGATCGAACCCGGGACTCTCTATTCTAGAGCAGGATCGAACCCGGGACTCTCTATTCTAGAGCAGGATCGAACCCGGGACTCTCTATTCTAGAGCAGGATCGAACCCGGGACTCTCTATTCTAGAGCAGGATCGAACCCGGGACTCTCTATTCTAGAGCAGGATCGAACCCGGGACTCTCTATTCTAGAGCAGGATCGAACCCGGGACTCTCTATTCTAGAGCAGGATCGAACCCGGGACTCTCTATTCTAGAGCAGTATCGAACCCGGGACTCTCTATTCTAGAGCAGGATCGAACCCGGGACTCTCTATTCTAGAGCAGGATCGAACCCGGGACTCTCTATTCTAGAGTAGGATCGAACTCGGGACTCTCTATTCTAGAGCAGGATCGAACCCGGGACTCTCTATCCTAGAGCCGGATCGAACCCGGGACTCTGTATTCTAGAGTAGGATCGAACCCGGGACTCTCTATTCTAGAGTAGGATCGAACCCGGGACTCTCTATTCTAGAGCAGGATCGAACCCGGGACTCTCTATTCTTGAGTAGGATCGACCCAGGGACTCTCTATTCTTGAGTAGGATCGACCCAGGGACTCTCTATTCTTGAGTAGGATCGACCCAGGGACTCTCTATTCTATAGTAGGATCGACCCAGGGACTCTCTATTCTATAGTAGAATCGACCCAGGGACTCTCTATTCTAGAGTAGGATCGAACCCGGGACTCTCTATTCTAGAGCAGGATCGAACCCGGGACTCTCTATTCTTGAGTAGGATCGAACCCGGGACTCTCTATTCTTGAGTAGGATCGAACCCGGGACTCTCTATTCTTGAGTAGGATCGAACCCGGGACTCTCTATTCTAGAGTAGGATCGAACCCGGGACTCTCTATTCTTGAGTATGATCGACCCAGGGACTCTCTATTCTAGAGTAGGATCGAACCCCAGACTCTCTATTCTAGAGTAGGATCGAACCCGGGACTCTCTATTCTTGAGTAGGATCGAACCCGGGACTCTCTATTCTTGAGTAGGATCGAACCCGAGACTCTCTATTCTACAGTAGGATCGAACCCAGGACTCTCTATTCTACAGTAGGATCGAACCCGGGACTCTCTATTCTAGAGTATGATTGGATCCGTTACTCGCTATCCTAGTGTAGGATTGAACCCAGGACTCTCTATTTTTGAGTCAGATATGTTAGCAACTAAGCTATTTTTGCTTATAGTTAAAATTTATAATGACTTACATAACCACACACTCGGAAAATTGTTTGGCATATACATGCTTTTAACCACTTACTGTGACCATGACCTTTCAGATTAAAGACATTGGTGTTGCTCACTAAAAGCACATCTGGTCAACGCAGAAAGCATTGTGTAACACTACTGCTTTCCATTATTCTGTTGAGGTGAGAACAGGATTCATTTTCCATACCCTCTCAAGAGTGACCTTCACCTGTCAGATAGTTTCTGAGTATTGTTAGCGACAGCCATTATTGTAAACTTACAGCCATTATTTAGAGTTTCAGAAACATGATTAACACTGTGTCAAGTATATCCATTCATTTATAGCGAAAACATAAACCGAAATTAAACCGAAAATGTTGACACAGTACGCCAGACTTTAAAAGTCTGTGTATACATATGTGTTTTATAGGACCCGGTATTTGTGTACAATAATGTAATGGATATGGCCCTCGACTGTAGACCTAGAGTACCGTGGTTCGAATCCTGCTGGCGGAATGTTGATAGATCAATATTTATCTTTCTTTATTTTAATACAACAGTCGTTCTCGCATTTTTTAATACTCAAATAATTTTAAAAACAGCCAGTTCAGTTTCTCTTAAATCATACGAGTTATATAAGGCCTTTTTTGTTCGAATATGAAGAACACCAATGAATATATATATATCACATTCGAGTCTCTTTTCTGTGTTTACGTAAGCCGATTGAGGGAGGTCACCGAAATACCTCTTGTGTTGAACCCGGACCCCTATGGACGAGAGGTGAACATCTGCTCAATAAGATTACCTCAAAACTCAACCAACCACTTCAAGGCAAAATGAAAAGCACAGCATGTACAACATTTGCAAGAAATAGATTTGAACAGAAAAGAAAATTCTATTATATTTCTACATCAATTTTGGAATTTTGCTATTTGTGAGTTTTAAAATTATCTTTTCTTAAATCTGATCATTTAATGTTTTGGTCATATATAAACAACATAAATTAGTATGTACTATGAAAATGAGTATATTCAGATTCTAGTGAATTTTACAGAAACATATCGAAGTGGGGATTGAATATGACATAAGTTGAAAATCACAATGTACTTTGTTTTACAAATTGTTCATCGATAATGGTGGAGAGTTTTTGTGATGTGGGCTATGAGGGTAATGTTAGCGAGTGAGTGCGTGTATGTGTGTGATAGGTACGCTCAGTGAAATGTGGGCTCAAATGGCTAGCCTTGGGCTTATCAGCAATCATATCATGACATAAAAATGGTTGTCATACCCCATTAGTTATTTTGCAATCGATTACATGTGACGTTTCATTTTTCATTTTGTTATAATACAAATTCTGAAAACGAAAGTTTCGTTTAAATAAGATTATAAATTTTATAAAAGGCACAACTCTTGATTTTATTTAAAAAGAAGAAAAAATATGGATACAATTATTTGGTTAAATTTAACTTTATTTTTCGTCACCTTGGTTACGGCTAATTCAGAGAGTTTTTTCTCACATCTTCACAACGAGCTGTCGGAAGGTAATGCGTTTTGAATAATAATTCAACCCTAGATGGTATTCACGTTTTCAAAACAAAATACAGTTTAATGCTTGAAAATATCGCACTTTAGTCTTTACCAAAACAAATGAAATTACGTGTGTTCATTTCCTACCAAAGATGTGTTGGTCTACCACGTCGACTTTAAAACCAGGCGTGAAGCCAGGAGCGTGGTTTATGCTCCGTCTAACCGAGAGTCTTCATATCCCGCCGAAATGAAATTCCACTTCCAAATGAGCAGCGGTCGTGAGATCAACCTTCACCTTAAACTGAACGCCAGGCAACATGGACGGGTTCCGGTCAAGGTCGTAGAACAAAATGGTTCTTTCGTGTACAATTCCTCGCAAACAAAGGTAGATACATCCTGTTATAAAGGGATTTACATTAAAACAATGTCAAGATTATAGCAGCAACCACATAGGTATAACATTTATATATTTTCAAACTGAACTAAAAATATCAAATATCGTTTCTAAAGAACAAAGTAAATTTAAGCCAAATAAGTCAATAACTGTTGTGTGTCTTTTCTTTTTTAGGTTCCATTAAACTCTAAAATATATATAATTCCACCATTTCTATTTGCAGGACTTTGCATTTTACCACTCTATGGATGACAGCCTGTCCGCCTCTGTGATCGTCCGCTGTGGGAAACAGGACCCTCCATGTCATCTCGTAAGTTCAGATTCAATTCCATTCTTGTGATGCATGTGTGTTGCTATATTCTGAGGGTGTTAACAGGTACTGTGCCACAGGCGTCTGGCTCATTGTTTGTGGCTAAAATGTTGATTAATATCATTTTGGGTTCATATAAAGAGATAAACAACAAACGCCTTTGAAGACATTTGTTGTAGTTGCTGCATAAGTATTTTGAAACATTCCTTGTCATTGCCTTTTAGATTGACAAGAAAGAAACAAGGTATGTAACTCAAACTAACCGGATTTCACGGTAAAGTCCAGTCGGTTGTTGTTGTTGTTTTCAAATTTCTTAATCAACAATCCATTTTTAAATAGGTGACATAAAAAGAGGAATCAATGCCATTTAAAATCATTATGGTATGCGATATGTTGGTATAACTATATCGTCTTTAGACAAAGAAGCCCAATTCAATGTCCCATTAAAATGGATTGTTCCTATGTTTATTAAGAAATTTGAAAAAGAACTGGACTCTACCGTGAAATCCGGTAAGTTTGAGTTACATACCTTGTTTCTTTATTGTATATCAAAGGCATTTAATAACTTCAGATGCGTTGTTTATCTCATTATACGTACCCAAATGATATCAATAAACAATTTAGATACAAAGAATGAGCCAGGCGCCTGTGGTAAAGTATTGAAATTTTGAAACCCGGTAATCAATTATACATACATTGATGGTGTCGCTTTATGGCCACAATAAAGATATGTTCAAGTGATTCGCTCATATTTTTGAACCACAAATTAGTTTTCCAGTTCATGCATCTGAAAACACTTATTTAATCATAATTTTACTCTATGATATCGAAATTGCGTAAAAAAATACAGTAATAGCATAAAATGTATTTTGGTTTTAGTGGGGTTCCAACCCACGCCGGTGAAGTCAAGAAAAAAATAGAAAACAACCGGCTAGTCCACATGGTCACCGGGACTTTATCAAAAGTAGTGGATATGTTGACCTGTTTAGGATACATTTATTACATTACGTGATAGTGTCACTCCCACCAATCACGCAACACCACAGCCATAATTAATTATCGATCGCGTTTTAAAAGCTAATGAAAATTATGATCTTCAAGGACGATATTTCAGGAAATATCAACATTTGCCGAAGGGTTCCAGCTTTTGGTATTTTTGTTTTAACAATCCTTCTGATTTTAAACACTTTATTTCGCAACTTTAAAAAAAATGCATTTTACAAACCATGAGCGAGTCACTTTAATATAAACAACATGTCTGTATGCATTTAAGTCTACTCTTCTACCAAAACTGTAAACCTAAAAACAAACGCTCATGAATGAAATTCAATTTAGATCCTTCAATTGAAAAATGTATTCTTTATCAGACACAACATCTTTACAAATGTGTTATAGAAATCAATAGTTATTAAATTCAAGATATATTCAGGAAATTTACTTCTATTCATTGGTTTGTAAAACAAAGCCCTCAAGTAGAGTGATATTTATAAAGAGATATAGTTTGGCATTGTGTTATAAAATGATAATATCATGCTAAGGCCAAAAAAAAAAATACCTGTGTTTCCGGTAACCCGACCGACCCTATTTTTTCCTCGCCGACCCTAATCTTTTTTTAGACATAAACGTAAACAAAAAAACACATAAATTATATCGTAAAAAATATATTTCTTTAAATATATCGTTATTATTTTCACATTTGTCTTTCAATGTCGCCGGAGAATATACTTTAATTTCTGGTTATGTATTACCGAGACGGAAAAACAAAATGGCGGAGGGCGGCGAACCCTGTCCGTTATCTTAAAATTGGCAATCGCATGTTTACGGTCCAAACACGTGGTTGAACACCGGAGACATATTTTGCTGTCTTTTTAATGAAAATATTTTGAATTATAGGTCGCGGTGTTATTTATCCATATCCATGTCCAAAATAAAACTTACTTTTTTACGATTAGGCTTTGCGTATTCATGCAGGCCAACTGCCAGGTTCCAATACACATTTCATTAATAGTTACATATATTTATCCGCAAAAATCAATTGTTATTTATTTCGCCGTATTTAAGTCCCATCAACTGAAATCCAAACAAAAATCTGCGAAAGTTAACAATACATTTATTGGAATGTGTCGGCTGCAGATCAAACGGTACAATTTGTGACGTCAGAGCACGAGCGGTGATAAGATCAAAGGCGCGTGGCTATGGTTAGTATCTAATTCGGTCAGTCGGATACCGTATGACCCCATTTGATTGCCAGGATTTCGCCTAGGCTGGTACGAAAATACCATACGGTCGAAAAAATAATAATCAATAATCGACGTCTGGGAATCTTAAAACAATGACCGAAATGATTCATTATAAATATGAATGAAACTTTGATTGTAGTAATGTACGAACATAAGGTACGTAAAATAAATCCATATCCGCGTTTACTTGTTCTTTTATTAACCTACCTCCACTTGAAGGCCTAGTTTAAAGAGCTCACAGTTAACAAGAAAATCGGCGATTTTCCTCAAGCAAATTAAAAATTGAGTTGATAATTTACTGTTTGGCTAGAACATTGTCACAGATTTGTTGAACTTGAAGTGCTGGCTTTTTCCTAAAACCCGAGCACGACTTATAAACGAGTATTGTATACAAAAAACACACCCGATTTCATGGGCAAAATTGGCGGAAAAATACGGAAGTCGAAGGTAAGTAAATGATTTCAAACATTAAACAATGCTGTTACATCAGACTGTTGTAAATTAGAAAACGCGTAGATATAATATAATTGATCTGATGCAACAGAAAATTGCATGATATAGAAAGTGTAAAAAAACGACCTACCGACCCTATTATTTTCGACATGTTACCGGAAACACGGGTATTTTTGGGGGGCCTAAGTTTACTTAGTGCAGACAAAAATTAAGAACATACATGTTATTTCACCCGGTGCGATAAATTTACCTATATGTTAAGCCCCACCGGGAGACGAAAGTGTCCCGAAAACCTAGAGTTGAACATGTTTTCTGAACGTATTTGAACAGATATGTCATATCTGTTATTGTATATTCGGAGTATTTAATCATATTTTGCCATAAGCATCCTAAGCTCAACACCATGACAAACAATTACGTATCATCAAAAGCACGCTTCATTAATCTCACCAGATAGGTCACTTCGTGTCTGACGGCGTCGAGTACGTGGTAGAGCCCAATGGTGCTCCTCCCCGACAGGTGGCGTCTCTTCCTCACGTGGTACACAGAGTGTCCAACCCTGGCAGGTCATTCCATCGGACAATGGTCAACACCAAGATTATAGGTTAGATTGTGAGCGAACAACAGATTTACCTTCATATTTTAGTTTGAATAAATGAGCCCAATGCCTGGACTTCTCGAAAATTTGCTAGAATATGACTAATATTATATCAACAGACTTAGACAGACAACTATGGCTAGTATGTTTCACCTAATGGCGTTCTTCAGGGATTATTGCCCGCTTTCTCTCCCCGCATTAATGCTAGGGTTGGTATTCTCAATACTGTTCTCAAACAGATCTAAGAACGATGTAGCTAATCGGATTTCCCGATATAAATTACGGATCTATTCAGAGAATGTATTCAATGACACATGTCCATAAAGTTGACTTAAGTTGCACAATGAATACTACCCCTGGGTCCAAACTTAAGTGAAATATTTGGAGTTGTTATAAATCCTTCAAAACAGTAATTCTTTAAAATGAAGTTTTCGTTCTTAAAAACTTAAGTGTCCATATGTTAATTGCAGAATCAACACTAAGCATAACACTTTCTACCTGTGTAATAAAACGGTTAAGGAATTTGTTTTCTTTTTAAGAAAAGGTAAAATTTTAACTAAAGATGCTTCTGTAATATGGCCCCAGGACTATTTGATCCACAGCACATTAACAACCTTATATCTGAGACTAACGTCAGTTATTAGAACAAACTAAGTAATGAATAATTGATATCATTCACCACATGACTAGATCGGGAGGAACCCCATGTAGCACGCTTACCGGAAATCCTGCAGGGCGGGGCAAGGAAACACAGGCGGAGAAGGGCGCCACGTGCCAGCCACGTCATCGAGTTGGAGTTACTGGCAGACAGCACCGTGTATGACTTGTAAGGACGCCATAAAGAATTCAGAAAACATGTTGTAAACTCGTTCTAGGTTAATAACATAAACATTGTCGGGGCGATCGCAATGTGCTAAATAAGTAACGTTTTTCATAACTAACCTTGAGCTAAGTAAATACCATCAGTGATCCTAATCTACACCAAATACGTATACAATATGAAGTAAAATTTGACTTCTACTTAAAAATCAAATTTCACTTATTTTAATTCAGTCTTTGAAACTTAATTTCCAGCTGGCGTGGTCGTCTTGGTGACAACGATGACGTCATATACGATACCGTGTCCATGTATTACACTCTAACAGCTGTGACGGTAGGAACGCTTTCACGTTTTGCTAACAGTGGCTTGATGACAAAGACTCATTAAAATCATAATAAATCAGTTCAACTAGCCAAAATTATATTTTACGCATACTTGAACATATATATCATCAATATAATACATTGCCTTAAACATAATATAAGATTTGCCAACATTCAAAAGTACCCTATACTGTAATTACTGTGACAGGCTTCGTTGATTACCCAACCACAATATCATTTTAAAGACAAATCATATTTTGTGACAAGAACTTAGGATGTCCTATAGATTAGCTGCATCTTTCAACTGACTGAATTCTCACTTAAAGCCCTAGGAGCTGTTTCCAATTTCAGGCCCTAGGAGTTGTTTCCTATTTAAGGCCCTATGAGTTATTTCCCATTTAAGGCCTTAGGAGCTGTTTCCCATTCAAGGCCCTAGGAGTTGTTTCCCATTTAAGGCCCTATAAGTTGTTTCCCATTTAAGACCCTAGGAGCTGTTTCCCATTTCAGGCCCTAGGAGCTGTTTCCCATTTAAGGCCCTAGGAGTTGTTTCCCATTTAAGACCCTAGGAGATGTTTCCCATTTAAGGCCCTATGAGTTGTTTCCCATTTAAGGCCCTAGGAGTTGATTCCCATTTAAGACCCTATGAGCTGTTTCCCATCTAAGGCCCTAGGAGTTGATTCCCATTTAAGACCCTAGGAGATGTTTCCCATTTAAGGCCCTAGGAGCTGTTTCCCATTTAAGGCCCTAGGAGTTGTTTCCCATTTAAGACCCTAGGAGATGTTTCCCATTTAAGGCCCTAGGAGTTGTTTCCCATTTAAGGCCCTAGGAGTTGTTTCCCATTTAAGCCCTAGGATTTGTTTCCCATTTAAGACCCTAGGAGATGTTTCCCATTTAAGGCCCTAGGAGTTGTTTCCCATTTAAGGCCCTAGGAGTTGATTCCCATTTCAGGCCCTAGGAGTTGTTTCCCATCTAAGGCCCTAGGAGTTCTTTCCCATTTAAGGCCCTAGGAGTTCTTTCCCATTTAAAACCCTAGGAGCTGTTACCCATTTAAGGCCCTAGGAATTGATTTCCATTTCAGGCACTAGGAGCTGTTTCCCAATTTTAGCCGTAGGAGTTGTTTCTCATTTAAGGCCCTAGGAGTTGTTTCCGATTTAAGGCCCTAGGAGTTGTTTCCCATTTAAGGCCCTAGGAGTTGATTCCCATTTCAGGCCCTAGGAGTTGATTCCCATTTCAGGCCCTAGGAGTTGTGTCCCATTTCAGGCCCTATGAGCTGTTGTCCATCTAAGGCCCTAGGAGTTGTTTCCCATTTCAGGCCCTATGAGCTGTTTCCCATCTAAGGCCCTAGGAGTTGTTTCCCATTTCAGGCCCTAGGAGTTGATTCCCATTTAAGGCCCTAGGAGTTGTTTCCCATTTAAGGCCCTATGAGCTGTTTCCCATCTAAGGCCCTAGGAGTTGTGTCCCATTTCAGGCCCTATGAGCTGTTTCCCATCTAAGGCCCTAGGAGTTGTTTCAAATTCAGGCCCTATGAGCTGTTTCCGATTTAAGGCCCTAGGAGTTGTTTCCCATTTCAGGCCCTAGGAGTTGATTCCCATCTAAGGCCCTAGGAGTTGTTTCCCATTTCAGGCCCTATGAGTTGATTCCCATCTAAGGCCCTAGGAGTTGTTTCCCATTTCAGGCCCTATGAGCTGTTTCCAATCTAAGGCCCTAGGAGTTGTTTCCCATTTCAGGCCCTAAGAGCTGTTTCCCATCTAAGGCCCTAGGAGTTGTTTCCCATTTCAGGCCCTATGAGCTGTTTCCCATCTAAGGCCCTAGGAGTTGTTTCCCATTTCAGGCCCTATGAGCTTTTTCCCATCTAAGGCCCTATGAGCTGTGTCCCATTTCAGGCCCTATGAGCTGTTTCCCATTTAAGGCCCTAGGAGTTGTGTCCCATTTCAGGTCCTATGAGCTGTTTCCCATTTCAGGCCCTAGGAGTTGTGTCCCATTTCAGCCCCTAGGAGTTGATTCCCATCTAAGGCCCTAGGAGTTGTTTCCCATTTCAGGCCCTATGAGCTGTTTCCCATCTAAGGCCCTAGGAGTTGTTTCCCATTTAAGGCCCTAGGAGTTTTATTCCATTTAAGACCCTATGAGCTGTTTCCAATTTCAGGCCATAGGAACTGTTTCCCAATTTAAGCCGTAGGAGTGGTTTCCCATTCAAGGCCCTATGAGTTGTTTCCGATTTAAGGCCCTATGAGTTGTTTCCCATTTAAGGCCCTAGGTGTTGATTCCCATTTCAGGCCCTAGGAGTTGTTTCCCATTTCAGGCCCTATGAGCTGTTTCCCATCTAAGGCCCTAGGAGTTGTTTCCCATTTCAGGCCCTAGGAGTTGATTCCCATCTAAGGCCCTAGGAGTTGTGTCCCATTTCAGGCCCTATGAGCTGTTTCCCATCTAAGGCCCTAGGAGTTGTGTCCCATTTCAGGCCCTATGAGCTGTTTCCCATCTAAGGCCCTAGGAGTTGTTTACCATTTCAGGCCCTATGAGCTGTTTCCCATTTAAGGCCCTAGGAGTTGTTTCCCATTTCAGGCCCTAGGAGTTGATTCCCATCTAAGGCCCTAGGAGTTGTTTCCCATTTCAGGCCCTATGAGTTGATTCCCATCTAAGGCCCTAGGAGCTGTTTCCCATTTCAGGCCCTATGAGCTGTTTCCTATCTAAGGCCCTATGAGCTGTGTCCCATTTCAGGCCCTATGAGCTGTTTCCCATTTACGGCCCTAGGAGTTGTGTCCCATTTCAGGCCCTATGAGCTGTTTCCCATTTCAGGCCCTAGGAGTTGTGTCCCATTTCAGCCCCTAGGAGTTGATTCCCATCTAAGGCCCTAGGAGTTGTTTCCCATTTCAGGCCCTATGAGCTGTTTCCCATCTAAGGCCCTAGGAGTTGTTTCCCATTTAAGGCCCTAGGAGTTGTTTCCCATTTAAGACCCTATGAGCTGTTTCCAATTTCAGGCCCTAGGAGCTGTTTCCCAATTTAAGCCGTAGGAGTTGTTTCCCATTTAAGGCCCTATGAGTTGTTTCCCATTTAAGGCCCTAGGAGTTGTTTCCCATTTAAGGCCCTAGGTGTTGATTCCCATTTCAGGCCCTAGGAGTTGTTTCCCATTTCAGGCCCTAGGAGTTGTGTCCCATTTCAGGCCCTATGAGCTGTTTCCCATCTAAGGCCCTAGGAGTTGTTTCCAATTTAAGGCCCTAGGAGTTGTTTCCCATTTAAGACCCTATGAGTTGTTTCCAATTTCAGGCACTAGGAGCTGTTACCCATTTAAGGCCCTAGGAGTTGATTCCCATTTCAGGTCCTAGGGGTTGTTTCCAATTTAAGACCCTATGAGCTGTTTCCAATTTCAGGCACTAGGAGCTGTTACCCATTTAAGGCCCTAGGAGTTGATTCCCATTTAAGGCCCTAGGAGTTGTTTCCCATTTACGACCCTATGAGCTGTTTCCAATTTCAGGCACTAGGAGCTGTTACCCATTTAAGGCCCTAGGAGTTGATTCCCATTTAAGGCCCTAGGAGTTGATTCCCATTTAAGGCCCTAGGAGTTGTTTCCCATTTCAGGCCCTATGAGCTGTTTCCCATCTAAGGCCCTAGGAGTTGTTTCCCATTTAAGGCCCTAGGAGTTGTTTCCCATTTACGACCCTATGAGCTGTTTCCAATTTCAGGCACTAGGAGCTGTTACCCATTTAAGGCCCTAGGAGTTGATTCCCATTTAAGGCCCTAGGAGTTGTTTCCCATTTCAGGCCCTATGAGCTGTTTCCCATCTAAGGCCCTAGGAGTTGTTTCCAATTTAAGGCCCTAGGAGTTGTTTTCCATTTCAGACCATAGGAGTTGTTTCCCATTGAAAGCCATAGGAGCTGTTTCCTATTGAAAGCCGTAGTAGTTGTTTCCCCTTGAAGGCCCTATGACTTATTTTGTCCAGATTACTTTTACTTGTTGATGGAGAATGTAATTAATATATTTATTTGTAATTCATAGTTTAGTTTGAGTTAGGAAAAGAAATACCATTCGGGCCACATGAAGAAAGTCATAATTATCTATATCTGCATCTAACTGTGAACACTTTGTAAACACTGTTTCCGTAAGATATAGATCTCAAGGCGATTTGATAGCCATCGGAGACAATCAATACACAATCGAAATAACTGCTGCTCTCATTTTGAATTCCCACTGCTTTACTTTGAAGGGGAGTTGAAACCGTCGTCCAGCAATTTCAGTGCTTTTATTCTTTCACTAGTCTGAAAGTAAACATGACACGTAAATAAATATGTTTATGTCTTTCATAATGCACGTCGTATTTATACTGTATATAATCTAAATTAGATAAATTGAATAAATTTTACAAATTTAACAGTTATGTCATAAAAACAGATGACCGTAACGAGATTATCAGCATGTTACATAAAGATATTGATTGAAGAATGCATATGTATTCCTATATGATACACTTCAGATTGACCACATATTCTCCACGGCGGCAACAGACGCCATGGAAGTAAGCGTCACTCCCGTCGTTATTACGCTTATAAAGGTGAGACACTACGTCCTGAGTATCATGATATTATCCGCGGCTTAAGTCGAGCATGTTCTTTCAATACCCGAAGACAACCTTGGTTAGAAAAAGGGTTGAAACAAACCAAGCATGGCACAAATGGAACTCATTTGGATAAATCTTTGTCTAATCTCCCGGCGGTTTCACACGGTGCTGGCTGCAACTTTAGGGCGTGGTTTAACCTGTGAATCGTCTTATTTACTACTGATGAATGTTCCTCCCATCAAAACACTGCTGGGCAAGCCGCCTAGTGGTAGGTAATGCAGTGGTTTCCCGTACCTTGAGCCCTCGTCCGCTATTGTCACTTTGTATTCTATAGCATTTGCCTTGTATTATATTGCCAGTAACTAAAAAAGTAGAACTGGATTAGTCATGGCGTTTTACGTCCAACGTCAAGAAGCCCTGGTCAAGCCGCTTGATTGCTAAGCAAAATGCTTCCACGGGTCGATTCTCTTGTCTGTCAGTTAAATTACCAAATAAACCTCGTTCAGAAAATGACATGTGTTTTCTTTTTCTTAGAACTCCACCAAGAACCCATGGCCTAGTCACCTGGTTGTGAAACAAAGTGGTGTCCGCTATTTGGAGGCCCTGTCTGCGCTAGATGAGGCTACACACTGGGCTGCAGACAACATGGACCCCCAAGTTGATGCCCTTATCGCCTTCACTTTGTAAGAAAAGGCTCAATTAGTTATCACCAATAGCAAATATGTTAAATTGTTACGAATTTTCATTATGCAAAAATAAACTATTAAAACTTGAATTGCTATAAGTGATATAGAGCTGGAACTTGTTCGTAAACCTTAAATACATTGTTTTCCTTTCAGAGACAACCTTTACGAAGGCAACTCAGCAGGGGTAGTTGGTAAGTTTAAATTTCCAGAAATAACAATTTATCTTTATATCATGTTAAAATAATTTGACTTTAGTGGTTCCTACTGAAATGTCATCATACTAAAGACCACCATGCTGCAACGAGTAACGGTAATAAACTCTGACTCCCACATAACACAGCCATGCTGCAACGAGTAACGGTAATAAACTCTGACTCCCACATAACACAGCCATGCTGCAACGAGTAACGGTAATAAACTCTGATTCCCACATAACACAGCCATGCTGCAACGAGTAACGGTAATAGACTCTGATTCCCACATAACACAGCCATGCTGCAACGAGTAACGGTAATAGACTCTGATTCCCACATAACACAGCCATGCTGCATCGAGTAATAGACTCTGATTCCCACATAACACAGCCATGCTGCAACGAGTAACGGTAATAAACTCTGATTCCCACATAACACAGCCATGCTGCATCGAGTAATAGACTCTGACTCCCACATAACACAGCCATGCTGCAACGAGTAACGGTAATAGACTCTGACTCCCACATAACACAGCCATGCTGCAACGAGTAACGGTAATAGACTCTGACTCCCACATAACACAGCCATGCTGCAACGAGTAACGGTAATAGACTCTGATTCCCACATAACACAGCCATGCTGCAACGAGTAATAGACTCTGATTCCCACATAACACAGCCATGCTGCAACGAGTAACGGTAATAGACTCTGATTCCCACATAACACAGCCATGCTGCAACGAGTAACGGTAATAGACTCTGATTCCCACATAACACAGCCATGCTGCAACGAGTAACGGTAATAGACTCTGATTCCCACATAACACAGCCATGCTGCAACGAGTAACGGTAATAGACTCTGATTCCCACATAACACAGCCATGCTGCAACGAGTAACGGTAATAAACTCTGATTCCCACATAAAACAGCCATGCTGCAACGAGTAACGGTAATAAACTCTGATTCCCACATAACACAGCCATGCTGCAACGAGTAACGGTAATAGACTCTGACTCCCACATAACACAGCCATGCTGCAACGAGTAACGGTAATAGACTCTGATTCCCACATAACACAGCCATGCTGCAACGAGTAACGGTAATAAACTCTGATTCCCACATAACACAGCCATGCTGCAACGAGTAACGGTAATAGACTCTGATTCCCACATAACACAGCCATGCTGCAACGAGAAACGGTAATAGACTCTGATTCCCACATAACACAGCCATGCTGCAACGAGTAACGGTAATAGACTCTGATTCCCACATAACACAGCCATGCTGCAACGAGTAACGGTAATAGACTCTGACTCCCACATAACACAGCCATGCTGCAACGAGTAACGGTAATAGACTCTGACTCCCACATAACACAGCCATGCTGCAACGAGTAACGGTAATAGACTCTGATTCCCACATAACACAGCCATGCTGCAACGAGTAACGGTAATAGACTCTGATTCCCACATAACACAGCCATGCTGCAACGAGTAACGGTAATAAACTCTGACTCCCACATAACACAGCCATGCTGCAACGAGTAACGGTAATAGACTCTGATTCCCACATAACACAGCCATGCTGCAACGAGTAACGGTAATAGACTCTGACTCCCACATAACACAGCCATGCTGCAACGAGTAACGGTAATAGACTCTGACTCCCACATAACACAGCCATGCTGCAACGAGTAACGGTAATAAACTCTGACTCCCACATAACACAGCCATGCTGCAACGAGTAACGGTAATAGACTCTGATTCCCACATAACACAGCCATGCTGCAACGAGTAACGGTAATAGACTCTGATTCCCACATAACACAGCCATGCTGCAACGAGTAACGGTAATAAACTCTGACTCCCACATAACACAGCCATGCTGCAACGAGTAACGGTAATAGACTCTGATTCCCACATAACACAGCCATGCTGCAACGAGTAACGGTAATAGACTCTGATTCACACATAACACAGCCATGCTACAACGAGTAACGGTAATAGACTCTGACTCCCACATAACACAGCCATGCTGCAACGAGTAACGGTAATAGACTCTGACTCCCACATAACACAGCCATGCTGCAACGAGTAACGGTAATAGACTCTGATTCCCACATAACACAGCCATGCTGCAACGAGTAACGGTAATAGACTCTGATTCCCACATAACACAGCCATGCTGCAACGAGTAACGGTAATAGACTCTGACTCCCACATAACACAGCCATGCTGCAACGAGTAACGGTAATAGACTCTGACTCCCACATAACACAGCCATGCTGCAACGAGTAACGGTAATAGACTCTGACTCCCACATAACACAGCCATGCTGCAACGAGTAACGGTAATAGACTCTGACTCCCACATAACACAGCCATGCTGGAACGAGTAACGGTAATAGACTCTGACTCCCACATAACACAGCCATGCTGCAACGAGTAACGGTAATAGACTCTGACTCCCACATAACACAGCCATGCTGCAACGAGTAACGGTAATAGACTCTGACTCCCACATAACACAGCCATGCTGCAACGAGTAATAGACTCTGATTCCCACATAACACAGCCATGCTGCAACGAGTAACGGTAATAGACTCTGACTCCCACATAACACAGCCATGCTGCAACGAGTAACGGTAATAGACTCTGATTCCCACATAACACAGCCATGCTGCAACGAGTAACGGTAATAGACTCTGATTCCCACATAACACAGCCATGCTGCAACGAGTAACGGTAATAGACTCTGATTCCCACATAACACAGCCATGCTGCAACGAGTAACGGTAATAGACTCTGATTCCCACATAACACAGCCATGCTGCAACGAGTAACGGTAATAGACTCTGATTCCCACATAACACAGCCATGCTGCAACGAGTAACGGTAATAGACTCTGATTCCCACATAACACAGCCATGCTGCAACGAGTAACGGTAATAGACTCTGATTCCCACATAACACAGCCATGCTGCAACGAGTAACGGTAATAGACTCTGATTCCCACATGAGACAGCCATGTTGCATTGAGGGACGGTAATAGACTCTGACTCCCACATGAGACATCCATGCTGCATCGAGTGACGGTAATAAACTCTGACTCCCACATAACACAGCCATGCTGCATTGAGTGACGGTTATACACTCTGACTCCCACATAAGACAGCCATGCTGCATTGAGTGACGGTAATAAAATCTGACTCCCACATGAGACAGCCAAGCTGCATTGAGGGACGGTAATAAACGATGACTTCCACATGAGACAGCCATGTTGCATTGAGTGACGGTAATACACTCTGACTCCCACATGAGACAGCCATGCTGCATTGAGTGACGGCAATAAACGATGACTCCCACATGAGACAGCCATGCTGCATTGAGTGACGGTAATACACTCTGACTCCCACATGAGACAACCAAGCTGCATTGAAGGACGGTAATACATTGTGACTCCCACATGAGACAGCCAAGCTGCATTGAGGGACGGTAATACACTCTGACTCCCACATGAGACAGCCATGTTGCATCGAGTGACGGTAATACATTGTGACTCCCACATGAGACAGCCATGTTGCATTGAGTGACGGTAATACACTCTAACTCCCATATGAGACATCCATGTTGCATTGAGTGACGGTAATACACTCTGACTCCCATATGAGACAGCCATGTTGCATTGAGTGACGGTAATACATTGTGACTCCCACATGAGACAACCATGCTGCATTGAGGGACGGTAATAAACCATGACTCCCACATTCTGACTCCCACATGAGACAGCCATGCTGCATTGAGTGACGGTAATAAACTCTGACTCCCGAATGAGACAGCAAAGCTGCATTGAGTGACGGTAATAAACCCTGACTCCCACATGAGACAGCCATGTTGCATCGAGTGACGGTATTACATTGTGACTCCCACATGAGACAACCATGCTGCATTGAGGGACGGTAATAAACCCTGACTCCCACATTCTGACTCCCACATGAGACAGCCATGCTGCATTGAGTGACGGTAATAAACTCTGACTCCCACATGAGACAGCCATGCTGCATTGAGGGACGGTAATAAACTCTGACTCCCACATGAGACAGCCATGCTGCATTGAGTGACGGTAATACACTCTGACTCCCACATGAGACAGCCAAGTTGCATTGAGTGACGGTAATACACTCTGACTCCCATATGAGACAGCCATGTTGCATTGAGTGACGGTAATAAACCCTGACTCCCACATGAGACAGCCATGTTGCATCGAGTGACGGTAATACATTGTGTTTCCCACATGAGACAACCATGCTGCATTGAGGGACGGTAATAAACCCTGACTCCCACATTCTGACTCCCACATGAGACAGCCATGCTGCATTGAGTGACGGTAATAAACTCTGACTCCCACATGAGACAGCCATGCTGCATTGAGGGACGGTAATAAACTCTGACTACCACATGAGACAGCCAAGCTGCATTGAGGGACGGTAATAAACGATGACTCCCACATGAGACCGCCATGTTGCATTGAGTGACGGTAATAAACTCTGACTCCCACATGAGACAGCCATGCTGCATTGAGGGACGGTAATAAAGTCTGACTCCCACATGAGACAGCCATGCTGCATCGAGGGACGGTAATAAAGTCTGACTCCCACATGAGACAGCCATGCTGCATCGAGGGACGGTAATAAAATCTGACTCCCACATGAGACAGCCATGCTGAATTGAGTGACGGTAATAAAGTCTGACTCCCACATGAGACAGCCATGCTGCATTGAGTGACGGTAATAAAGTCTGACTCCCACATGAGACAGCCATGCTGCATCGAGGGACGGTAATATAATCTGACTCCCACATGAGACAGCCATGCTGTATTGAGTGACGGTAATAAAGTCTGACTCCCACATGAGACAGCCATGCTGCATCGAGGGTCGGTAATAAAGTCTGACTCCCACATAAGACAGCCATGCTGCATTGAGTGACGGTAATAAACGATGACTCCCATATGAGACAGCCATGCTGCATTGAGGGACGGTAATAAAGTCTGACTCCCACATGAGACAGCCATGTTGCATTGAGTGACGGTAATAAAGTCTGACTCCCACATGAGACAGCCATGCTGCATTGAGTGACGGTAATAAACTCTGACGCCCACATGAGACAGCCATGTTGCATTGAGTGACGGTAATAAACGATGACTCCCGCATGAGACAGCCATGTTGCATTGAGTGACGGTAATAAAGTCTGACTCCCACATGAGACAGCCATGCTGCATTGGGGGACGGTAATACACTCTGACTCCCACATGAGACAGTCTAAGCACCTTATTCATAAAGCATCTTAGTGAACATTTTCAAACTTTGTGTAAATTTCCTTATATTTGAGACAACGATTTTTTATTTGTACTTGTACTTTTCATAAAATTTATCCATATGTCTATACATGTATCTCTATCACTTTGCCATTTTTTGCTTTTTTATATTTTCTTCGTACTCAAATTGTTGGTTTTCTTTACATTCAACTACGGAAAGACACTCTCTAAGCTTGGTGTGGATTTCGTCATAGCCCGACCACTCTCCATTAAATAGATGATCTTGCTATACCTTCCAGGTATAGCGAACATGTACAAGACCATGAGAACCGGAAAGACGATCTCTACACTATGTGGTGACGGCTCCACCAAACGACCACTATCATTGAGTCTGGTCGAGGACATGTCGTACGGCGACCACGCCCGAGTAGCTGCACATGAACTCGCACACACGTGAGTACATGTTAATAAACATTAATTGTGTGTGATGTTACATATCACGAGGTTGAAACATGCACGCAGGCAAACATGAAATCCCATTTCGGAATACAAAACCACAATATCATGCACTGTAAAAAACATTTATGCATATACTATACTCCGAGTCGAAATGCACGCATTAATTTCCACTGAATTGATGTTTAAACAACAGGAGTGTACATCCTGAAAAAGTATAGCCAGTCAACTAGATGATACAGCGACTCGTAAGCTCTAGATCTAAAAAAAATAGGTTTACGACTGGGTCAGATGAGATTATTTTTAATGACCCAATGTTGATCATTGTATGCGTAATGAAATATTTCCTATGTACTGTGCAGTTTTAGAATGTTTCAAGTCATTTGTGTATTTAGTATATGCTTATACTATAGAGAATTGAGACAATCAGCGTAAGCGGCATTTTAATTGTAAATACCAGTACATGTAATTTCAGTGTGTGTATACCACATGATAAATATGCTACGCCAGAAGGCAACATTTTGCTTGAAACAAAGACTTAAATCAAAAATAACTTTTCTTTTACTTCACCATTTTAAATGAAACAAAGGGCAGTCTATGCCACTTAAAAAGCCACGCCTTCGTTTTATTACCGGAGTTTGATAAGGTGATTAGTTTCATCAAACACTTCGACAAACCTGTTTCAAAAATAATGCTCCGTCAAAAGTGTTTTAAGAAACTACACTCTCAATCAAGCTCTGGTAAAAGACCGAAATAGGGGCTACATAAGTGGCATAGACTGCGTAATGTTTTATTTACAATGGTGAAGAAATAGGAAAGTTATCTTTGTTTAAAGTCTTCATTCGAAGCAAAATATTGCCTTCCGACGTAGCATTCATGCCGCAACTTACCACGTAGTATACACACACTGAATATGGGGACAGCAACTTTTGGGTCAGTTTATGTGCGCTTTAGTTGTTAAATGCACGGTTACAATCTAGTTACTAGTAAGTAACATTTTTCCATAAATTCATTATTTAGCAAGCAGTTTTAGTCGTGTCACTCAAAATTTATGTTTGTTATACATGTGTATGTATTGATTTTGAATAAGAGTATAACCTTCATAAATGTTAATAATAAAACCGCGATGAAACCCTATATCTGAGAAACTAGGTTTACGACAGGATCAAATCAGACCCCTCGATCTATGTTGATTCATGATAAACGTATAACTACTAATGAGAAAGTTTTATGTACTGTAAGCTTGCTTAAGTCATATTTGTTTTGTTTTGTGTTGATGTTGTTTTTTTAATTGAGATCGTCCACTTACATGACACAGTAGTAAAACGGGGACACCGCGTGACATTGTCTCAATATTAGAACCAGCTATCCATTACTAATATCGGGAGCAAGTCATGTTCACTTAATAAGAAATTACCTTGTCTTCCCTTAATATTATTAGATAATTCATATTCGTTCATGAAGTGTATTAAACCACATTTTCTACAGAAAACTCTGTAGACACTGGTTGGTGTTTTGCACGTATGTGGCGCTTAATACTCTGCAACCCAAATGAAAAAGGCAAAATATTCGTCAGAATATCCCGAAAAGTTCAAAGCAATGAGAGATCTTGAATGTCATAACGTTAGGCAATTGCTTCCTTGGGCGTCATATATACCGACAACATAAAATCGCTCTCGTAGTTTGGCAGGCTTATGATTGTTTACGTTGCAATAATCTAGGATTTTATATCCCTCATTTGGCAGTACTAGACACTGAACAAAAACGAAGCGAGCTTAGTAACACAAATGCAGACAGTTGATGTTTTTCAGCAAGTTTGAGTTTTATTAGTATTATGATTTCGTCTCCTTGGCATTTTTTGGCGTAAAGCTGCAGGTTTTCTGACAGTTTTTAGATTGATTCCACGGAAGGAGTCGATGACTTCCAGGAAGTGATTCCTTTTAACTGATGTAGGCATACTAATTATTATATTTAGTACACTATGAAAAGCCATCATGTGTGTATAAAAAGGTCAATTCCATCATCAATCGACGTCGGGATTTTATTTCCCTTATTAATTGTATACTAATTGGAAAACTCGACATCTGACATTATGCTAACGTGATTACAAGACTTTATGAGATACTATGGGGACATAAACCGTTTGTTTGCATTTATTGTATTTGTTCATCCCACTGGAACTATGCCATAACCTTAATGATATCATATAATCCTTTACAACTTGTTCTAGACAGTCTAGTAATACTGCTGTAAGGTAATTTTTCATTCAAGTTGAAAGTGCCCTTTCTTAAAAAGTCTAACAAATCCAGTATTATATGGCAATGAAATTCCCTGGAATGGAGTTCTCCTTCCAAGGTCAATTATATAGTTATTGTATTTTGCCATGACGGCTTTAAATAACTCTTAACTTATAAAGTCTTATCGTATCAGAGAGCCTACTTATTTGTGGGTGTGGTATATTAAATGCAGACAAATAATCTATAATAATCGGGGGGACGCAAAATTAATGCGATTTTTGTTGTAGAATGTATGCCTGAGCTGGTATTCATAAAACATCTTAAGTCGATTTCTTTACATTTCCAGTGTCAAATTGAAAGAAATTAAGAAGTGTTTTAATGTATATGTGTTGTATAGAAGAAGAAGAAGAAGAAGATTTTATTAACTATAAGCTTACAGCCCATCAGTTACATTTAATATAAACATGTACAGTATATAAACATTTCCGATAGAACAACTTTCAAAATCAATCATAATGTATAAACAAAGTAAAGTTATATCACATTTGCTTTAAATACTGAAAAATAGTTAGTGGAGAAAAGTGTCTAATGTCTAAACTGACGCATTTCAAAGCCCTTATAGACAAAACAACATAGTTTTCTAATAGTAGTTACATATATGTATGTTGTTGTTTTTTAATAAGGTCAATGAGCATAATGAATTTTGGAAATTTTATATTTTTTTGTTTCATATAACTAAAGAGATACTTAAATTAGGAAAGTGACTTAAGTTAGGAAATGACATCAGAAATTTTATGAATACCGCCCCAGGTATTCGTTCGAAGAAGATCTACGTGGTTTGGGGAGACACCGCGATAGGGGACCTGTTAAATTTGTAGCTGTCCATGATCCCGATGATGATCCAAACAGGAGCAATTTGCCCAAAGACTGGAGCATGTGAAGTCATGTGTCCAGGGAAGATCTCCAGTGAGTTTCACACTAGTCATGCAAACTGCCCTCATTTGCAAAGTGAAGAAGAGTTTGTTTGATCCAGCTTTACAGAGTGTCACCTCAGAAGACATGTGGAGTGATGGTTCTGAAAGTAAGCAAAGAGACATTGTTCAATCATGTGATCTCTGGATATACTGCTGATTTAGTCCCAAAGTGTAGATATCATTTGCAAAAATAACACATCATTGTGCCTGTATGTGTTTAACTGCAGCATGGGAGTCGACCACGACGCGGACGCTGGCTGCCCGGAGACAGCGAACCACGTTATGGCGTCTGGCGCACAGAATTCAGAAGTTACTTGGGAGATGCGCGCGCACCCCTGGACCTTCTCCAATTGCTCACGTAATATGATGGAGGCGGCCATGGATACGTAAGTGCGCACAATTGTTGTTGTTTTACGTCGATGGACGTCAACCAATTAATCATCGTCATTTAAATTTATAAGTATTTCAGACGAATTTTAGTGTTCGAAGGAGTTGTGGAAATGCTGCCTAAAATATCAAAAACTATAATACTGATCCGACACAAAGAAGGGGAAATCCGGATTTACTTTAAATATGTTTATTTTTCTCATCCTTCCATTCCAGTGTTGTTGAGGACGATGACGGAAGCAAGTGCTTGGAGACCCACTTGCAGACAGAGGCGGACCGGCGCGCCCTGAAAAACGGCCCGCGGCTCGGAGATCAGTTTGACGAACACATTCAGTGTCAGCTGTTCATGGGGGAGGGCTCCTTCCGGTGTGATTTCGAGGTAGTTTAAGAGCGTAAATACAGTCCAAGGTATTGGCTCGACAGACCGCTACTGTGGTTAGTGTTTATTGACACCTCTGCAATACTGATATACAGAGCCACATAGCCATCAATGCTGGCTGCCTACCACTGTTATCAAATTCCTAATTAGTAACACGTATCAAGTTGTAACACGGACCTATGTCCGTCCGAAGTCAGTTGTTGTATTGTGTATTCATATTTGTCTTCGCAATTCAAAATACTTGAAATTTCAAGTTGAAGAATTCCTTTTATATATAACTAGTTATTAAAGAATGATTTTTTTTCTTTTTTATTAAATATTTATAACACATGTAACTACATGTTTCCGGGACCATAACCTAAACAAAACAGTTGTATTGGTTTATAAAAAATGCAAATAAACTTTTAATTAGCTTAACACAAATACAGATTTTTTGAATTATGTAATGACACTGAAACAATTTGAAAAGTTTTATAATATAACTTTTAACTAAAATAAACAAATTAAATCTGCATAGCATCTACGAATCGCACAACACTATACAATCATCAAATTAACACTGTATGGAAAATAGTTCTCCGCAAAAGTTCAGAGGTACACAATATACAATAATGAAGAATAGCCATACACATATTTTAGAAACTTTATTTTCTAAATTTGTTGCCATAGGCTCGATTTTGTGAATGTAATGCATGAACATAACAACGGCTCGGCACCACGACCTATTCACTGGCACCACGACCTATTCACTGGCACCACGACCTATTCACTGGCACCACAACGTTCCCAAAACCGAGCCTAGTTCACCAAGTACAGCAAATGAAGTTCTATAAATGGTAACGAGGCAACCTTTGTCATTCAAAAGCTACAAATGGTTTTGCAGGTTTTTTTCATGTTCTCACCGTTAAGCTGTTGTAAGATATGCAAGTTCTAGGCGATCAGATGTTAAAAAAAATACTGAACATTACTTTTAACACAACACATAGTCAATTCTGTGTGGAGCTACATTCCTCGTGGGTTGTTTTGTAAATTGTACTCGTATAAACCACTCTAATTCAAAAATAAGAGACCAAGCTCGCCATTTTTAACTTATTGGCACCACAGCGGAAGACACGTTGGGCATTTTCAACGCATAACAGCATGTTAATTCGTGCATACCAGTAGACACATATTATACAACCAGAACCGTCAAATACAACATCATCTGTGCCTCCACTTTGTTGCGGAGCTTCTGATTAAGTACCTGTTTTGTATCTAGATGTCAATGACTCTTTTAATGACTAGCGTGCACAAGTCAATGTGTGTATACCACGTGATAAATTGCGTCATCCTTGCTACGTCGGAAGGCAATATTTTGATTTGAAAAAAATACTTTAAACAAAGATAACTTCACTATTTCTTCACCATTTTAAATTAAACAAAGCGCAGTCTACGCAGCTTCCAGAGCACTGCCTTTGGTCTGTTACCAGAGTTTGATTGAGAGTTTAGTTTCTTTAAACACTTCGACAAACCTTTTCACAATACGGCCGTCTGACGGAGCACTGCCAAAACATTATTTTGGAAACAGGTTTGTCAAAGTGTTTGATGAAACTAATGACCTTATCAATGTTCGGTAATACACCAAATGCGGGGTTCTTTAAGCGGCATAGACTGTCCTTTGTTTCATTTAAAATGGTGTTGTAAAAAAAAAGTTATCTTTGATTTAAGTCTTCATTTGAAGCAAAATGTTGCCTTCCGACGTATCATAAATGACGTAATTTATCACGTGGTATACACACACTGTAAGTGAAAATCGTCGTTATTTATCCGCATGGTAGTTATTGCACGGTTAAACCCTGCCTACCGTTTCGATATTGTAGGTTATGTGTAGAGGAAAACAAAGAAAAACATATCTAATACGGTACGGTGTCTATGAACAAACACCGTCGGGTTGATAACGTGGACACAAATCAGAATTGAAATACGTCAATTTCTATTTAAGGTACACGGTACTCACTTATACGCACGTTAGTTATTGTCCACAAACAGTTTCTTCACCTCCTACCCTCGTGGTTGAAATTAAACGATCATGCTGAAGCAATCGTGTATCTTTTTTAATAAATCGGGTTGTGTTACTGGTAACTATTAATGACATATCAACGTTAATAGCACATATTCTGTTCGCGTTTCCTTCGATTAAATTAATTTTCTAATTATGGTAGTATACATATTTCAGACGGAGTATTCAATATGCTTTGAAGGGATGTACTGTCTGAGGCCGGGTACCAAGTATTGCTATGGCCCTTACGAGGTGTTCCCGGGAACCAGCTGCTCACAAAACGACGGACGGGTTAGTTTTTTTTAACTGATGGATAAATACACATATGCATGTGCAATGGAAGTTTTTGAAATTTTATATGGTTATAATAATTTAGTGAATCATCATATTATTATTATTATTATTATTATCATTATTATTATTATTATTATTATTATTATTATTATTATTATTATTATTATTATTATTATTGTTATTATTATTATAATTATAATTATGATTATTATTATGTTTATTATTATCATAAATATTATTATTATTATTATTATTATTATTATTATTATTATTATTGTTACTATTATTTTTATTATTATTATTATTATTATTATTATTATTATTATTATTATTATTATTATTATTTTTATTATTATTATAATTATTTTCATTATGATTATTATTATTATTATTATTATTATTATTATTATTATCATTATCATTATTATTATTATTATTATTATTATTATTATTATTATTATTATTATTATCATCATCATCATCATCATCATCATCATCATCATCATCATCATTATTATTATTATTATTATTATCATTATTATTATTATTATTATTATTATTATTATTATTATTATTATTATTATAATTATTATTGTTATTATTATTATTATTATTATTATTATTATTATTATTATTATTATTATTATTTTATTTTTTTATTATTATTATTATCATTATCATTATTATTATTATTATTATTATTATTATTATTATTATTATTATTATTGTTATTATTATTATTATTATTATTATTATTATTATTATTATTATTATTATTATTATTTTTATTATTATTATTATTTTTATTTTTATTATTATTATTATTATTATTATTATTATTATTATTATTATTTTTATCATTATTATCATTATCATTATTATCATTATTATCATTATTATCATCATTATTATTATTATTATTATTATTATTATTATTATTATTATTATTATTATTATTTATTTTATTTTTATTATTATTATTATTATTATTATTATTATTATTATTATTATTATTGTTATTATTAGTGTGACAATGGAGAGTGCGTAGAGGCGGAGATAAGAGAGGCAGTTGAAAGCAATGATACCACCAGCACCACCAGCACCACTACAACGACAACACCAACAACGACATCATCAACTACGACAGCCACGAGCACAACGTCTACAACAAGTACCACAACAACGACGACATCGCCTACAACAACTACAGCAACAGAGACATCGCCTACAACAACTACAACAACGACGACATCGCCTACAACAGCTACAACAACGACGACATCGCCTACAACAACTACAACAACGACGACATCGCCTACAACAACTACAACAACGACGACATCGCCTACAACAACTACAACAACGACGACATCGCCTACAACAACAGAGACACCCCCTACAACAACTACAACAACAAAGACTGACGCGGCAAACAAGGTGAACTCTCAGTGCACATTTTTGCGATGTTGGTGGCAACGGAAATTTGGCGGAAACACTTGTTCCCAATGTTAAAGATTGTGTTGTGAACATTTATATATGTAGTGCAAATGACAAACATACTTACTGTTGCTTTATATTGACAAATTGCTTTGTCGTTTATGTTAATTTAAACGCATCGTAAGAGTTAAATCATGATGTGGGGCTTCAGTGTGAGTGTGTAATGATTTCACGGTTAACTTATATAACTTGTTGGTGTTGTTATTTTCTTCTAAAACCAGTTATCATACTGTTCAATTTCATTTTGACGGTGAAGCAAATTATATTGAATTATTACATTCATGCAGCGATAAAAAATATTGCTATCGTGTAACCATGTTGTGACACTTGGCATGTTTTGATATGTATATAGGTGCGAAAAAATATTTTTTTATGAACAAACCATTTGTAATGCTAAACGAATTAGATGAACGCAGAAATAACTTTGTTGTTGTGGAGAATGATCTTTGGAGCGTTATCTACAAACATCAACCCGTCAACTAACGTTTACGGTTTGGTTCCCAGCATACTTGTATATGCTACGATATAACAGAGATACAACCGATCGGCTCGCCGTTAAGTTTGGTCAAAATCTCTTGATATCTATAATAACCGGGAACTAGTCTGTATCTCGACGACCTGTCAAAATCCTGACTAGGCCTCACTTATTCCGGCCCCACGGTGGGACAAATATTACATTAGCTCACACCGTATTAGAACTAAATAAAAGTAAGGTAAGGGAAGTTATTCAAATTTTAGTTTCTGTGCCCGCACGAGTTAGTTCCCTTGTGTTGAAACTAATATGCGGAACACCCTGCACTTATTGAAAAGATCCTGTGGCAACAAACTTAAGTAAGTTTTATTTACATTGCATTTTCTAATATTTTCTGGATCAATTATTGTCTGGATCAAGATTGCAAATGCTTTGATATTATTTTGCCTTAAGGTATCTTAATAATTTGTGTACATTCACATGACATCGTACATATGTCCGTAATTAAGTTAATTTCGTGAGTACATATCGTATATATAGATCTAGTATACTACTGCTTCTATGTAGAACATGAACCTCAGGATAAAGGTTATCATTCATATATTCACTGACTTTGGGCATTGAATTCCTGAAATGTCGTGAATGAATTGTTCATTGATACTTATCACACAATATTATACAAGTTTGTGATATAATATTGACAGAGAACCAATGTTATCTGGGGCAGATATCAAGTATATGGGTCAAGCTAGGCGTATTGGATTTATTAAACCTGCTATGGTATACCTCGTCCTTGAGGCTGCCTGCTCTGTATTGAAATATATGAAGCTGAACATTTGAAATTTGAATGAAAATAAATATGTAACGTTTGCAACTTTAGGATCAAAATAAACTAGTAATGTTTAGGCTAACAGTGTGTTATGTTGTAGTGGACATTTAAAGCCTTCATATGACGGTCAGTGATCTAGCGCGGTCATCATTAACGGTCACTATGCCAGTTCAATTGTATGGTCAATGTTTGGCTGAAGTGGTTCATAATAAACACAAAGAAGACAACTTGTTCAGGCCTATTAAACGCATCGAGGGCATGCATGGTTAAACGTTTTGTTCGATGTATAAAGATAAATGAAACAGCCGAATATTCGTTTGTTAAAAAAGCCGAAATAAAGTGTACAATATAATTAATGACATAAATTGTCCCCTTGACATACTTTAATGATAAAATCGCACAATTAATCTTATTGTACTTAACATACATTTTCTAAGGCTGTCATTACTAATTGAAATAGTCATTAAAAGCTGCACTCTCACACTCGGATTGAACGTTTTGATAACATTTTTTTGTCTTGGAACGAGCCAATTTATGCGAAAATGCATGGAAACCAGTGAAATAAGACTCCGGACTAAAGGTCAGATCGCAGATTTTCACATTTAGGTTCAAAATTTTGTGTTTTATGCATTTTTTTAACCGTTAGTAACGCTTTTAGCTTGAAACATACTTTTTCGAACTGGTTTGAAGATATTTACGCATTAATTGGCTCATTCCAAGACAAACTGAATAATAATAAAAAAAGTTGTCAAAACGGTAAATCTGTGAGAGTGCAGCTTTATGAAAATAACTGAAATCAGCCGCTAAGGCAGTGGTTTGAATAATCGCATATTTAAGCATAATATTTCCTAAAATGAAAATGTTTAACATATATAAAACCTCGGCTTTTTGTCAGTTACAGAGATGAGCACAACATGACATGATGTATTTAAATGTCATTGAATCATAAATAAAACTGCCCCGGGCAATAAGAACGTCAACATTTAGAATATAGCTGAACTTAAGACGCAGTGTATAAGAAATTCCAACACGTTATGACGCATAATTAAAGTTTTGTTTAAAAATTGTATGGATGTTACATCGGATAAATTTGGTTAGGATATATATCTCACTCTTTCAGAATGGAAAGATGCAATGTGGAACGGTGATATATCAGTAAACTATTCATCTTCGTCTTAAATGGTAAGACTTGTGTTTGTGATTTATTTTCTCATTATGAATGTTTGGATTGATTGCAATTGACCTTTGATTCAGGTAGACATACTCACTTAAAATACTAACCGACCTCACTTCAATGTGGTAGGTTGGTGTAAAGGTATACGGAGGTCTTTATGTGTTTTACGTTCAAGCTCAGTGCAGCCTATGCAAGGGCGGATCCAGAAAATGGTGCAATTTGGGCGTATTTTATTATTTGTTTTCTACTTTGTTGAAATAAGAAGTAAACTAAACGATATTTTTTTATTTATTTATCTTTTTTTTGGTGGGGGGGGAGCGGGCGCCCACCCCTTTGGATCCGCTAATGCTATGTTGCAGTTGAAAAAAAAACTATAATTATTATATTTAATACCACATATGCATTGATTGTTTGATATACGCTCACTCAATGTTATCTCTACAGTCCTACATAACTATGACAAAAAATGACATTAAATTGTACATGTACTTGCACTTGTATGTTTGGCAAGTTAATATCTTGCTGAACGTTTCGACCATAAAATAGATGACCGTGATCAGTAAGTATCATATACGTCAAATGTAATATGCGACCAATTCATCAAATTTGTTAACATATCATCACTTTGTCTTTTCACTTTCAGAAATGAGCCATATCTAGCAACAATGATCGGGCGCGAATATCTCACCGTTGCCATGGTGGCCGTCCTGGTAGTTACGTCTACCCGCGTGCAATCTGCTGAAGAGGTCACAAATAACGTGACGTTTACGTACAGAACCACGGGAGAGGGAAACGTCAGCTTGACGTACCCTAGAAACGAGGCGTCAGAATGCATTTTTGACAAACGTATCGGAACACTCACTTGCACGGACAACAAGTCTTTCAATAACACAACACGGGTTTGGAATAACGAGCCTGCCTCAATAAAGTATATAAAGATCAACTGTAAACTAGACGGTGCCTATAGGAAGCAGTGTTACTGTATAAATGGAACTACAGGGTTCCGACCATGCCATTTACGGAGGCTGGACCTCGGAGTTCTGGCCAATCTAACTAACCTAGAAGTGCTTGACCTCTCGTACAATCGCTTGGACACCATTCAAACTGAAGCTTTGCAAGGTTTACGTAATCTCAAGTTCGTTTCATTTCGGTTCAACTATTTGAAAGCCTTCCCTACAGGATTATTCTGTCCCTCACCAGTGCTTAAATATTTGGATATCGGCAGCAACCCCTTGAAAAGTTACCCGTATGGAAGCATGTTATGTAAAACCGACTTGGAAATCAAAGTACTCGAAGTGCGGAATAGTACGCTGGACAGAATACCGGACAACGCGTTAAAGAATCTCACCTCGCTGGAGCGATTTGATTTAAGTTTTAATCCAATAACAAGCGTAACAAAACGAGCGTTTGATGGTGGAAAATCTCTTACAGAGTTAGATCTTTCAGATTGTGATATTTCTGACTTGTTTCCGTATTTCTGTGATTATTTACCAAACATGACAAACTTATACTTGCAGAACAATCGTTTCAAAAGGTTTGATTTTGAGGATATAGTAAATTGTACGGCTCTGAAAATGTTGAATATATCCGGAAATCATTTGACAGTAGTACAAGGAGAAGCAGTTGGACTAATATCGATCGAACATATTGACTTTTCAAGAAATCAGGTGAATGTTTTGAATACCACATTCAAAGGCTTGCAGAATTTGAAACATTTGCATCTACAAGATAATGTGCTAGACCATTTAGTTGAAGGTCAGTTTGAAGGTGCCAGTAACTTAGTGTACGTTAACCTGGCCAATAACATGATACACAAAACAACAAACTTTACTAAAGTGTTTACAATGGTTAATCTCACACATCTTCATTTAGCTCAGAACAAAATAACGATACTGGAAAACGAATCGTTTACAGCACTACGCAATCTAGAAGTTCTTGATCTAGGCGGAAATACCATACACACTTTAAGAAATGAAATGCTGGCGGGTTTATCAAGCTTAAAGCAACTTAAGATTTACAGTAACAGGCTTGAAGGAATTGTAAACAACACGTTCGGTGGTTTGGCAAGCCTAGAGATTTTGAATATTGCTGGAAATAAGTTAGCTAGCTTGGAGCAGCTAAGTTTGAATGGTCTGAGCAAACTGCAAGAGTTAAACCTAAATGACAATGCCTTACAAAGGTTGCCTGCGGGTGTTCTTCCATATCCGACATCCCTTAAAGTAGTACGGCTTGCGAATAACAACATATCAACCATGGGAACACAGAGATGGCCGCCACTAAAGGAGTTCTATATTCAACAAAACCACCTAACGGAAGTACCGACGGATATCAACTTCACGGACATGCAAATATTCAATGCTTCCTACAACAATATTGCCAGTTTTTCCGGGGCTCTCGAAGTTATGATTACCATAGATATGTCACATAACGTTATAACAGAATTATCATATGCGTTATTTAATAAGTTTAAAGATTTATCGTATATGAACTTTGAACATAATTTGCTGGAATTTAATCTCCATGTAGATATGTTTCCGGATGCGCATAAAATAAAATATCTGAATTTTGCACATAACAAGAATATTTCGGTACAAGGACATATCTTTGCCACGAAATCACTGGAAACATTAGAAGTTTTGAATTTATCTGCAAATGCTTTGCACAGCTTAACAGCGCTGTCAGGACCTAACTTTGAGCAATCAAGTCTAAAAATATTGGACGTCTCCAAGTGTCAAATCTCCAGGATTGCAGGCGACACGTTCACTGGGTTGACGAAGCTCGAGCACGTGGACCTACGTCACAACATGGTGGTCACTTTCCCGCCACTGTTCTCCGGCGGCTGGACTATCTATGATCTTCTTGACAATCCGATCACGTGCGCGTGCACCATGACCTGGCTTGCAGAACCAAACGTCACCGTCGGAAATCATAACGTCTCCGTTGGAAACTTCAAAATTCCAAAATGTAAAGTCTACACAGAAAATGCTACGTATTACCCGCATAATTTGAGACGTCATCAGTTTATGTGTCCGGAAAATAATACATGTGACACTAAATGCGCATGTTTTAAGCTAGTTCAAAATGGAGACGTGCACTTGGTTAAATGTAGAAATGGACTTCAAGAGGTGCCAGTGTTTATTCCATCTACAACGAATTCATTATTCTTGGACGGAAATAATTTCACATCCATTACCGCACTGTACCCTTTGTTTAACTTCACCGCTATGAAAACTGTTGAACTGTACATGAACGGTAGTGAGATCCAAACAGTCATTCCAGATATGTTTAAACCCTTTACAAAGCTTGAAATACTTAGCTTAGCGTACAACAAGATTGTCAACATTCCCCCAGGCATCTTTAGAAACAACAACATCTTACGTCAGTTGTACCTACAACACAACGAAATCCGCTCAATAGAAGTAGGGGCGTTTCAGGATCTACCGGCCTTAAAGGAGCTTGACTTGAGCGGGAACCATCTGACTGTCCTGGTGCCGGCAACCGTCCGTGAACTGCTGGCACTTCCGGCCTCTCAGTACTACTTCCTGACGGGGAACCCCTGGAAGTGTGATTGTATGGCTGTTGCTTTTAAGGAGTTTGTTGACCAGGAGCGCGCCAAGATCAGGGACAGGAGAACGCTTGGCTGTGACAAAGGAAAGGAAATTGTAAACGTTCCGAAATCAAAATTCACGTGCAGCGCTGAAGACGAAGGATCCTTTGGAGGTAAATCAGCGATCATCGTTGGGGTCATAGCGGGCATTGCGGTGTTCCTTGTCGTCATGGCAACTTGTTGTTACTTCCGGAGGGAACTATTTTCTCTGCTGTTTTTCAAAACTGGTTGTCGTATTCCCGGTAAGAAACGTGTTTCCGGAAAGCACTTTGACGTGTTAGTAAATTATGACCCTACAGACGAGCAGTGCGCAGGATATGTGCAAAGAATACTTCTTCCGAAATTAAAGAATAATTCCTACAGTATTGAAACGTCCCAACATGTTATACAAGACTTCGAAGTTACCAAGAGGCTTCTGGAGGACAGTCGTTGTTCAATATTTGTGATTGACAAAAACTTTTCTTCCAACGCTTTCTTAGGCCAAGTATTTTTAGCTGCTGATAAGCTACAAAAGCACACGAAAGGACATAGCGTCATCTTACTGATCCACGGGGACATCGATTTAATGGCATTAGAACCGGAAGTGATGTCACACATGCGCAAAGGCGACTACATTACGGCGAGATCGAGGCTGTGGTGGGAGAGACTTGTTTACGAACTTCCGGACGCGACTTCCGGTTTCAGGCCACGTGCCGATACGGCCGATGATGAAGACGTGGTTGTATTTAGTTCTCTCGCGGAAGATCAGTATGAACAGATTTAAAATAAAAAATTATAAGATTGAGATTTCACCCCCCCAAAAAATATAAATGTTCTTATTTATGTTTTTGCTTCATCTTGGCTGATAATGATTTTGCACAAAGCTGTAAATTCTCTTGTTGATTTATTATTTTTGTTGCTTCTTTTCTGATAAAGTTTTTGCACAAAGATGTATAAATCTTGCGATATGATATGTATTTATCATGTTTGCTGTATGTTATGTTTTGCAGATACAAGTTTGTAATTTACTGATTTTGTGAAATATGTTGTAGTTTGTATATTATCTGTTAAAGCTACACTCTCACAGATTGAACGTTTGACAACTTTTTTTCTTTTTTTGTATTGGAACGAGCCAATTTTTGCAAAAAATCCATTGAAACCAGTTAAATGAGACTGCTGAGAAAAAAATAGATCAGATTATTTATACTTCAGTTCAAAAAATGATGTTTTATGCATTATACTTAAACCGTTAGTAACGGTTTAGACCATAAAACATTAATTTTCGAATGGAAATGTGAAAATCTGCTATTTGCTTTTTTTGTCAGCAATCTTATATCATTGGTTTGCAGATTTTTTATCCAAAAATTTGCTCTTTCCAAGACAAAAAATAAAAAAAGTGGTAAAAATGGTAAATCTGTGAGATTGCAGCTTTAAGGAAGGTGTGTTTCTGTTTTCATGCTGGGTCATTCTTTAGCTAAACTATTCAACCAAAAGCTATGGATATTTAGTTAATGTAAAAGCTTTATTCATAATATCATCGTTGTAACATACACGTTGTACGTCATTATATGCCATGTATAAACATAACGATTTGTATATAATGTTTATATTGCCCGTGAGCTTCGCCATGACCAAAGTTGAATAAATGTCACGAACGATGAACGTATTGTAATCTATTGTTGCTATAATTGTTTGGAAATACAGTAAAACGTCTGCTACGCGGTATGAACTCTTTTATTTCGAAACATTTAGGAGTAGAGATGCCTCGGTAATACACAGTTTCAAGTCAGAGTATATACACTAAAGGTGCATAATACAGGTAGTTGCAAAAATGTTTTCATTTGTATGCATTTGAATGTTTAACTCGTTTGAAACCAAACAAAAGACATATGATTATTGACATGATCTAAATCACTGCGCGCATATCCATGACAACCACGAATTATCACATAATAAATTATTTATACGCAAATTATTTTCACTACGCTGAAAAAAGTTCCAGCTAAAAAAATATATTTTAACTTAATTTTGTTTAACTGGGGTGGGAGAAATAGTATCTACCATAGCCGGTCGTATAAGATATGTTCATTATACCAACCCTTGCGCAGGGTGTTCTGTGGAAACTCGGTAAACCTCGTTTTCGCAAAACACCCTACGCTCGGGTTGGGATGAACCTACCTTACACTCTCGGCAAAGGAAGATTCTTATAACCTGAGGTGGGGGAAAACATATGTTTGTCTCATAAATGCTTATAATTTTGTATCTGTTCACAAATCATGGGCTTTTCTGATTGATCATTAAATACAATTTAAGATTAATATTCATTAAAATAAAAAGTGCATCCATCAATTGTAGCCTGTATTGTGCTCTTTTAATAAATACATTCATAGTTATATAGTTGTGTACACATTCGTATGAACCATACTAAAACATACAGTAAAGAAAGGCGAACCAATCGGAATTAAACACGGCTGGACTTATAAGTTTTACCTCAACTCACGCCAAAGTCCGCAACTCGTCTCCATCAGTACAAATCAGAGTTTCCTCGCATGAACTCGCATACAATGTGTAATCGTAACTTTTTATGAAACCCCCCCAAAAAACACTTTTTTAAAAAAAAAACAATACAATTTACTTGTTTATCAATACAAACATGACTATTATATAACAATGTACACATTCGTATGAACCAAACTAAACATAAACGATAACGTGAAGCACATGATTTATGTCTGGAGCATAGCTTTGGAAGCAGTTAGAAGCTGAATGTGGGAGGAACATTTGTTGTTGGATGTGATGGGGATGTTTGTACGGATTGACGGGCTACACAGGTAAACTTGGCATCGCTGAACTGTACAACAGTGCGTATTGCACGGCAGGGGCGTAGCTGACTTCTCTACTTATGATGGGGGCGTATATTTACGCGTATGTTTGATGAAGGGAAATGATAATACACGTAAACTAAACATAACTCCGTCACCTGTTTGACCGAAAGTCCGAAAAGGCAGTAACTATTTTATCCAAATGAGATGCTGGTTTGAGAGCGACAAAAAGTGGATGTAATTCCAGCACGACTAGTTGTCCGCTAAGTCATTGGATCAATGAAAATTTAAATTTGTTGCGGTCCAAGAAAGTTTAAAAAAACAGCAAGCATCGGCATACAGTTCATATCACAAGAAGGGCGTATAAAAATAGCCGACTAAATTGCATCGCTCGCTATGTCCCTGGAACCATGAATGCGGTTCATAAATGTTTTTCGCAGAACATGTATGGCACATATCGCTGAAACACATCATTACATATAAATAAATGTGTGCTAGTCTCTTTAATCATAAGGAAAATGCCGATTTGCCAGACTAAATCCCATCGCTCGCTCCTCTCATGGGACGACGAAGCGGCACTGGGGTGATTTTCTAAGGAATATGAGCATACACAAACACAGAAAATCATTTCAAACAAGTACTTTAAGTATGCTTATTTTCTGAAGTATCTGAAGCGATTGAATGCATGATATGACCCGCTTGCTACGTCCCTGGAAGCATGAAAACGTAACCACGATACGGCTCCGGGGATGATTTTCCGAGGAAACTAACAGCGATACTTTCTTACCTGGAAATCTGCTGCTATCCCGGTGCATACTATTTCACCAGTTTCTGGATATCAATTAAAAACTATTCGCCAAGAGCGCAAGAACAGTTCTGTAATTGAAAGATCACACAACCAGCTGCTAATAAGATCTAGAGGAAATTTTGCGATCTTCGGATTTAAAGGGATTTACACCTAAAGGTAACCTTTATATTTCTGTTTCAATCTTAAAACTTTATTTTGTAGGTCGGTACCTCTGTATGTGATGTTATACCAGATTTCTGCATGTGTAATATCTCCCATTCATCACTTGTTTAAAGGGCATTTATGTCAGACTACTGAAACAGTTTCATACCTAAAATAGAAATATTTCTTTTGAAAAAAATGCTTCGCCCTAAATAGAGTTTGTATCAAATGTGTGTGTAGTAGCGAACGGTATCCGATGCGCAAATATGGCTGGCAATGTATGGAGCATTTGATAGCAATCATGTCTAATACCTGGATACCCTACTTGCTTATTAGTATTGTGTACAATAAGTCAGCGACATATGTTATTGTAGTTTGCATTTTTAGTTGTTCTTGAAATCCACTGCAATCGAACGTGAAATGATCTAATTTGCAATCTTTCATTACAAAACAAGCTTGCTCGTTATGATTTTACAATTGCTTTCATACACCTAAAACCCTTTCCTTTAAATCCAAAATAATATATGGTTCCCAAGCATTCACATTTCCAATCATTGTGAAAGGTAAACCATCGATACTTGCTAACGTTTTAAGAGCTGCTTGTATAGTCAAATATGACTCGAGAATGGTGAATATACGGAATTCAAAAAATATCAGTCAATGAGTAAGTATTTTCTAATGCCAAAAAGGTAGTTATATTATGTAAACTGTAAATGTTGATGTATCTTAATGACCACCTCTGATGTTCCAGTGTTGCCATGGAAAGCCAGGGGGGCGGGGAGCCAACGGCCCCGGACACAGAAACCCTCATGGAGGAAGCGCTCAAGATCCTGACACAGGAGGGATTCAAACTTCCGGGGGACGTGGTGGAGACGCTACACACCGTCGGTCGCTCTAATGCCGCCGCTCGCCACCGGGGGTCGCTTCGCGGCCACAGGATGTGTGAGGTGCAGTCGAATACTCGGAAGACAAGGAATGTCAGGGAGACAAGTGCTAAACGGCGGAAAAGTGAGGACATTGATGATTCTGATAAAAACGGAAGTACGAAGTATGATCAATCGGAGAAAAAATCGTCGGAAAAACGTGCTGAAAAGTGTGATCGACATGAATCACCAGCGGACGAAGTTTTCACAACTACAGGTAGTTCCGGTGGAGGTAACACCCGTGGCGGCCCCGAAGAGCGTCGGAGGCTAGAGCGGGAGGAGTCCGGGGAATCCAGCAGCACGTGCAGCGCAAGTACCGTCCGTGAGAAGACACCACCGCCTCATCCACCTGAAGACCGCAGACGACACGATAGCGGGTCGTCCATAGCGTCCTCAGCTAGTACTTTGAACCGAAAAATCGCTCAGGGCCGACTTGATTCTGTGGGTTCTGACACAGGATACAATACTTCAATCGAAAACGCTATGCAAACCCATGAAGCAAGGGCTGAAAATTTGAAAAATCTCAACAAAGATATTGAGAACAAGCTCTCTGGACGTTTCAATGGCGGTTTGCGGCGCGATATATCGAGAGACAGTGGTTTTACGGAAACGATGACGTCGCCGCAGCAAAGTAAAGCGGTTGAAAACAGAAAACCACAAACAATGGCAAACACTTCCGTTACTCAAGATTTCAACGACATATCAGTTTCAAATTCAGACGTCAGCGAACGTTTCGTTTCGACTGACGCTGGAGATGCCCACACAGTGACGTCAACGGCGTCAGACTTGACAGCAGCGGACATGACTTCAAAGAATGATGAAATAACTGCCGATGGAACAGCAGTATCATCCGTTGCAAAGCTTGAGAACCAGGAATCGAATTCAACAATGTTGCGAGCCACGAATAAAATGACTGACGCCGACGTCTCCCGCGAAGATGATTATGAATCTGTCAATAAGACGTCAAAGTCATCGCGTACTGACAGTCTCGCCACGACGGAGAATGGCCTTACAACAGCGGCTTCCCGACATGCGGCATCCGTAGAACAAGGTCTGTATAAAGAATCTACAAAGCTTGGGACGTCAAAAGACGGCCAGCACGCGACGTCTGAAATGAAAATCGACCAGCAGCTTGCGCGTAACCAGGAACTTAACAACGTCGAAAAGTGTGACGACGGTACGTCAAAAACGGAAACTAAAAACGTCTCCGAGAAGAGTCTTACATCAAAGTCTCGACGTGAGGAAAAAATAGGTTCAGAAAACGGACCGGTGTCCGGCTCGTTAGTCGGCACGCAGAACATTGATCAGAAGTCACGAACCTCAGATAATAAAGAGACACGAACCTTGGCTGACGGCACTGTGATAACAAGAAGTAACGAGTTGTCAACGAAATCAGAAAATGAACAGTCTGAAAGCGAACAGCGGACAGAGAAAAGGAACCCAGATGGCTCGGGTTCGAGCGTCGACGTTGTCAAAAAGTCAGACACCTTTTCGGTTAACGAATCTTCAAAGAAAAAGAAAGAAAATAAGGAAACAGAATCAGGAACTTCACATTTTGAAGAAACTGAGGATAGCAAGTCAGTGTCCAGTAGCTTTGCTGGTCAATGCGAGTCCACTGAGGTCAAAAACGGTGTAAAACTGCACCGCACAAAGTCATCTGAGAATTCATCGGAAAGCACTGTCAAGTCAAGTAGATCTGTATCATCATTCAGCAACCGAGGGAGTGGAATACCTGAGGAACATTCCACTGCTAGGAGTATTGGCAATCGTAGGGTATCAGATGTGAGTAATGCATCAAATGTTACCAACACATCGGGATTAAGCGGGGATAGTCGAGAAAATATAAACCCACCGAGTTACGACGAAACAATGAGCAATTTGTCCAGGAAAGGGAGTTTATCGTCTGTGTTTTCACGCCAGGATAGTTCTGCTTCATCAATAGCGTCGTCTGCAAGTGCGTTCAATGAGCGCCAAAGGCAAAAGGATGCCCTAAGGGCAATGGAGCGGCAAGATAGTGAAACTAAACGCAAGGAATTTGTCGATGATGATTACAGGGGTCGTTTAAGCCGAGAAACGTCTCGTCAAGATAGTTTTTCCTCTGACTCAACAGTTGGTGGAGGTAACATTGACAATTTTGATAGAAATTATGACGTCATGTCTTACCCCACCAGAAGGAATGACGTCAGCGCATACACACGATCATTCAGCGATTCATCCCAAATAAAACCGAAAAATCGCCGCGCTACATTACATGGTGACGTTGTATTGTCAAATCGTGAACTGACCGAGGCGAGGCAAGCCGTTAGGTCAAATCTCCGTGGGCATGACGACATGTTTATGGATTTGAACCGTTCAGCGTTCGATGACGTCAACGTCGATTTTGATGGTCTTGAAACAACGTCATTTAAACAAGAAGTGATGGACATTGTAAACAAGTTCTTTGATGATGACGACGACCACTTTGGATCCAGCTTGATGCGCAGAAATAGAGTTAACCGGCGGAATGTGGACGATTTTGGCACAGAAACGTCTGGGAAAAGATATTCATCAAGTACCAGGGACCGTGGGACTTCCCGCCAATCAGACGTGAACCCCTATCTCACACGGGAGAATCTAAGCATGTTTAGGGACGGGTCCGAGTATAGAGGAATTAAATCCGACGTCGAATACGCAGCTTCAGACTCCGCCTTTTTGGCGTCAAGGCGAGACCGCGGGAGAAGAACAGGAAGTGACCTTGTTGATGACTTCTCGGACACCGCTAGTGATAGTGGTTTCAGACAGCAAAACAGGTTTGGGAACCGGTCGGAGTTAAACACTGCTGGACTACTATCGCCTCAATTGACGTCAGGTTCCGCAACTCGTCTCCGTAACAGTGGATATTCCAGCGCATTGGAAAAATCAAGCGTCTCGGAAACAGCAGACGACAGGATTCGCAGCGCGGGAAAATCAATATCCCGTCAGCGGGACAATGGCCGATCGATGCCGGGTGACAGAGAATTGCAGGCTTTTACAAATAAGAGTGCTGATAAACTGTTTGAAGGAGATAGACGTTATGAAAACGCAAATAGGTCTAGTCTTAACAGAGTTGGTAAATATAGTGAATTCCTGGATCGCGACTTTGGTATGGGTGACACCGGAAGCACGTGCAACAGTGAGAGGTCACGTGAGCAGCACGTGAATGGCAGATTGAAAGAGACTGCTTCTAGTTTTGACGAATATAAACCCAAAACTGTGCGGACAACGTCGTCAGGTTACGATGAACATGAATCTAAAAACCAGAATCGAGAAGATCAAACGTCTGAGTTAGAAAGGAAACAACGAATTGACCAGGCGTTGTCATGGATACGCGGGGAACTTGTAAGTATTGGCTTAAACCGTTTTGTTTTTCTTAACTTTCTTAAAATGTTAAAAATCAGCAATTTAATTCTAAATGTATTAAGATCTTTCAGTTTAAAATATTTATCAAGATAAATGACTATATAGATAAATATATACACAAGTATATATAGATAGCCATTTTCAGAAATTTTCTTTAAGATTTAAAACATCGAAAATAAGCAGCATATAGTATAGTTCATGTGTGTGTTATTATCTTTCCATTAAGTAATAGCCGGCAGTTTCATTTGTTTTTTATTAGGTAAAGTGAAGAAAATGTTGTTAATATAATTATTAGTGGGAGTCTGTCTTCTTTTTTTGATATTTTATTTGATATATTGATATCATTATGAGTTTTGTATATACATGTACTTGTGTTCAAAACTATGTTTCCCGTATCTGACTGATATTGTCACAGTTGCTTTTAATATCCGTTTTATGTACGCTTAATTCTCTGGAAGTGTTTGTATTGAACCGGTGTCGTATAAAATATGTGTACATGCGCCTGGGGCCTGTCGCAAATTAAAGGTTACGTATGGAAATACATTGATTTATTTTAATTCCACAATGTTGTGTTCATTCCAATTACTTGCTGAATATCACTCAAATATGTAACAGTATATACACAGTTCTCATAAGTACACATACAGTACTCATACAGAACTCACACAGTACTCACACAGTATACACACAATACTCACACTATTCTCACACAATACTCATAAAGTACTCAAACAGTACACACACAGTACTCATACAGTACTCATACAGTACTCACATTGTACTCATGCAGTACTCACATAGTTCTCATAAAGTACTTAAACAGTACTCATATTGTACTCACACAGTACTCATACAGTACTCGCACAGTACTCACACAGTACTCATACAGTACTCACATTGTACTCATGCAGTACTCACATAGTTCTCATAAAGTACTTAAACAGTACTCATATTGTACTCACACAGTACTCATACAAAGCTTAAAAAGTACTCCTACAGTACTCAAACAGTACTCATATTGTACTCATATTGTACACACACAGTACTCATACAGTACTCATAAAGTACTCACACAGTACTCATACAGTACTCACATTGTACTCATGCAGTACTCACATAGTTCTCATAAAGTACTTAAACAGTACTCATATTGTACTCACACAGTACTCATACAAAGCTTAAAAAGTACTCCTACAGTACTCAAACAGTACTCATATTGTACTCATATTGTACACACACAGTACTCATACAGTACTCACACAGTACTCACACAGTACTCATACAGTACTCACATTGTACTCATGCAGTACTCACATAGTTCTCATAAAGTACTTAAACAGTACTCATATTGTACTCACACAGTACTCATACAAAGCTTAAAAAGTACTCCTACAGTACTCAAACAGTACTCAAACAGTACTCATATTGTACACTCACAGTACTCATACAGTACTCATAAAGTACTCAAACAGTACTCACACAGTACTCTTACTGTACTCAAACAGTACTTACACAGTTCTCATATTGTACTCACACAGTACTCATACAATACTCGCACAGTACTCAAACAGTACTCACACAGTACTCAAACAGTACTCGCACAGTTCTCATATTGTACTTACACAGTTCTCAAACAGTACTCATAAAGTACTCAAACAGTACTCACACAGTACTCTTACTGTACTCAAACAGTACTTACACAGTTCTCATATTGTACTCACACAGTACTCATACAATACTCGCACAGTTCTCAAACAGTACTCACACAGTACTCAAACAGTACTCGCACAGTTCTCATATTGTACTTACACAGTACTCATACAAATCTATTAAAGTTCTCCTCCAGTACTTACACAGTACTCATATTGTACTCACACAGTACACTCGCAGTACTCATATAGTACGTAAACAGTACTCACACAGTACTCAAACAATACTCAAACAGTACACACGCAATACTCATACAGTACGCAAACAGTACTCACACAGTACTCAAACAATACTCAAACAGTACACACGCAATACTCATACAGTACGCAAACAGTACTCACACAGTACTCAAACAGTACTCAAACAGTACACACGCAATACTCATACAGTACGCAAACAGTACTCATACAGTACACACGCAATACTCAAACAGTACACACGCAATACTCATACAGTACGCAAACAGTACTCACACAGTACTCAAACAATACTCAAACAGTACACACGCAATACTCATACAGTACGCAAACAGTACTCAAACAGTACACACGCAATACTCAAACAGTACACACGCAATACTCATACAGTACGCAAACAGTACTCACACAGTACTCAAACAATACTCAAACAGTACACACGCAATACTCATACAGTACGCAAACAGTACTCACACAGTACTCAAACAATACTCAAACAGTACACACGCAATACTCATACAGTACGCAAACAGTACTCACACAGTACTCAAACAGTACTCAAACAGTACTCATATTATACGCAAACAGTACTCACACAGTACTCACACAGTACACACACAGTTCTTATATAGTACGCAAACAGTACTCCCACAGTACTCACACAGTACTCAAACAGTAATTACACAATTCTCACACAGTAGTCATACAGTAAACACACAGTACTCACACAGTAGTCGCACAGTTCTCAAACAATAAAGTACACATAAAGTACCCATACAGTACTCATACAGTACTTACACAGTACTCATACAGTAATCATATTGTACTCATAAAGTACTCACACAGTACTTATAATATCAGCAATTTATTCGTGGGTCAGTACCCCAAAACCCCTATAATACCTATTTGTATTCTGTTTAAGGAGGGTAGGTAGAGGGTGTACCCCGAAAGTTACACCCTTCCTCTTCGCTTATGTATATATATCTTCATAAAGACGGCGGTATTCGCTGATGCATCAATTTACTCATTGGTGTATGTTAAATTGATTGTTTTACATTAACCAATATTCTGATTCTATGGACATTTTACATTAAATCACAACAAGATTCTATGGACATTTTACATTTACTCACAACTAGATTCTATGGACATTTTACATTAACTCACAACTAGATTCTATGGACATTTTACATTCATCCAAATGTATATAAGCATTTCTGTTAACTGACGCAAACATTCCAAGAAGACAGAACCCGTGTTTCTTCGTCAATGAAGTGATGTCAATCTGTATCTAAGTATTAATGCATTATCCACAAAAAACACTTATACGATTCTAGTTTGACTTGGCAGTGTGCAAGAATTTTCTGGAATAAAACGTAGATAATATACTTGCTTTTCTCTAAATGCTGCCATCAACAATTAGCTAACTGGTGTCATGTACTGATGTCTATTCCAATAACAGCTGGCGTGCACGTATATTTGCCAAGAATGGTGCATTTGTAAATAAATGGATTCCGGAATTGCTTTTTATGAGAAAAAAAATCAAATCAATAACATGATGGCAATGGTCATAAAGATAATGTTATAATCCATAATAGAACAACTGAACAATTATATCTGTGAAATGATAAAGGACGGTCTTTCTGTATGTAAATGATTAAGAACAGTCCATTTCTGTGTGAAATGATAAATGTGTGTCAAACTGTATGTGAAAATATCAAGAAAGGTTCAACTGTTTGTGAAATTATTAAGCAAGGTCTATATGTATGTGAAATGATTACGCAAGGTCTATATGTATGTGAAATGATTAAGCAAGGTCTATATGTATGTGAAATGATTACGCAAGGTCTATATGTATGTGAAATGATTACGCAAGGTCTATATGTATGTGAAATGATTAAGCAAGGTCTATATGTATGTGAAATGATTACGCAAGGTCTATATGTATGTGAAATGATTAAGCAAGGTCTATATGTATGTGAAATGATTACGCTAGGTCTATATGTATGTGAAATGATTCAGCAAGGTCTATATGTATGTGAAATGATTAAGCAAGGTCTATATGTATGTGAAATGATTACGCAAGGTCTATATGTATGTGAAATGATTCAGCAAGGTCTATATGTATGTGAAATGATTAAGCAAGGTCTATATGTATGTGAAATGATTTAGCAAGGTCTATATGTATGTGAAATGATTACGCAAGGTCTATATGTATGTGAAATGATTACGCAAGGTCTATATGTATGTGAAATGATTACGCAAGGTCTCTCTGTATGTGAAATGATAAAGCAAGGTTTATATGTATGTGAAATGATCAAGCAAGGCCTATATGTATGTGAAATGATTCAGCAAGGTCTATATGTATGTGAAATGATAATACAAGGTCTCTCTGTATGTGAAATGATTAAGCAAGGTTTAGATGTATGTGAAATGATTAAGCATGGCCTATATGTATGTGAAATGAATAAGCAAGGTCTATATGTAAGTGAAATGATTAAGCAAGGTCTATATGTATGTGAAATGATTCAGCAAGGTCTATCTGTATGTGAAATGATTCAGCAAGGTCTATCTGTATGTGAAATGATAAAGCAATGTTTATCTGTATGTGAAATGATTAAGCAAGGTTTATATGTATGTGAAATGATTAAGCATGGCCTATATGTATGTGAAATGAATAAGCAAGGTCTATATGTATGTGAAATGATTAAGCAAGGTATGTATGTATGTGAAATGATTCAGCAAGGTCTATATGTATGTGAAATGATTCAGCAAGGTCTATCTGTATGTGAAATGATAAAGCAAGGTTTATCTGTATGTGAAATGATTAAGCAATGTTTATCTGTATGTGAAATGATTAAGCAAGGTTTATATGTATGTGAAATGATTAAGCAAGGTTTATATGTATGTGAAATGATTAAGCATGGCCTATATGTATGTGAAATGATTAAGCAAGGTCTATATGTATGTGAAATGATTAAGCAAGGTCTATATGTATGTGAAATGATTAAGCAAGGTATGTATGTATGTGAAATGATTCAGCAAGGTCTATATGTATGTGAAATGATAAAGCAAGGTTTATCTGTATGTGAAATGATAAAGCAAGGTTTATCTGTATGTGAAATGATAAAGCAAGGTTTATCTGTATGTGAAATGATAGTGCTCGGTCTATATGTATGTGAAATGATTGTGAACGGTCTATATGTATGTGAAATGATTGTGAGAAGCATATCTGTATGTGAAATGATTGTGAACGGTCTATCTGTATGTGAAAAGATTCTGAACGGCCTATCTGTATGTGAAATTATTATGCACGGTCTTAAGTGCGTGAACGCGCATGAGCACGTGCTGTTCAAACAAGAGAGATGTTCCCATTTTTCAACTACAAAAATCATAAATAGAATACAATGCAATGAATAATTCATAAACGATTGTGCATCTGTTACCGCAGACTTCCATTATACGAATTTAGTTCTCAGAATCGGCGCCGCATTGTTCATTTTCGATCTTCAGAAGCATATCCGAGTTTGTTCAAGAATTAATGTAATTGGTTGCAGCCTCTCTTTCCCTTCGGAGCTATCGTATTGTCGTGGTAACAAACTAAACTGAACTAATCATAATCAAAGTCCTCTTATGACAAAAGACGTAACTGTTTTAATTATTGTAACAAATTCATCGTAATAGCTAAACCATAAGCAAGTCTGATGTTTTCACGGAATGGCTTATAATGGAAATAATAGCTAGGTGTTCTGCCTCTATGTAATTACACTATTAATTTGATATATAGCATCATGATTTTAAAATAAATAAAGGCGAAAAATATCAATTAAATCAAATACATCGTAGTTTTCCAAGGATTCATGAAACTATAAGGCGCAGATGTTGTCAAGATTTAATTATAACAATCGGATTTCTTGCCAAACTATTGGCACTGATTAATTCTGTTGTCTAGCCATAGCACAATGGATCTGCGTCTCTAACAACAAGCTACAAGTTCTAAGCGCATGCGCACATGTATCTGTATTATAAGTTCCTGCTGTGCCACATCACTTGCACGTGCGTATGTTACATTAGAAGTTCCTATGGTGCCGAGGCACTTACTCGTGCATATGTTGCAAAATGAGTTCTTACGGTGCCGCAGTGTTCATTCGCGCATGTATCTAGCAACCTGCAGCTTTTATGCTGGCTCTGCTTTATATTTTATTATTCTTGAAATAGCTACATACATGTCCATGTAAACCATAGTTGTTGCTCGCAGTAGCTGTGTTGGCACCCCGCTATGGGTGCCTGGAACTCCGCAGTTTGCTGGTAGTATAATAGCTACCTCACAGACATAGCTTTCACCAAGTTTTGCCTTATATAATGGAATTAACGTGTTTCTGTAAGAGAAAAAGAGAGAAGATATAAGTGTGTGTTTTTTATAATAATTACCTGATTTTCGCGCTGTTTCATGCAACCTTGCAATTATAATTTCATTATGTAAGTTACATTCCAATTGTACCGTACAGCCCCGATCTAACGCTTTGCCTCGTTTACCCGCCATGTTTTCAAGGTTACAAGAATCGCGAATCCACCTTTGCAAAACTATAGCAACTGTTTGTGTACGATCTGCATTAGAACCAGGCATTGAAAGTTTATTGTTGTCTGCAATGTGACTAAATACTTGTGACAATTGACACCCTTCATCTGATGTTGAAATTAGAAATCCATTATTTATAACTGGCATACTTTTTTTTCATTTTGCAGTAAAGCGTTACTAACGCCGTTTAAATTGAATTGAATTTTTTCGAATTTAAAAAAGCCTGTTTAATCAAGTGCCTATCTATGGTTGTTAGTTATTCTTTTAAACATATCATAAAATGGCTAAATTTGTACAATGTTTAAAGACGAAACTGCCATCATAAAATTCTTTAGATAGTCCATTTCAAGTCTAGGTCCAATGCTCTTGCACCTTGGCACTGTGCCCCACATATTCCAGATCTTCTACGCCTCGTAGGATAAGTATTTAAGTTGGCTGATTGATCGTAGCGTCAAGTTATCTTGTGCATTTTTAACATGAGTTTTGTCATACAACATTTATCGTTTTAGTGCCAATATGTCATACGTGATGCACACAATCGTAATTATATCCTCTGCATCGATGAGTAAAACAGAAACAACCCTGGCAATAGCAGTTTATTACAGATATGGTGCCCCCCCCCCCCCCCCCCTCACACACACACACACACACACACACAAAAGCAGAAGAAGTACATATCCAAGGGTTCAATACATAATATTATATAAGTCAATATTACAGGAAATATTAATACAAAACACCAGATTGCGGTAGTTCAGACCATACGAAATAGGTTATATTTTGCGCGTCCTTTCAACGAATCCTACGGTGGCATAGAGGTGACACACTTACGTCTTTCTTTGGAACGACTTAGTATGTGCTCAATATGTCTTTTAAAGAGATACTTAGTCGCTTTAGTAACGAGAAACTTAAGTCGTTTTAACGAGATAAAAAAAATACCTACATGTCACCCCTTTGCAACTGTAATGCACTAAAGTGTTGTTGTTTTTGTAGTTATTAATATAAAGTGAGGTTTGGCAGCTGACATGCGTTATTTATTGCACCCTTGCATGCATGATTGGTATTTATAAGTGCACGCATTTATGCATCGAAGAGAGAAAGCAACACTATCATTACTGGTTTTATTTCGCCTACTAGTTTACATTTCAAGATGTTATGTGTAATTCTGAATGTATTAATGGCGCCTCCTGAAGGGAACGACCTTGAGGGACATTTTTTTCGGGTTGTACATGGAAGGCCGAATAAGTGATAAAATTCGTATAAAATCGTTTAATCACGGACATATAAACCATGATTTATAGGTCCGTGGTTTAATTATCTTTTATAATTTAAGTTTAATTAATTAATTAAACTTAAATTAAAAACAATGCCGTCATTTTCAAAAAATAAATTCACAACAAATGGTACAAGCTGTTAAAAATAATTTTGTAAATTAGTCGTGTGTTATCTTTTAACGTGCTTAGGAACGACCAGTTTTCTTTTCTTTTTCTTTACAATGTTCTTGTCGTGTTTCAAAATCACGTCCGTATGTTTTACGATGAAACTGATTTTGAAACACGACAAGAACATTGTAAAGAAAAACCGATATGGGTGACTGCACGGCAGTTACTGCCCTTTGAACAAAATGCTTTAAAGTATTAAAATGTATATTTATACTGTACATCATTCCGTCACAAGTACGATGATTATTGTTTCTCGTAAGCTTCAAGAGCTGGGGTATTGTTTCGCCGTTTGCAACAATAAATACTTATACTGTTAAAATCTATTTAATAAACATGTATCTGCAATACAGATTTCAGACACTCTTATTCAAAATTACTGCATACACATGTATAACAAGCATAAATTTTAAGTGATACACCTTTAACTATTTACTAAATAATGCATTTATGGAAAATATTAATTTATGATAACAAGATTGTAACCGTGTATTTAATAGCTGAAAACGCAAAAAAAAAAATTAAATGATTGGTGAGAGCTAAAAGATTTACTGTGATCTGTTATCGTATCATAAGGTAGTAATACCATGTTTTCTGCACCTTTCTTTCAAATTAAACTCGGTATCCTTCATAAGAACCATTGTTTTCGAAATGTATTCATCCTTTTAAGTATATAAAAACAATCGTATTTATTATGCTAAATCTTATTTGGGAATGAGAGTGCATCTTTAAATATGGTAACTTAAACATAAGTAAACAGTACTAGCATTTTAATGAAAAGTCTTTATAATAGAATATACATGAGTCTTGCCAACGTATCTGCAAATACTTGGATGATTTCTTGTTAAAAAACACTATTCGTGATTCTCTGTACAGTATAAAATAATAGATACAGTTAGTGTTAAGACGAAAACAAGTCTGACAATGCATTATATTTAAGCATCAGTTGATTTTCAGTCTTGGCAAAAACTGCTTCACTTTGTTTCTGGTTGCCACCTACTTCCAGCTATAAATTCCCCATAAATGCTCCCTGATGAAAGGCCAACAATTATAAACAGAAAGCTTGAAGTGTTTCTCTCATTGCCATGTACTTATAGAATGCAAAAAAACTGTTGCTGCCTCCAAGCGAATTGACGTCTTAGTTGGTGTAAATAAGAGCAATTTTCCCGGGGTTCATGTGTATTAAATGCAGAAATTCCATTTCAAGGGTTAAACCTTCTCCTCATTTAGTATTGTCTGCCCTTCCTGTGGTATATTTACACTTAAGTGGGCGGAGATAAGCAGTTTCTTGGACACTCTTGTACTGATGTGGATATTGTATCAATCGATGGTTGAGTTATAGACCAACATAAGACGCACACGCTTATCGTGAAAAAAGACTGCCTTGAAAACGAGCCAGTGCCAGAATCAACCTAAGTTGTGTAACCATCGAGCGATCGGTGTATTAATATCCATGGGAGTGGTTCTCGACACCAGTAAAAGAGTGATATATAGGGAGTGGTCTTGTGGTATAGATTTTTGCCACTCACTCAAGAGGTTGTGGGTTTGATCGCCATTAGGGGAGCTTTACAATAAGCGTCTCCAGTCAACCTCATTGGTTGTCCGGTTAATGCAGCGGTTAGCGCACTCGCTTCTCACCTAGGCGACCCGGGTTCAATTCCCGGCTTGGGCGCATGTGAGTTTGGTTTGTGGTCACCAAGCCGGACAAGTGGGTTTTCTCCGGGTTCCCGGGTTTCCCCCACAACACAAGACCACACTCTCGCGTAAAATCGTGCCAACGAGAGTGATTAATATAATGTTGTAATAACTTGTTTCACAATCGTTGTAAAATAAATATGTTTAAACTAAACTAACCTCATTACTGGTTTCTACCCGACAACGGACTTGGGCATGAGCGTATAAGCTATCAGGTGCCATTATAATCAAACAAACAGAAAGTGTATGTACTAAACTATATGTATGTCTGGCCACATGTATTCAGAAAACATGATGCTCTACTGCAGGGCGTGTTGCGGACCCAGGACCGCGTTTTGATGTCGCAGTTCCAGCGGTGTCAGGATTCCATCGAGGAGTTGAAGAGGCAGCGGCCCTGGTACGAAGTGTTCAGTGACGAAGAAGAGGGAGACGAGGAGACCGGTGGCAACTGGCAGGACTGGGAGATTGACGGTAAAAGATGAATAATTTCTCTTGCCATGTATACTTTTTACGATATATTACTAATTTTAATCATAATAGGCATTCTTATTTCATTTTGATAGCTATAAACTAGAATTGTACACACTCGATTCAGTTTCTGCATTGATATTCGTAGCGGTGTCCATTATGCCAGGACATTAGAAAGTGATCCTACTTGGGATCGATCCTTTGAACGCCGTAAATATCATTTGCACTTAGAGCACGGCCATCACATAATGTACGCGACCTTTAACGGATGCCCAAATTTGATGAGAACAGTTTCGTTTCTCTTTCTTTATTATAACAATATATAATGCTACATGTATTTATTAACTCGTCACTTTAAAGCTGCACTCTCACATATTGACAGTTTCGACATTTTCTTTATTTTTTTGTTTCAGAATCAGCGGATTTTGGTATTATAGCCTTCAATTCAGTCATATGAGATAACTCACAATAGAACTCATCTCAATTGTTTGGAAAACTGCCGAAAAACTTATTTAATTAAAGCGTTATTAACGCCTTATAAGACATCAATTTTCGAACGTTAATGTAAATATCTGCGGTCTGATCTTTTGTCAGCAATCTTTTATCACTGGTTTCCAGACATTTACCCCAAAATTGGCTCGTTCCACGACATATAATATTAAAGCTGTCAAAACGGTCGATCTGTGAGAGTGCAGGTTTAAGGGGTCATAGAGAAGGTATTTTATTGTGTTCTTCTATTCGGCAGAGTTCGAGAAACGAGACGGTCGTGACAGTCGGATGTCGGGCCGCGAGATCGTCCACAGACTCACACTGTTAAATGACTGATTCCTACATGACCGCCTGTTCAGATAATCCTTCAATGAAAACAGATCACTGGTTCGTTTGGCATTCAAACAAAATCGTTTGGCTTTGAAACAGACTTCAACCCGTTATAGTATTGCTCTTCGAAATCTTCTGAACTGCGTGTTGTCAACAGCACCAAGTTTACAAAAGAATGTTTGGAGAGCTGTCTACAATGTTGCGAATTAATAGTTTACAGTGATTTGAGCATTTTGATTTTCAAAAGTATCAGGCAGTAGAATTTTACCATGTACAGCTAGATATCGGGTACGCCCTTCACTCATTTTGTGAGTGATTATTGCTTATGATGTGTATCATCTTAGTCTGCAAAATATCAGTATTATGTTAAAAATGAACATTTTGCGATGGTAAGCGCCATATGCTTGTCTTCATTAAGCAATTACATGTACAGTACATAAGCAGCTAGCTGTGATTTTGGCACTCTTCTCCAGCAATTCTTGGTGAACCAAGAACGTATAATAGCAATACACTAGTGTTTATAACATCCTTCAAGATTCTTATTGCTCCTGTGCGCCGTGGTGCACGTGCAGCGCAGATATTGTTATTGATTGAGAGTGGTTCATATTTGGTTTCGGGAAGTGCAATACGAATATGATGGAGAGGTTGTTAAACTCGATGTGCACGTGTACTTGTGTATGCAGTTGTCCCGTGTACTTACACGTACTTGTAAAAGCTACAATTAATTGCCGGTTACTCACATTTCCTCAACCGAGCTAATAGGATTAAACAGCATTTACCCATTGTAATTTTACTGTTAGTTAACGTAGTATAATATAGATTGGATAAGCAACAAGCGAGCATCTGGCCTTAAACTCGTTTAGGAATTTTCTCTTAAGTATTTGCAGGCTAATTTCCTGCGTGCTATCACTACGACATATGTCATTCTTAACGTGTACGTTGTACACACACCTTGATGACGTAATGCACAAAAAACACACATACACGTGCCCGTACAAGGAGTATTTCAAAACCTCTCAAATAATGTTTGCGGAGATCACGTGTTTATTAAAACGGGTAAAGCCCGAAGATCACGTGTTTACTAGATCGGGCAAACACGTGTTAGTAGAAGGGGTAAAACCCAGAAGACAGATATGGTAAATATTGGTGCAAATTATTTATGTGAATAAATGAAATAATTGTGTGATGGTTTTTTAAATGTTGTATGTAAATATTGCTGCTTGTTCAAATGTTATTCCTTAATAAAGATTGACAATCAAACACAATGGTCTTTATTAAGCTTCAAAAACAGACAGTTATATAAATGAATGACAAACCAGACACTAAGATATCATTCAGAAACTATAGCATATTATGAATTGGTAATATTCGTGTTTGGATCTGTGCGTTGGTGTTTACAGTTTCAAATAGTTGTTCTTTTTTTTTTTAAAGCTTAGAATTCGTTGGCAACCTTGGCATTTGATTTTGGCATTAATATATATAGAACATCTCCACTTCTAAAATTAGTTTTCTACCAGTAATGCGTCTTAGTATATAAAGCTCATGTTTGAAACGATGTATGTCCAACGGTGTTCGTAAGAAACACGCACTGAAATATATTACCTCTGCCACAGAATAGTTGACAACGAATAGCAAACAGGCGTTATGGACATTGGTGATGGTTCGATGACCCCGCAAAGCTTCTTAATGTGAACAATTATGCTAAGCTGTCATCGACTGACTGATTGAGCAAAGACGAAAACTGATCATTGACCCTAAATCTGACCTTGACATTGAAGTGATTGCTGGAACAAGCAGTTTGCATGTCGGCTCTGTTTGGTGAACAATGTGGCCAAGTTGTTTCAAGCTGGTACCAACGTTTGAAGAATAATACAGCGGACATGGCAGTGCGATGCACAAACGGATGGGCACAGTCTACCTAAGGCTTAGTTTAAACTTATTTATATTACAACGATTTTGAAACAAGTTATTACAACATTGTATTAATCAATCTCGTTGGCACAATGTTATGCGAGAATGTTGTCTTGTGTTGTGGGGGAAACCAGAGTACCCGGAGGAAACCACAAACCATACATTGGCTTCCTAAGGCTTAGAAGGCTTTGGGAAGCACGAACATAGTAAATATGAATATTTCTTTCCAAGAGTATGTATAATTAAAATGGTTATAATGTACACACCACATTAAATATTTGTGGGTTTAAGAATAAAACAACCGTAAGCTTTATCAAATTTATTTACAAATAAATAAGACTGCGTTTTCAACAGCTAGCATCACAATTATATGGTGTAGAATACAAATAATTATTTAGCACAAAGGTGCGAGATATCAAATAAATAAGATTCTAGTAACTGCATAAATAATGACAAATAATGAACTTACAAAGTACATAAGCACTTGAGTGGAAAATCACATTTATAATTATTATAAATATTCAGGATTCATAATAACATCACAACACCAAGAAGTACGTTATAAAGTAAAATATTTTTTTATATAATTAACAACTTTTAAGCACTTTATAGGTTCCGAGACTGAGGCCATTTCAGATATTGACTTTAATCACTCTATAAAACCTTTATGTATAGGGAACTTGCATTCAATAAGAAAATAATCAATAAAATATTTTATTGATTTAAATTATCAGAAACCATAACCTCTTAACAGTGAGCGTATCAAACAAGAAACAACACTGTTTAAAACAAAATTACAATTCATCAACTGAATTTTAAGCAAGCTTTGAGGTTGAACTGATTTAATCAGAATTATTCATTTTTTTCACCATTTCCACAAAATCAAAAGTACCATCAAGTACCATTATACAATACTGTACTTATGCCCAACAACAGAAAGCATTTACAATGTATCTAATAAAATAGTATGTCTCTATTGTTTATATCTAATGAAACAAGTGGATATAAACTAAACCCTACCTACATTAAACAATGCGCTTACAAGTGCCACTTTAATATAAACAATTAATGTTTCATGTCTCTTAAATCTAGCAGATCACCAGCACATTGCTGAGAATACCACTATACATGTAATACTTCATCACGGAAGCACTTTCACCAGTATAACAAACACATATATAATCTAGAAGAGAAACTAAAATAACCGGTTTACTAAATGAATGAGTGTGGTCTTAATAACTGGTTAACTAAATGAATGAGTGTGGTCTTATCAGAGATTCTAACAGCTGATAATTGTCAATCCCAACAAAACAGCCATGATTATCCTTGGTTGAACTAAAATATACTTGGTTGAACGCGAATATCCTTGGTTTAACTCAAATATACTAGGTTGAACTCAAATATTCTTGGTTGAACGCGAATATCTTTGGTTGAACTCAAATATTCTTGATTAAACTCGAATATCCTTGGTGAACTCAGATATCTATCCTTCGATCAACTCGGATATCCTTGGTTGAACTCGAATATCCTTGGTGAACTCAAATACCTATCCTTCGATCAACTCGGATATCCTTGGTTGAACTCGAATATCCTTGGTGAACTCAGATATCTATCCTTCGATCAACTCGGATATCCTTGGTTGAACTCAAATATCCTTGGTAAACTCACTTGGCTTGATTTCTCACACTCTCAATGTTTGTACCAAGGACCAAAATTTTACAACTATATGTACTTCAGTATTATTATCACAAGACTAAGTATGAAGGAATTAAACATAAGTTTAAGCTGATACAGCCTATATAAAAACCAAGGTAGCCAGCTATTCTAAATGGATAAATCAGAGTGACTTTAGAGTCAGTGACATATGCACATGAGTGCATGAATCAAAGGTGCTGTTATTTAACAATAGCATTCACTTTAATTATGAGAAGAAAAAAACAAAGGAATCTAACTTGGTTTTCAGAATATACATGTACAAATATTATAAATTGAGGTAACAGTTTAGTTATATTTATAAGAAAATTGTCAAAAATACTTTATTATTACTACAAATGAAAAAGATGAGAAACAAAACCATTGCCCATTGACACATACCCATCGGATTTGGTTATCAGAAAATGCCAAAGTAAAACCTTAACCAAGAAGAAATACAAAAAAAATGGAACTACAAACAATATAATGACCATTGCTTGAATAAGATGAACTAAAATAACTGTCCAAGTCAGCTGTAAGATATTTGAAAACCTTGTTTTATCTGACAAGCTAAAAAATGATATGCAAACAAATTCACGGGCTGAACAAGCTTTACAGGTTAACAAATAGTTAATATCTACATGTAAACATAAACAACCAGAACTTAACGACACAGGCATTACAACCACGGAAACAAGCAGCAATTATTTGAGCAATAAAGAGAAAAGGAATTATATCTCAGCATCAATTAAATGATCATTAACTATCATGACATAAACATAAGTAGAAAACAACACTCTTCAGCTTACTTTAATGGCCACAACATTCAACTTTGAGAAAGTACAATAATACATCAACATACAGAGCGCGTTTTTTTAACTTCCTCATATACAATGATTTAGCATTTATATATGAAGGGGTGAAAACGGAAAGGTTTGAAGTGATATTTGATAAAGAAACAGACAGGACGTTTTCACTATCGACCCTCCATGTATAAATGTGTCATCTTACAATGCCTACAATGTGCAAATTGTCTTACTGAACATGGAACGTAACAATAAACTGTCATGTAGAACATCACAACAGAACTATGAGACAGAAATAATACATTTCAATGATCGCCAGCAATACTGTACTCACTACCTGTATTCATAGATGAAGTAAATACAGTCTCCAAGGCATCACTCGAAACACGAGACTGTACTAACTATCTGTATTTATAGATAAAGTTAATACAGTACTGCATAAATACCTCAATACAGAAGGAAATAAATCAACGAGAAATTCTACACAAATATCACATACAGCACTTGGCTAAGGCAAGCATATGTTTTAACAACAGTGACACATATAATGCATCATTATGAACATTCTTTATGGCTACAGTCGAGATGAAAACACATGAGATGATGAAGTAGGAAGTATTAATTGTCATTCATGGCTTTAGTACTGACAGATTAAGAATGGCGTACTCTCACAACAAACGTGCCAGTTTTATCATACTATTATGACAGACTGACAGTTAGGCTGAGTGAAAATGAAGAGCATTTTACGTTTGAAACTAACATTACAAAAACAGATGCTTTAAGCCAACTTCGATGGAACACAATAATTACATATCTGAATTCAAGCCTATATTTAAGTTTGTATTCATTATCAACATTTTATACTTCCATTAATGAGTTAAAAAAGAGAGCAACATATACATGTACAACAGACCTTGATATCTCATAGACTATTAGCGAAAAGAGAAGCACCCATCAACATGCAATAAAATAAACTAAAACGAATATCTCTCCTGAACAAATCACCCTTAATGAGCTGATAAAATTAATGTTCAACCCTGTTTTCTGACCTACATGCAGTCAGGTTCCCTTTTGACTTCGGACATTCGCCTCCTTTTCTAATGACCATTTATGCAGAAAAAAACTCAGATCAGATTCCAAAGAAGGATTTCAGAAATACATCAATACAATGTGTATTCTTAAAAGTATAGTTTTCCGATATATATACATATATTTAAAAAAGTATATGAAAAAGAATGAACATTTGTATTGAAATAAAACGAATATCGAAATATTTATAATATACATCATCTTATATTGTTTTTTAGACTTAATTCCATACTATACATGTTTAAAACCACTATTAACATTCATCTAATAGTTGTATAACAAAAACATGTATAAAACTTGGTATATGGAGCCGTTAACAGGAGATATACGTGTGTACTGTCAGCTATTCCAGCACCATTTACATGGCAGGAATGGTGCAAGGTTACCAGACCACATTCTGCATGCTGGGTACATCAGAATTGTACTATTACAATGCATTTATGTGGACAATGTTTTACTAAGTACAGCGTAGATTTCTAGCTACTATGATTTAGCTATACGGTCAGAAAGTCGCCTTACTATTATAATGGTATAGCCCCCTGTAGGAGCTATCTTAGTTACTGTCAAGGCGTTCCCCAATTACAGGTTTTTTTCCCTGGTTATTAGCACAGAGTTCTCTACTTTTTTATCATGGAGTTCTCCCATTGGGGGCTATTCCTATTAGGGGGTTTCCTGGTTATTAGCAGAGATCTCCCTACATGGGCTACACTATTTTTATCATGGAGTTCTCCCATAATGGGGCATCCTACTTATTATTAAGCAGTTCTCCAATAAATGGATATCCTAGCTACTCTTCTTGAGATATCCCATTAAGGGGTAATCTAGCTATTATTCTGGAACTATCCAATCAGGAGGTGTCCTTGCTACTGTTATGGATGTATCCCACTATCCAAGGTATCCAAGGTACTGTCATGGAGCTATCGCATTAGAGGCTATCTTATCTGTTGGCTTTTGCAGGAGGTTTTAATGGTTTCCAGACCGAGTTCTGTAGAGATATGGCATCTATGGAGACAGAGATATGCTTGGTGGAGACAACCTCGGAGAAGGACTTGGCTCCGGAGTTGTACCTGCAATGGCAAAGGGTATTTATTTATCATGACACCATGTCAGGTAAGGAATTTGTTGAGGATGGTTGCTTTGGAAACACAAACAAGATATGGGTTCACATGTGTTAAGCTTCTTAAGTTTTCCTTTGTCATGAGGAAAGTATTTCACAAAAAAAACACTTTTATTAAGCTCTTCAGCAATAAATTAATGTATGATCTTAGTTATGTCTGACTAGGACCTATGTTATGTCTGCCCATGACCTAAGTATGCTATGTATGCCCTCTGTTTTGCAGGATCTGTGTTATGTATGACCAATGTTGTTTGATCTCTGTTATGTGTGACCTCCAATATTTGTGACCTATGATATGTATGACCAATGTTAAGTTTTACCTCGGTTGTGTGTGACCTTGGTCATGCATGACGTCCTTTTTGTAATCTATGCTTTATATAACCTCTCTTATGTATGACATCTGTTTTGTATGACCTCTGTTATGTATGACCTCTGTGACTTATGACCTCTGTTTTTATGACCACTGTTATGTATGACCTCTGTTATGTATGACCTCTGTTATGTATGACCTCTCTTATGTATGACCTTTGTTATGTATGACCACTGTTATGTATGACCTATGTTATGTATGACCTCTATTATGTATGACCTCCGTTTTGTATGACTTCTGTTATGTATGACCTCTGCTGTTATGAATGACCATGTTTTAAGGTACAACTATAAAGGCCTAACAGTTTGGCATTCAACAAGATGCATACAACGTCACAAAACAGCAATCACACATAACATTACTGTAGCATCAAAATAGTGTATACTAGTGTATGAAGACAGAATATTACATGAGTAGTCATTTAATTTGGAATTAATGATGAAATCTCATTTATTGGTCAGAAATTTGTTCATGTTACATTTACATTGCTTATCAGGAAAAAGCTTATAAAGAATAAATGTTGACAACACCAATGGAACTTGACCAATATTTAAAACAGCTAATAGGAAAATCTCTTAAAATCATTGAAATAAGTATCCGAGAATAATCTGCCTTTAAAATGCAGCTTTATCTTATAACATGAATCTACGACAAAATAATAAACTTGCTTACTTGAAATATTTCTCCACCATGTCATGCTGAATAAAGCGTGGCCCGACGCCGATAATTTTGACACAGTCCTCTGTGTCAGGATCAAACCCGTACAGGCTCCGATACCCGCAACTCGCATCACGGAACAGTATAATGAAGTGCTTCGCATTGGACTTGGCAATTTCCTTAAAAGATAACATAGGATATGCAAAACTAAGCTTTCAATGTATGAAAAAAAGGCCTGAAAGGCCTTTCTATCTACACCTCGACTCACAGAAAAAAGTGGTGACGCTTTGTGTCTGGATTGACTATCTGCTGAAAATTAGGATATACCTGGTACATTGTTACCTTGCAATTTTGGCATCTGCCTCTAGCAAGAACTAATTTATATCATATAAATGAGGTATTAAGGTTTTTACAACATTATGATAGATGTCCTCTTAAAACTCAAGAAAAATTAATTATTCAGAATTATATTCTCTACTCGAACAGGTAATCAGAACAGATTTTTTTTCATAATGAGATGGAATTGTAATGCATGTTTACATTATCTATAAAAATTTCTCACACTAAACAAGTGCGCCAAGAAGCAGAAATACACCTGTCTAAGGAACTATCAGTACACAGAAATCAATAATAGCCACTTCAAAGAAATCAATATAAAAATAATTGAAATACATGTATGGTCATATTAGAGAGCAGAAATCGCCAATATGGTACAAGTTTGACAAATAAAGGGCCACAAACTAGGAGCTGTTAAAGTGATACAGCTGTTCATCAAAACCGTTTCAAATAAATTTACCTTAAACATTGCGAATAGAATAAAAACAGACAAATTCTGTGACCGCCTGCCAACCACCAACCATGATCATCCAGTAATACATCCTATTTTACAAAATGACATCGACAAACTGAGATATTCATTTGTAGATTGGTAAACTATAAAATTAATTAAGCTGTAAAAGCAATAAATATTTTATAGAAAATAAAAGTGATGTATCCCATACCTCCAAGACCTTGTTTTTCTGATCTGTGTTCACAATGCCGGCCAAACAACAGTGTGAGATGGCGTTGGTGATAATGTGACGATTGGACTTCGCACTCGGCCTCACGAACAGCTTAGGACCTGGCAAACAAATAACATTGGATGCATTCAATGTATAACCTAAATCAGTACACTTACAAGGCAAACTGTATCCCTTAAATTCATTACAAGACAAAAGTGCAAGATGGCGTTTATACTGGCTTAACAGGTAGACTTGACACTCAAGTTTCATTAATAGAGCAAGATAGCTTTGAAGAAACTAGAAGCTGTCTTTCTGAAAAGGCTTCATACATGAATGAATCACTACCTTATAACCTGACAAAAGACATAAGACAAACTCATTTAAGAGATCATTCACAAAATTAAATATATGTTGAAAACACAGTATTCTCTGTGGATCTGTCTTTTCGTCCAGCAGAAGTATTGTACATATTACATACCGTATTTTCTCGACTATAAGACGGGGAAATTGGGTCCCGATTTTTACCCCAAAAGTAGGGGACCCGTCTTATAAGCGAGTCGATAAAATATTAAAAAAAGATTCAAGTCAAAATCAGTAAAATTTTACATAGGGTATTCGTCTATCCAGTATATCGTCTGCTGATACAAGTATGGGGCAATTAAGTAAACAACAACACGAAATCTCTTCACCGGGCGTGCTCTGACGTCACACAGTGTACCGTTATATCTGCATTTTTTCTCATGGCGCGTGTCAGTATAATTAGTTTGACAGATATATCAAATCAATAAATTGGAATCTTAATATGATGTAGGTACCTAACTGTCAATTGATTAAGCAAACAAATGACAATGCGAAAATGAATCCTTTATGTTCGTCGCCAATCAAGGGACAATATTGCCTAAAGGCAAGCATTATTGCTAAACAAACACCTATTCATGCCTCGGCTTTTCGCAGTTATGTTATTGAAGCCATTTATTTTGCCGAAGAACTTCATTGGTGTCTTCAATAAAAAAAACTAAAACAAACATATGTTGTTATTGATTAATTATTACAATTCCGATAAGTAACGACCTGTCCTGCAAACTTGTGTACTAATTTTTAACCTACCTCCAAATAGAGAGCTCACAGTTGACCGCCATTCTTTGAGTAAAACAAAAACAGTTACCGCGAAAGTCGATAATTGTCCGTTGAGCTTGAACATTTTTACACATTAGGAAGAATTTTAGCATTTTAGATTTGCTTAAAAATTGACCCCGTCTTATAAGCGAGTCGAAACAAAAAGCACCAGATTTCATGGGCAAAGTTAGGGGGCCGTCTTATAAGCGAATCGCCTTATAGTCGAGAAAATACGGTAACATGTAGCTGAATCAGTATGAACAACAGTAATTCCTGTTTAACTGTTGTTAAGATCCTGCATCATTTCACTGAATGAAACACACTACACACTACACTAAGTGAAAACATCCTTCCACTCACCCGAATACTCTGACCCATGAGCAGACCCTGTCTCCGAACCCTCGTTTGACCGTGGCCCTTTCCTTGTTCGGTAAAGGTCAGGTGATGGTGGTCGCCGGTGGGTGAGTCCACCATATGCCAGGGGTTTGCCGTCACCTCCTCCGTTGTGAAGGGTGTTCATGGACACTGGAATGGTAAAATATTTGGTAAGGTAATGTACAATGTACAAAAAAATACTTGATAATTCTATCTTAATCAGCCACATATTAATTCTTTTTTCATATAGTTTATGAGTAATAAGATTGCGCTCAAAAATGCGGCATTCAAACAAAAGTATTTTATACTGAAATGTTATTATTTGCAACTTACATGAAATAACAGTTTAGCGTTTACATTAGGATTACAATGAATTTAGTATTTTTTCAATTCAATGAATTTAGTATTTTTTCAAAATTCTTTATAAGTAATACAACAAGCAAGAGAAATAACTCAATCCAAAATAACGTTTTTCAAGGCAAAGTAAAGACAGATTTAATTTCAATAAAGTCATAGTCATATAAATAGTGAAGTGGAGGCGTAAATGAACAAAATAAACCTCAACAATTGATCATATGGTTTTATCTTTAATTTTTAACAATGGGCCAAAATGCACTGCTACTCATGTTGAAAGTTAACAAAACATGCATGCATCATGCCAGTCGATAAGAACAAGAGATGTTTGTCAAACATTATGCCCCCCCTGAGCGCCATGTTGTCAGGATTATATGGACAATTGAATGAAATATGCATGGACCGAAATGACAGCTGATTTGTTGCTGTTTTAAGATTATGACCATTAAAGTGTGAGGATAAAGTGTGTTATGACCGTCATGACCTTTGACTCTATGAACTCAAAATCCAGAGTCATCAGCTGGTCACCAGAAACCTAAATGTCAAGTTTGAGTGCCATGGGTGCAGGCATTGTCAAGTTATCACAAGACAAGTTTTTTTCGTTCAAGGTCACTGTGACCTTGACCTTTGACCCGATGACCCCTTAAATCATAAGGGGTCATTTACAAGTCAGATGCAACTCCAAGTCAAGTTTGAAGGCCATGGGTTCAGGCATTGTTGAGTTATCACTCGGACAACCTTTTACCATTCAAGATCACTGTGACCTTGACCTTTGGCTCTATGAATCCTAAAATCAATAAGGGTGATCTACTGGTCAGGCTTAACATCCATGTCAAGTTTAATGATCATAGGTTCAGGCATTGTTGAGATATCAGTGGTGGAAGATTTGTTAACTTTTTTGCGTTAAAGGTTACTGTGACACTGACCTTGGCCTGATGACCCCCAAAGTCGATAAGGGTCATCTACTGGTCAGACCCAACCTCCATGTCAAGTTTGATGACCATAGGTCCAAGAATTGTCGAGTTTGCTTTCAAGGTCACTGTGACCTTGACCTTTGACCCCCTAAAATCAATAGGGGTCATCAGCTGGTTAGGCCCAACCTCCATGTCAAGTTTGAGGGCCATGGGTGCAGGCATTGTTGAGTTATCACTTGGACAACCTTTTATTATTCAAGGTCACTGTGACCTTGAACTTTGGCCCAATGACCCCTAAAATTAATAGGGACAATCTCCTGGCCAGGCTCAACCTCCATATCAAGTTTGAGGGCCATGGGTGCAGCCATTGTCAAGTTATCACTCCGATAACCTTTTACCATTCCAGGTCACTGTGACCTTGACCTTTGGCCCAATGACCCCTTAAATCAATAGGGACCATCTTCTGGCCAGGCCCAACCTCCAAGTCAAGTTTGAGGGCCATGGGTGCAGGCATTGTCAAGTTATCACTCGGACAACCTTTTATCATTCCAGGTCACTGTGACCTTGACCTTTGGCCAGATGACCTTGACCTTTGGCCAGATGACCCCCAAAAACCATAGGGGTCATCTCCTGGTCAGGCCAATTCTCCAAATCAAGTTTGAGGGCCATGGGTGCAGGCATTGTTGAGTTATCAATCGGACAAAAGTTTACCATTCAAGGTCACTGTGGCCTTGACCTTTGGCCCAATGACCCCCAAAAACAATAGGAGTCATCTACTGGTCAGGCCCAACCTCCAAGTCAAGTTTGAGGGCCATGGGTGCACTGGTCAGGCCCAACCTCCAAGTCAAGTTTGAGGGCCATGGGTGCAGGCATTGTCACGTTATCACTTGGACAACCTTTTACCATTCAAGTTCACTGTGACCTTGACCTTTGGTCTGATGACCCCCAAAAACAATAGGGGTCATCTACTGGTCAGGCACAACCTCCATGTCAAGTTTGAGGGCCATGGGTGCAGGCATTGTTGAGTTATCACTCGGACAAGCTTTATTTTATTTTACCATTAAAGGTCACTGTGACCTTGACCTTTGACCCGATGACCCCCAAAATCAATAGGGGTCATCTACTGGTCAGGCCCAACCTTCATGTGAAGTTTGATGACCATACGTCCAGGAATTGTTCAGTAATCACTTGGACAAGCTTTGGTCTACCGATGGACCGACCGACCGACCGACATACCGACATGCCTGTGCAAAGCAATATACCCCTCTTCTTCGAAGGGGGGCATAATTAAGAGTATCCATGCTTTTGCAACCTTTCTAAACATTTCAGTCCACAGTCCCAAAGCGCAGTTTTAGATACAGGGTCAATAATGTTATGGAAGTTGAAATAGACCTACATTACGTCCATATTGTACAGTTAACAGCATGTTCTCTTACCTGAAAGTGTTCACCTTTCAATTGTACCAATTAGAAAACAATTAATGGAGTATTAAAAGTAGCATGACTACTCGATATTAATAACAAAGTTCACCTAAAGTTTAAAGACTGTCTCTATTTAAATGCCATGTCTACATGTACATTGTTTTCTGCCATTTGTTTCTTCTTACTGCAATGAATTATAGAAAAAAACTTTTTTAAACCATTTCCAGCTCAGCTGTTAAAATCGTGTCCTGTTATAAAAAAATTGTGCCGGATATACAAAAGTACATGTGGTGTTTTGATTTTTTTTTGTAGCAAATAAAAACTTTAGAAGCCTATTAATTTACCTCCTAAACATGTATTTACCTGCTTTTCGCATGGACTGTTTTTTAGAAGGGGGGGCAAGGGAGTTTCTAGTATTTCGAGGACCTTTGGCTGAAAACAAACCAAAACCGTACATAAACCAAAAAAATAAAAACTAGATCTAGGTGAATGACATACTACCATATTTGCCATAATCCACGTTGTTCAGAACCTTGTTAATTCATGTTAACTTTCAAAGCTTTACATTTCCTCGACACACTTGTGATTGCTGGTATTGTCAGTATTTCTAACAAAATTTGAGACAACTGTTTCAGCCATATTTGTTTATTATATTTAAATATATAAGCACAATTACAAAGATTTTACCATTAAAGATGAACAACAATGCCATTAATCATGTTGTTAACTTTAACAAAGCTCTGAATAATCGGGCTGTGTTCTTCATCAATTTATCATTTTTAAACAAACAAAGACATTGTCATATTTATAAATTTTGTCAATATTTTGCAAACAAGTATTACTGCACATGGATCGAGGCAAGCATGGTAACTAAACACAATGCAAAATAAATGAAAAAATCAAGGTAACTTAAAACAAACAAATAACACAAGTGCATTAAAATAACCACAAAAGATTTACCACAAGCTGAAAATAAATAAGCAAATTATGTTCATTTCAAGCCCGAACTATGACGATTCTCGCTGAAACTACCGGTACATGCAAAAGTCAATAAATGAAATGTTTAAGCCCTCATGTGTAAGTCAGCACTAATGTGGATTGGGGTCAGCATATGAAACAGCAATATCACTGTCCCATCATATCATCATGGAAACTGATTTGAAAATTACTATAACCTCCCTATTCATATGCATTGGTTAACTTTGTAATTTATTAAAAAAAACAACAGTGATTCATTTTTCTCACGCATTTCCAGTCCTTTACTAATTGATTGACCAAACCACCCATTATTCATAAATATGTGCATTCGTGAGATGCACTGTTTTAAAGTTATAGGTCATGTCACCGTGCACAAAGTAATGCTTCTGACTATTTGCTAAGGACCAGTTCCATTGTTGTGAAACATGCGAGACCCGAGAGATGTTCTTGAGAAAATATGAAAATAAATCAAAGAAAAAAATCAAGCATGCAGTTAAACAAAAATTGAGTTTACGTAGGATTGTGCAAACTTTGTAAAACTGACTATGTACTGCAAATACAATATTTGGGAGCAGACCAGTCATAAAAAGATACAGCCTACAACACCAATAATTAAAATAATAAGATATGACCATGGTCTTCATCCAGGCGTTATATAATTTGCATACACAAATAAATGTACAGTGTACATGTATCTGGAAACCAAGCATCTTAATCTAAGACATACTATCATGGCTCTTCTTTCTAGGCAGAGTGAAAAAATCTGAAAATCGGCACAGTTTGACATTAATACTTTTAAAGCAAATAAACATGTACAATTACGAACAATTACGTAAGCATACATCTAAAGCCATTTCATTATTACATAAACTTATTATTCTCAACATCGAAATTTGGTTTGTGACGAAATATGCAAAATAATACAGTAAAGAACAAAAGATATGGATGTCTTTCAAGATCACATAAGAGTGAAATTACAACCTCGGGGGGCCTCGACCAAATATATTTTGGTTGCAAATAAATTTGAAAACAAGCATGACAACAGTATGCCACTACAGTATGCCACTATTAAAGCTCCAAGTTGCCGATAACTTATTGAATTCAAGTAGGTTCTTTGTGTACTAGATCATTTCAGTCAATCAATATCTGCTGTGGAAAGACTTTAAAAAAACAAAAAAACTTGAGGTTTGAAAAAAGGTTTTAAGGAGAATGTCACCATTGAACTATGGTTAAACAATTAATAATATTGTATCAAAATGAGATACAGTATCTATAGGGTTTCTAACAGCTGTAGTTATCAATCCTGAACAATAGAAGCCGATCTATTGGAGTATGAGGAATGTTCAAAGCAATGGTAAAGTGGCTTAGACACCTTTTAAAATTGTTTCCAAAGTCTGTTATATTCATTTCAAGGTTCGATATGTCCTACTGTTTTTGATGCGAAATTCCGAGCAATAAACAACCTTTAAAACTGTACAATAGTCTGAAGTCAAAAGCTTTCAGGATTAACCCCTATTAACTTAAGAATCTCTGTACCAACCACCTATGGTCATAGCTCAAGTGCTCACTTCAGAAACAGAAAGCCTAAAAGCCAAGACATACAGGATGAACTCCTCTAATCTTACAGGATATTTTTTTAAAAGAGCATATTGTGACACTACACACACACAGTAAAACACCCACAATGTGACCAGCGACTTACATGATGTAGCATTCGACGATTGACCAGCAGGTTCAACGCTGGCACGAGATGACAGGTCCTCTGTACTACTAGCTCCGCCTATGTATACGAGCAAGAAGCGTGTAAGCATGGAATATCTAGCATGAACAAGAGCACCGCGGGTGAAGGCCAATGCATGTCAGTTTTTTCTTGGGTTAACCAAGAGGCATAACTATTCAATAATTTAAGCCAAAGTAATGGAACTTAATCTTAAATGGGCATATTGTATCTGGAAACACGTTTACAATGCTTGACCAGACCAGTTAAGTAAAGAAATGTCTCAAACCATATCTGACATACTACAATGTGTTATAATGATAGACTTAGCTAGCATTGCTTAAACAACAAGAGATGTTTGTCAAACATTATGCCCCCCCTGAGCGCCATGTTGACAGGATTATATGGACAATTGAATGAAATATGCATGGACCGAAATGACAGCTGATTGGTTGCCGTTAAGACAGTTTTAAGATTATGACCATTAAAGTGTGAGGATAGAGTGTGTTATGACCATGACCTTTGACTCTATGAACTCAAAATCCAGAGTCATCAGCTGGTCACCAGAAACCTAAATGTCAAGTTTGAGGGCCATGGGTGCAGGCATTGTCAAGTTATCACTCAGACAACCTTTTATCATTCAAGGTCACTGTGACCTTGACGTTTGGCCCAGTGACCCGTAAAATCAATAGGGACCATCTTCTGGCCAGGCCCAACCTCCATGTCAAGTTTGAGGGCCATGGGTACAGGCATTGTCGAGTTATCACTCGGATAACCTTTTACTATTCCAGGTCACTGTGACCTTGACCTTTGGCCCAATGACCCCTAAAATCAATAGGGAACATCTTCTTGCCAGGCCCAACCTCCAAGTCAAGTTTGAGGGACATGGGTGCAGGCATTGTCGAGTTATCACTCTGACAACCTTTTACCATTCCAGGTCACTGTGACATTGACCTTTGGCCTGATGACCCCCCAAAACATAAGGGGTCATGTACTGGTCAGGCCCAATCTCCAAGTCAAGTTTGAGGGCCATGGGTGGAGGCATTGTCAAGATATCACACGGAAAACCTCTAACCATTCAAGGTGACTGTGACTTTGACCATTGGCCAGATGACCCCAAAAAACAATAGGGGTCATGTACTGGTCAGGCCCAATCTCCAAGTCAAGTTTGGGGGCCATGGGTGCAGGCATTGTCAAGTTATCACACGGAAAACCTCTAACCATTCAAGGTGACTGTGACCTTGACCTTTGGCCCGATGACCCCCCAAAACAATAAGGGTTTTCTACTGGTCAGGCCCAACCTCCAATTCAATTTTGAGGACCATGGGTGCAGGCATTGTCGAGTTATCACTCGGACAACCTTTTACCATTCAAGGTCACTGTGACCTTGACCTTTGGCCCGATGACCCCAAAAACAATAGGGGTCATCTACTGGCCAGGCCCAACCTCCAATTCAATTATGCGGGCCATGGGTGCAGGCATTGTTGAGTTATCACTCGGACAACCTTTTACCATACAAGGTCACTGTGACCTTGACCTTTGGCCCGATGACCCCCCAAAACAATAGGGGTCATCTACTGGTCAGGCCCAACCTCCAATTCAATTATGCGGGCCATGGGTGCAGGCATTGTTGAGTTATCACTCGGACAACCTTTTACCATACAAGGTCACTGTGACCTTGACCTTTGGCCCGATGACCCCCAAAAACAATAGGGGTCATCTACTGGTCAGGCCCAACCTCTAATTCAATTATGCGGGCCATGGGTGCAGGCATTGTTGATTTATCACTCGGACAACCTTTCACCATTCAAGGTCACTGTGAACTTGACCTTTGACCAGATGAGCCCCAAAAACTTTAGGGGTCAGCTACTAGTCAGGCCCAACCTCCAAGTCAAGTTTGAGGGCCATGGGTGCAGGCATCGTCACGTTATCACTTGGACAACCTTTTATCATTCAAGGTCACTGTGACCTTGACCTTTGGCCTGATGACCCCCAAAAACAATAGGGGTCATCTACTGGTCAGGCCCAATTTCCATGTCAAGTTTGAGGCCATGGGTGCAGGCATTGTTGAGTTATCACTCGGACAAGCTTTAAAATTATTTTACCATTAAAGGTCACTGTGACCTTGACCTTTGACCTGATGACACCAAAAATCAATAGGGGTCATCTACTGGTCAGGCCCAACCTTCATGTGAAGTTTGATGACCATACGTCCAGGAATTGTTGAGTGATCACTCGGACAAGCTTTGGTCTACCGACGGACCGACCGACCGACATACCGACATGCCTGTGCAAAGCAATATACCCCTCTTCTTCGAAGGGGGGCATAATAACAAGAGTTATTATAGCTGGCAGCTAGCAACTATATCTGTCAGAGGATGGATTGTGTAGAAAACTGAATATCAGCTTCTACAGATCAACCATTTCCCTTTGGTTAAAGTCCTCACAAAATTACATTGTCAAGCACTATATCATTGCCAGATACAATATACAGAAATCTGTTCCCATAAACAATTTTTAAGCAGTTAAATATTAGCTCACTGCAACTTTGGTGGGGCTTCCTTACTTAAGTTTTAACACTAAAACTGCATTAAGCACTAGTTTTGTTCATCATGCAAGCCCCTACAAACTACCAACCTTCAGTAAAGTCTGGCCCGCCCTTGACAAACATGGACTTGGGCCTTGGTTTCTGTTTGGTGCGGGGCTTTACGGAATCATCGTCCTCTTCTTTCTTACTAATGTACTGTTGGAATATCGCCTCTCGTCGGGCCTTATCCGACGACTTACGGCGCTCACTCTCGTCCTGCTTCATCCTGGGAAAAGTATGTTTTCATCTGTATTGATCATATATGTTTTTCATTAGTTTTGATCAATTATATCTAACTGTTGTGCTGATCAGCAAATACAGGGTTTTGTGAAAAGCGTCTAAAAAATAAATTAGCAAAAAAGCAAAACATATAAACAATGTTACTTTTTAATATATGTCTAAAAAGAAATCTGGATACTAAAAGACTAAAAATAGTAGGTTTTTTTAAAAGTGCACTTATTATGACAATAATATTGTTGAAATTGTGTCCCAGTCCTGTGTGCGCTGATGTTTGATTTGGATGTGAGAATTGGCAAACATTTCAATATACTGAAAAAAATCAAAATTGACAAGCATAAGTCCAATCAAGCCCCAAAATATTAAATATCTTAAATAAGGAATTGGTCCATTGGAAACCTGGAGGACAGGCATAAATCTGTGCATCAAGCAGCACAGCCTCCCCCCTGGGATGTGGAGACTAAATTATTTATCTAAACCAAGCGTCAGTTGTAATTACAAATCAAACTTTTCAAGCAGGAAAAAGGAGAATGCCTAATTAAAAAAAATAAAATCTGCTGTACAATATTAAAATGTCTACACAAAAATACTTACTCCTCTATTCACTTGGTAAATATGATCCTTTTGGTATGGACTTTTTCTAAGGCATTTATAACAATACTCACTGTTCTGCCTCCCTACGTCGTGCGGCCTCCTGCTCTAATCGTAGCCTCTTCTTCTCAGCCTCCTCTTGACGTTTTAGCCTCATTTTTTCTAATTTTTCTTTACGTCGCTGCATCTCCTCCTCAGCACTCTGACAAAGTATGCAAATATAGCATATTATGTGGAATACAAATTGCAGAAAAATCATGTCTCCTATAACTGATAAATCAACAATTTTGCATACATGCCATATCCCCCGGCGGGGAAAAAATACCCCGGAATTTCGATCCATCCCCCGGTCTCCCGGCGGGAGATAAAAATCCCCCGGAATTTTTTACAACAAGTGATCAATTAATTTGTAGTAATTATCAAAGGCAAAGAAATATTACTCTTATGGAAGGAAGAAATTAATAATATTTATTCTATTCTCTTATTGTCTGAAAGTCATCAAAGCTGATAGAATAAAGCACAATTTTTTAAAAGACTTTGGAGGAAGGTAAATTTAATTTAATTGTCTTGAAAACATATTTTTTCAATGACATATTTTGTTCTTCAAGTGCATTACAGTATGACATGACAGTGTATCATAAAAATATGATAAATCATGACATGAAATAATTCTGTATAATGAAAAAGTTTAGAGGTTTTCAAAGCAAACTATATGTGAATACCTTTTTTCATACTTGCGTCTAAAAATACTTTAAAATTTCGCCTACTTAGACCTGCTAAAAAAATCCCCTTGAATACAACCAAAATCCCCCTGAATTTTCAGCCTTTTGAACAAATCCCCCTGAATGGTCTTCAGAAAATATGGCATGTATAATTTTGTAAAACATTTTTCTAGCAAGAACCATTGAATAATTCTTTTTTAGAGATCCAGGAAAAAACACAATTAAAAATTTCAACATAATCATTAGCAGTACTGACCTGATCCAGCGTACTCTCATCCTGGCCAATCACAAACCCCACCGCTGATGTGTCAGATTGATGACTGGTATCCGCAACAGGCTCCTGTACACTAGTATCACCCCCTGGGGCCTTTGCAGCAGGGGAAACATCTTGACCCCTGCTCATGTCCTGGGCAAAGTCAGCTATCACAGAGGAGCCATACTTGTTTGTATCTGTTTTATTACTAGTCTCCACACTTTCTGATGTCTTATTGGAAGAATCTGATTTATCACTTGAAAAGGAGTCATTTTTTGCTCTTCTATCACTTAGCTGTGGTTTTGCCTTCATTCTTCTTGGTGAACCTTCATTCATTGACACAAAGAATCCATTCTGATCTGCTTCAGTATTATCATTAGTCATTTGCCTGTCACTTTTTGGAACATAAGGTTGACTTACTTCAGCAGTAGACCCTAGTGAATCAGTCGTAACATTTGGCTGTCCTCTGGACTGGTTAACTTGACTAGATCCAGTCTGGACTGGTTGCATTGGCAAAGACTCTATACCAGTCTGTAGCACCTGCTGTTGCTGGGGAGGGTATGAAGCAGGCAGGAAGTTGGCTGGGTGGGAGCTGGGAGGGGTGTAAGCCACATGTTGATGGGCGGAGGTGGTGTAGGTGGCGGCTAGGGGCTGCACAGGCTGAAAATGTGTTGTAGGGGAGGAGTAGACAGTGGAGTAAGGTATTGGTTGCTGTGACTGGGGGGAAACTATGTGCTGTGCCCCGGGGTAGGGCTGACCTGGATGGCCTTGGTACATGGAATGGACCCCTGGAGAATACATCTGGGGTGGGCTGTGTTGATACTGGGGCATGCCCCCAGGGCCCATGATATAGCTGCCATACTGCTGGGCTGTGGGCGGCATGCCCGCCTGCCCGGGTGAGGGAATGTACTGACTGGGGCTACCATAGACAGGACCTGTCAGTCCTGCCACTGAGGCCGGGTGCTGCATCATAAATGGCTGGTTGGACAAGTGACCATGACCTTGAGGAAAGTTGTTCAAAGGTCGAGGCAAGGTGCTGGAGTTGTAGTGACCAATCTGTTCATTCTCTTGCTGGACCTGCCTAGGCTCTGATGAACTGCGGGCTTGACCCAGGTTATTTGTGGGCTGTAAACTACGTGACCTCTCATCTTGACCCTGACCTTCACCTTCTGAGCTATCCCTTTCAGGCATGGTCTTCTGTCTGACATCCAGCATATTTGGCGGAGACTTTGACCTTGACCTCTGGTCCTTGGCCGCCTCAGACCTCTGCTTGATTTGCTTCAGAGAAAGTTTCATAATTTCTCCTTGCAGGTCAGTTAAGCTCTGATTCAGCTTATCTATTGAATGATTGTACTCATCATAAGAGCCACTCCTCTGTACTCGTGGACAAGGTTCTTTGCGGGCCTCAGGCCTTGGGCTTCTCTCTACTGACACACTCCTTCGCTCGACATCTTCGCCTCTTGGCATTTGCTCAGGGACAGCTCTAGATAGCTGAAGTTCAGCTGACGCTGGCACAAATGGTTGAGATACTGGTTGTTGTTGACTAGAAACTGATCGCTCTTTAGAACCACTCCGTCTATCAAAACCTCTGCTAGGGCTTTCCCTATGAGGAGATTCAATATCTTGAGGAGATCTAAAACTCTCTGCAAGGGAACTAACTCTTTCAACAGAGGTGCTTCTCCGATCAAACACAGGTCGTCTCCCCTGGCTACTTTGGCTACCCTGGCTTTCTTGGGAGCTCTGCATTTCATCATCTCTATTAAAGTATACACCATTACTTGATTGGCTTTGCTCAGGACTTTCACATTCACTGCGGTCCATAGCTTTAGCCCCTAGAGGGTCAGCCTCATTGAACCAGTTTTTGCGTACATTTTCTATTGTCTTCTGGATGTCCCCTCTGTGTCTGGGAGATTGCTGGTGTGCAGGGGAGATCAGCTGGGGAGACATATTAGCTGGTGCTAGTGGCAGCTGAGGGTCAGAAAGTGTCATTCTAGCTGGTGGAGCACCATTTTCTACATGATTGCTCTCTGTTGCCTCAGAGTCATCTTTCGGTTTCGCAACAACATGAAGGAAAGCAGCCTTCCCTAGCCTCTGTCGCATTTTCTGCTGTTGAATCTCCTGGGTGTGTTTCTTCCTTTCAATGGCCTTCCTTTTCTCTTCGAGCTTCATCTTTATCTTAATTAGCTCCTGACTTACGGCCCCATTTTCTGCAGAACTGTCTCCCGTTGCTTCAGACTGACTTAACTCTTGCCTGTCTCCAGACCCACTGCCAAGAGGAGACTTCTTTTCCTGTGCTTTCCTCTGAAAAGCATCTCGCAATGATGTTGGCCGTCCCTTGCTTTCGTCTTGCCCATGTTGCATGTAAACAAATCCAGAGTTATCAATCTGTCCCAACTGTTTCATATGTTTAATCTGAGAAAATGATGTGGCCTGGCCTTTAGGCCCAGTTTGGATACCAGTCTCCCTCGGTACCCTTGACATTATTACTGGCTTCTGAATTATAAACCTGCTTGGATCTGACAAAGCGTTCTCATCGATTCTACCAATGTCATTGTTATTAATTATTTTGTTCAGGCTCTCCCTAGTCTTATGGTCAGCATGTATTTTGTGAGACTCATGGTCCGAAAAATCCCCAGAACTTTTACTACTGGCCACACTGCCCTCCCGCGACAGTCGTCGATGAGGGGAAGTCTCGGTCTCATCTATAATGGGTATACCAGCAGCCCGCGCTGCCTCAGGAGTGTCACAGTTGTTAACAACGTAACTCTCGGCCACTGTAATATCACTACGGTGAGTGGGTATATTATCTTCAGACTCTGTTACACTTCCTCTCACAAAGAATGCCTCAAACTTCTTGTTGTCTGGATGATCACTGGCATGTGGCAGTTGATAACCACCTTCTGCTTGCGTACTTTGTGTATAAGGAGAAAGATTAAAATCCACAGACAAGTTCTGAGATTCATTTGTGGGAGTCACAGTTTGTTCAATATCACATGATTGAGAATTGTTTATAATGGCTAAATGAGGATCAATGTTCACTTTTTTCTTCACTTTAGGAGGCGAAGGTGTTTTTCTTTTAGGCGTTTCATCTCTTTCTTCCTCTTTCGAGTGATTATTCCCTTTCTCCTTTGCTGGTTTTAACCTTGCAGGAAGTAGAGGTTCTAAATTTCCTCCAATTAAAGAGTTCACATTGGGTTCTACAGAGTCACCTCTCTGTGAATACTCTCCATGTCTGGAGGTACAAGAGTTCACACTCTCTAGCTCTAAATCCTCTGGTACTGGAGTCTGATTTTGAGTAGGAAATGGTGTGCCTTTTTTGTTCATAAGGCTAAAACTGATAACGTTATTGCCCTGACCATCACCATCTTGCTGTGAAGTAGGGTGATCAAATTGTGACCGGTCAGTCCGCGGGGTCGCTCCAAGATCGCCAAGGTCAATACTTGTACTGGAGAAGCTGGCACCAAGGTCGGAGTCTATACTGACGTTGGCCAGCAGGTTAATGCCAGCATGGCTGAGGGAAACACTGGGCATGCCTGTCTGACCATGCCTGGAAATAAAGAGGGGGTGGTTAATAGGTGGCATGTGTATTAAGTGAGGAAGGAAACATTCAAGGTTCTAATTGTCCCATACAACTTGAGAGAAGAAATCATAAAACCAATCAATGACTCAGTGCAAAGAATAAAGTCCCACTGAATAAATTAACTTTTGATGCCTCAACATACCCATTCTTTAAATTACTGCAGAAAAAGCAACTTTTTTTAAGTGATTAAATTCTAAAACAAAAGCTGTCACAGTATGTGACGGATGCTCCCTAATGTGACATTGACCTATGAACAAGGTCAGTGCACGTGACACGTCGTCTTGGTATGTCGAACACATGTGGCAAGTTATTTTAAAATCTGTCCAAACAAGAAAAATTACAGCCCGTACACGACAACCTATACTCTGTCCTTAAATGCAGCATTCAATTGTGAATAAACACCTAAGTGTGACCTTGACATGAGAGGTAGGGACACGGGTCTTGCACGAGACATGTCTTCTTGGTATGTCACACACATGTGGCAAGGTATTTTAATATCTGTCCATACAAGAGAAAGTTACACCCCTGACACCACAACCTAAACTATATATCCTAATATGCAGCATTCCAAGCATTACAAGAGAAAGTAACAGCCCGGACACAGACACGACAACCTATGCTCTATGTCCTTATACATTTACATGTATTGCACCTACCCTTTCTCCGGCCAGGCAACTATAGACTCCCGGGGTGGGGCTGGACGTCTCAGGTCATGTGATGTCAGGGAATTGGCTCTTTGGACACTGGCTTGTGGCTCTGGAAGACCATATTAATATACTTCACTTGGCAAAAAATTAAAAGCACAACTCTTTTTGGTGGCATAGACTTTAAACTGCACTCTCACAGATTGACTGTTTTGCCAACTGTTTATTTTTTGTCTTGGAATGAGCCAAACTTTGCATAAATGACTGGAAACCAGTTATACAAGACTGCTGACAAAAGATCAGATCGCAGTTAATCATATTTATGTTCAAAAATTGCTATTCTTATGAATTAAAGCGTAACTAATGCTTTAAGAAAAAATGAGTTTAACTAATATGACTTATCTAGTTATCTTATATGACTGAATTGAAGGCATTGATACCAAAAACAGCTGATTCTAAGGAAAAAACTAAAAAATGTCAAAACTGTCAATCTGTGAGAGTGCAGCTTTAAAGAGTATCGTCAAAATACATTCAATATGCATTTGCATTGGTCTGAAAGAGTAACATGTATAAATACATTTTAAATACATTGTATAAACCACCAACATTATAATATATGTTCTAAAGGTCTTCAGTGAGATTTTCTGATTAGCAACAGCTGTCCCTAAGACTATTACACAGCTTTGTCTCTGATATAACCTATTTATGAAATATGTGTGTTACATGCACACAGGACAGTAAATACAAATCAATAAAACCAATAGCAGTGCTCCAGCCAGGATTTGAAAAGGGCAGAGTGCTAGGTCAGAAAGAACACTTTTGATATGCAATGAAGTAGCATTCAAGGGGCACTTGCAAGGGCCAATGTTCAATTCTCATGGTGTATGTGTTGTAACTGCTTTCAATAATAATAGTTTGTTATGAATACCTGAGCTGTTTCTTTACTTTAGTTTCAAAATTATGTATATTTATTATTTTTATACTTATTTCTGAAAATTGACTCGGTCAAACAAAAAGGCACATCAAGGTGTGGTTAAAAGGCAGCAGAAAAAGGCAGCGAAGTGCACCACTCTGCCTTTTAGGCCTAGCTGGATTTTTCTAACTAAGGATTTGCTGTATGACTTGTTTCAAGTCAAAAACAGGGGCCGTAACTTGTATTGAGGATCATATAGAGTTAAAGTCAATCAGGAACAATAACTTGTACTGAAAGGCATGTCGATTTGTCATTAATTATCAAGTCAACTGAATAAACAGGTTTTGACATTATGACAAAAATCCAACCTTCCCAAAACTCATTTTTCTTTGAATATTCAAGTTAAACACAGATTATCAACTCATTTGAATTAAAACTTTCTCTCATTACCAGTGAGGTGGTTGCCATCTCTGCCATGTGTCTCGTGTCGTTTATGCAGCAGGGGCCCCGCCCTGTGAGGGGGAGGGGCTGACGAAGACGGGGACATCTTGTTTAGGTCAGGGGTGCTACTAGCCCGGAGCTCACTGTCCCCTCGTACACGCTGGAAACTGGCCTTTGTCACGTTACTCACGCTGGGAACATTGGCCACGCGGGGGACAGATGACGACTGGGGACGAGTGATATTTTCTGAAATGACAAATTGTTAAAATGAACTCTGAATACTGAAATGTTAGAAAAGCCCAGGCAGACTGAGGAAATTTTAATTTTTGCAAAGTAACTTCAGTTTTTTTTACAGTATATACAAAACATGGCTAACATTGGAGATGACCAGTTATACATACAGCAAACACATTGGTTGTGGAAAAAAGCAACATCACCAACACTTCAGTCAAATGTTTAGAGGATTTGTGTCTTGAGAGTGATTTTGAAGTCAATCATATCATTTACTGAAGACACGAGCAAAAACAATAGATAGAAGAGAAATGAAATTTGGAAAATATTACTATTTAGGATTTTATTAATATGACCTATATTTTTTCACATATATATATATTACATTGTTATAAGAAGTACACTTTTTGAAAAAAATATGAACAGTATAATTATCTGAATTATGTGGGTTCCAAAAACAAAACATATATTACTAAACAATAAAGAGACAATTTAAAAACAACATACCGGTACTATATACACTGACCAGATGAGAGAGAAGGAAAAATGTAAAGAATTATTTATTTCACGAGGTATTCATAAATATAAACAGGCAACATTCCAGTATCATTCAATTTCATTATGAAATATCTCTATGAAAGAATGACTTTTGTCATCAATTTAGATTGCTCAAAAGTAGATTAGCTTAATTTAAGACTTTCTTTCAAACCATTTCTTCATTGAACAATAGATCTTCTCGTACAAAGAAACTCTTCTAAAAGGTCTTCTAAAAACAGTTTCACACCGAGCAGTTCCAGAATATACGGTTGTACATGTTTCATACTTCATGATCAACTACATTTCTTTTCTTTTAGTGACGAATAAGGTGGTAGGTTCTGAGTACAGTAGAAACTCACTAAACCTGACAATGCCCGGACTGGGCAAAATTTCCGGTTTAGTGAGGAGTCCGGATTAGTGAGGATTTGATGTACGGAGTAAGTTTACTCAAAATATTAACTGAGTTAACCTTTAAAGGGAAGTTGAAAACTGGATGTTTAGATGGAGGTTGAGACATGATTAAAGCACATGCAAAAGTGATAAACATAAATAAACATTTCTGCATTTCAACATTTTTATAATCATCTTTTTTTCCAAGTCTTAAAATAAAACAACTCGCGAAAATGACAACTTCATCACCAATCAAAGTTCTTGATTTGAGTAACAAACAAACAAATTATCTGATTATCTGTAATTTAATGCTTGTTAGTTGTTAAGTATGTTTGATAGTTTAATTAACACACCGCTCTAATTTGATTCAATCATAGAAGTCTTTGATTATCGTGCGGCAGTCAATCCACAGTACAATCATCATTTTTGATTATCGACATCACAGGTGCAATATTTAACTATGCACCGGCAACAAAGTGACTCGCGAATTCCTAATACACAAAATCATTTTGACATGTTGGAACAAATATATGTCCCGTTTTGTGAGGTAAAATTACGTTGACAACTAACAAATTTTCTCGATTTTTTGTCCGGTATCCGGAATTGCAGGGTTCCGGTTTTGTAGGGATATTTTATATTGAAAATAGAAGGGGAAAACCGGGACTCCGAAAAAAGTCCGGTATCCTGAGGATTCCGGTTTTATGGAGTTCCGGTTTAGTGAGTTTTGACTGTATAATATGAGATTGTCTGTTATGTTAAAATCCATTGAATGTATCCATGTGTTTCCATTCAAATGTATTAATTATAGTGAACTCAAGGTCCCAAATTGCTTGGCAAGTAGGTATATCATCATTTTTATTAATTCAGTTGTAAACATGATTATGCATTAAATTAAAAAAATGATATTTTGCATGTAAACCTTTATTGTGAGCCTTTAAGATGAAGGTTAACACATTTCTTTAACATGTTATTAACCACAGACAGATATGATGGTCATAAAATAGTACATGTAAAAATGTAACAACCATAATTGACCAGTCATAAAGCAATTCCAGCAACTTGTTGAGATCATTTGGCATAGTTTTTCAGTTAATCCATAGAGCAATGCAACCATGTGCATTAAATTATTTATGAAATATAATCCTGCTAATGGTAAGCTGATTGTTTGATTGCCAACAGACGACTGGTCAATTTCATCATGATGTTTAAAATATACATTTTGATGCTCTATCGTTTAAAAATATTAAGACACCTAATTATGTTTAAGGAACGTTCACTTCAACAACTGATGAATTTATACCTTTACCACCAGCTGCTGTATTTAACCCAGCTCCGGTCACAATGGGCAGGGTCTTAATCTCAAACCAGTAGAAGAACTCAGCCAGCATCATGATAATGTTGACAGTCAATGTAGCGTGTGTGTACAGTAAGTCCTCGAATGTAAAGTGCCAGGTCCGATGGGGCAGGTGGCGCTGACAGAACGTTTTTACCAGCCGCAGATTGTACAGCGAATCAGCAATACCAACATTGGTTTTCAAACACACATCTACAGAAATAAATGGAAACATCAACAGCTAACCATTGACAACAACTAAACAATAAATTTCTTCAAAATCATGCAGTACTCCCAATTTTTGTAGGTTTACCACTTGATTTCCCATCCCTATCTATTAAGTGTTTTATTGATAAATATTCCCAAATATGAGACCATAAATGTTTTCCCAAAAATGCCTAGAAAAAAGCCCTGCTAAATATATCTTTACTCAGTGAATTGATAGTAGTTCTTACATTAAGATAAATGTCGTAACTCCACCCCTTGTAACTTTTTTTACAGACATGTATAATGTATAGCATTCTGTTAATGCAAATAGTTCATTCTCAACAGCTCATGGAAGTACACAATTACGTAATAATAACGAAACAAATTATTTCACAATCACTACTTCCTACCATCAATGTTGAGTATCTGAGGGCAGTAAAAACTGAGCAGTGTGGCCATGGAGCAGCCGTCTCCGATATCTTCCACAAGAGACTCAAGAATTGGCACAGAGATTGACTCCCGCGGAGTACGGGCACTCACAATTCGCACCTGGGATGGAAAATTATTGAGAGAACTCAACTTGGGTCCTTTCAAATACAGTTACACATAACAAGGACTTCCATTTGCATTAAGACATAAAGTACTGTCCTGTAATTTTAATAATGTTTCCAAGACAAGCAGTTCATTTCTCAAAGAACCATTACATAATCTAAATGTTGCAAAATTGCAAAGTTGTCAATTAAGTAATTATCAATCTTTCCGAAAGTTTATAGTAGGAGTTGCTTTGGTTCATGTTTGAATCCTTGACAAGTATTAAGCAATATTCTCAATAGAAAAATATTTTTATCAAGAACCAATTGGTGCACCTTCTGGCTGGTTTCCCCACCCTCTATGACAGGGGACTGTGTGGCCTCCAAGTGGCGCTGTACGGTTACACACACCTTGTTCACCCAAAACAATGCTGCGTCCGATACATCACCTGGAATAATGGAAAAACGGCTAGCTATATGTATCAAGTCATCAATATGATACTGTATTATAGGTCAATTCTTCGTTAACTTAGTTAACAAGGTGATTAAGGACATTGTTGTTAACATTCAATGTGAAATATTTGATGATGAGCTCATAGATTTAAATTAGACAAAGACAGCTAAACAGTATTCACAGATCTTGTAGAAATACTGTAGATCACTAGAGTATCCATAAATTCTTTCAGAGCAGTAAAGATTTGAAAGTCAACAACGATGATGTTTATAACGCTGTTAACTTTAACAAAGTTCTGAACAATCAACACATTGATGTCAAAAGCATACAGCAAACTTCAGAACAATATAACAGTAACAGGCGTTCTATAGGATATTCAGTGTATTACCATTGATACCCTATACAATGGCATATCCAAGGATACATATGATGCTTTACAACACTTGCTCAATGCACACAGAGAACAGCAAAACTTTCTTTAAAATAATAAAGAACAACAGTATTTTTGTATTTTTCATTTCACATTTTTTAGCAATTATCAGCAATAATGCCACCTTTTGGTTTACTCAAAAGAGCTAAAAAATACTATTAAATTCAAACCTGTTAAACACACTTATTTCAATCAGTCTGATATCTTTTCCAAAATACAATGCCCGTAAAAAATGTCATTATACCTGGTAGTTCACTGGAAGCGTTGAATGTAGCAAACCGCCTTACAGTCTGGGTGACACGTTCTACTGTGAGTATCTCCTGGCTGAATGCTGTCATCAGGGCGTCAATAAGGGCAATGTGGGCTTTCTGTAACATAGATAACAATGTGATGATATAGAAACCATGAAATATTTCATATTTATAAAAAAAATAATGAACTAAATTATAGAATGTACATGTATGCAAAGCCTAAATAAAGGAAGGGTTTAGAGCTGAAATTGTTTCCCAGGCTTGCACATGTTATATGTTTAATTTTATTCTGACATATTGACTCCAAACGGATCATTTAATATACAAAGCATAAAAAATTAGGTCATTATATCACATATAACAGTTCATACAATATCAAAATTATGCATAACAACATAAAATACATACCGGTACTCATAATGCAATATTGTAACATTGTTACTTTGCTATCTATTTTCGAGTACATATTTTATGAATTTCATATACTGTAGAAAACAAGTCAGAGTTATAAACTTTTCTTAAATTAAATGCATGGAATACAAATAAATCTGTGATTTTTAATCAATTCATTTTAGCATTTGAAAAGTTGGATATTTGTAATACATGTATGCAAAGTATATATTTGACCCATAGATTTGGATACGATGGACAAAGAAGTAGAAAATGAAATTTGCCCTCTTCAGTACATTGACAAATTTGATAATAACAATATTCTATTTTTTTTCAATCATAACGGTATGACATGAGCTTTTTAATCAAAACAGCTTCTGAACTTTTGTACATCTATGACATATATGTATTGTTCAACTTCCAGAGTTCTTCTTAAAGTTTACACAATGTTACCATACCTAAGCTTAATCTCACTTATAGTGAACTAAATGATACCTGTTACTTATACCTCTGAAAAGAGCACTTTTGCTTGTAGAATGATTGAAGAGACATTCAAATGAATGCAGATTTCTAACCGATACAAGAAAGCTACAATAGAAAAACATTTCCAGAATAAGTGGTTTCCAAATTTAGATGTTGCTGATAAATGATTAAATAAACATGTTGACCAGTTACCAGTTTAAATGGAGCTGACTGCATAAGAATGGTCTCAGTAACGTCCCCGGAGTCCGAGCCCCCAGCGTAGATTCCCTTCCTCGACAGAACCTGGATGATGCTCCAGTGACCTTATAAACAAATGGGAAATTGTCACTATTAAAGTTTAATGATCATACTCACGAAAGGTTCATCAGTAATTTATTTTAATGTCTTTTATACATAATGTACAACTCCAGTCCAGAACCTTTCAGGTTTGCTCTATTGCTTTGTTGCAGGCCTTTTTGTAGGTGTTTTAGGATTGAGAAATTTTCCCTAATTTGCAGCAATGATATCACTAACATGTTTGAGATGGGAATGCATTTGACCATACCTGTCCACTGTGAGGCATTTTCCCCAAACATGTGTCTACACGCCTGACAGTACAACTCACTGCTTGCCAGAAGGTTGGCTAACCTCGGCTTTACATGCCACACTCCCTGAAAATACACACAAACAAACTAAATTATATTTACATCAAATAAAATCTGACACGCATAATCAATTTTTTTTCCTAAAATCAGATGCTGATAAAAATTCACAGATTTTGCAATGCACCAATAACAATTAAATTCAGCAAAAACCACAAACATCTGCAGCATGTTTAACAAAAAAACAATTTAACTTTTCAGCCTTGAAGGGAAATAACTCAATAATTATATCAACCAGAGTGATTGGACATACTAAATAATTATATACACAATTAATGTGTGCATAAGTAGCAAAACTCATATTATTATCATTTAAGGTTAGTGAGTTCAGGCAAACCAGTTTTAACATGCCAAGACAGACACTGACAAGGCCTAAAAAAAAAATACATTTGGTTCGGGTTACCCGACCCTACCTACGGAATAGGCGCCGACCCTATCGTTTTTATAGTCAGTTTGAAAAAAAAAAGAAAAACTAAAATAAAAAAAAATAAAAAAATAAATATTTTTCGTTTTTTTTTAATTGCTTTTCAATATGTAGTTTAAACCTTAAACGCTTATACAGAAGATAGCTTTAACACCATTCTCCAATGATGAAAATGATATTCTTATATAAAGCCTAATAAAAAATACCTAGTTTTGAAAAGGATGTAACCCTAACCAAACAATTTTTTTTTTAGGCCCAACACTTCTTCAAAGCAACAACAACGATGGAGGTAATAAAACAAATAAGACACTGGTATATCATGGGTTGATTGAAAACTGTGTTCAATGAAACATAAATAGTAGTTTCTTTCCTTTTGTTATTATCACGCAAATAAATATGCCAATGGCAAAAAGCATTTCACTTCATTAAGCTTAAAGTATATAAAATATAATTGTCAGATACAATCAAACCATCCTCCTTTGTTATTACAATAGAGAACACTTTCACTTGACACTAACTTAAGCATAATTATGCAAGCTTTACTTGATAACTTTTGCAATTGTAGAAAATTATTATACTAAACAACAGTGCCGAGTGATGACAATTAAGTAAAAATAAATATCAAAATAATTACTTACACCACTGACTGCGACCATTACAGGGCTTTTTCTGCCCTTTTTGAGAAAAAGACCCTACACATTTTGGGAAATTTTGCGTCGAAATTGCCGAAATTGGGAAATTTTACAGTTAAAAGAAAAAGCTGTCTAGTCTCCTGCGATTTAGGAAATAAGTTAATATTAGTTTATTTTCCCTTTAAAGGCCCGAAAATATCAATCCTTGGGGTGTAAATATGTATTGCAATAAATCATGACAGATAATATTTCATACTGATCTCTGAATGTGATAGAACATCAATGATTTACATTAATTTGGATGATGAAAATGAACCAGTACAGGTAAAATTACTTTCTAAAAAAAAATTAGGATTTTTTTCTGAAGATTGGGAAAAATATCTTATATTTTGCTTTGGGAATGCGTGGGTTCTATAGAAAAAGCCCTGCATTACCTCAAAGAAATTAAAGCAAAAACAATGTTTAATCATTTTGTTATGTTATGTCAAATGCAATTGAGTATAACCATATAATAGGACCAAGGGCTGTTTAAATTTTGAAATCCCAATCGGTCCAAGCCCATCGACCCTAACCCACTCCCAAACAAGCATATTAAGTGTAATGATCAGCGGCATTAACAGCTTTTTAACATTTTCAACAGCTCAAACACTTGTTTCGGCCACCAATTAACACTATCGATTGATCATCGAAGCTGATTAGCACTGGTCACGTCAGTCCATTGGTTATCGTGACATGTTCATTGAGATATTTAAATGTGTGAAGGACAAACAAGGTTTGTGTAATTTAATTTCTTCAGACTAAACCATTTTCAACAGAAATTTTAAAAAATGGAAAAAATACAAACCAATTTTGTAGCCATTTTCTGTATACTAAAATTGGTCGGCGCGGTCAAAATTGGTCAAAACCAATTGTCAAATTTTAACAGCCCTGGTAGGACCCCATTTAGTTACCAGTTACGCTTAAATGTTTATCTTAACGGTCACAAAACATTCAGCTGAACAATCCTCTTGTTTCTCAAACATAAACAATCACAATAAGTTTTACTACCTCCCCTGTGTCATAGAATGGTTGCTGGAACTCTGTGGGGACTTTATCTTGGTAAGCCTTGCCCAATAACCACGATAGGGAAGCTTGAGCTTTTGCCTGAAGAAAAAAACACAGTTCAAATTAATTTAATCGTTAACATTCATATTTAACTCTGACTTAGGCACCCTTGATACACATTACACATTTCATTCACAGCACAACTACAAAATTTACATATACAATGTGATAACGGACTGACATTTTTTCACAGTCATTGAAATAAGACTTTTGGATGAACAAGCTCGACTTCTGCTTCTATTTCTTTGCATCAAATTTTTAAACAAGCCCTGCGATATAAAATTCAAAATTTGAGCAAGCCCCGATGACATTTTACCAGTGCAAGGCTTGTGTCGATTTTGACCACTGCTGTTTGACATAATTTTTTAATGAATGTCTGAGTAATTGACAGACTTTCAATTGTGTACATCAATTCAGTAAAATTCAAATAAAAAAGATGGATATTTTGGTATCTGACAGTCAAAAGCACCCTTCACTTGTGAAACCAGGAATTAAATCCTCCGATTGCTAAGTTGTGTCAAGGCAAAACTTTAGGTCTTTCTCGGCAAGTAAAGAGTTTCAAAAGTCATAGATCCGAATGGAAAAACAGGGCAAAAGCAATATGCCAACAGTATCTGTAAATAATCAAAATCTTAAATTGCATCAACTTGAGAGAATAATGAATTATCTGTTACTCTATTTCATTTTTAGATGTAAGTTTACCTTCTGGACATCGTATTCTTCCACTGGTATAATCTCCACAATTTCACCATCGGAATCATCCGCCCCGTCGCTTTGCCAGGAGTCCATGTTGACTTGGCAAGACTTCAGTATATTACAAAATGAAGCCACCGTTGATGTTGTAAATATTCCAATGTTATGAATGTAAACATTTGGGAAATTTATGCAAAATGAGATCCAGAGTTTATTTTAAGCTGTTTCATGTCACTTTCTGAAAGCATTTTAAAAATAACGGTAGGAACAGAAAGGTATTACAAAAAAGAAGCAATAAATGATGGATTTTCGACTTGTCTTGAAATATGAGACGAGTAATTTGACATTTTCTGAGTCATTTTCTTCAGCAACCAAAGTTATTTCCTGTTGGGCATGCGCAACGAGCTCGAAAATTTCGCCCACTGTAAAAATTGCAAATAGGTAAAGTAGCAGTAATTAAACGACAGTGGCTGAGTGCCGGATGATATCCCAGCTCGTCAACATAGCTCAAACAGTGTTAAAGTAAGTTGTTGTCTTTATTTATCAACGATATGTACAATATAAATTAAGATGTTGAAATAGGTACTGATTAATTATAATAAATAAAAAACTAAACAATATCCAGTAACAATACCACTTGGGAATAGCGACCACTGTACACTGACCTTTGAATACATATGTAAGACAGAGATTGTGAACAATAAAACCAAAAAGTACAGGTATGATAAAAGGGACTACAGTGGAATGCAGGAATCACTGTCAAGCATTGAATGGAATAAAGAGATGGAGTGTAAGAGCACACAGGAAGCGTGGAATGTATTCAATGATTTGTTAGACAGTGGAGGATCACATACCAACCAACACTATTGGCAACAAACCCAAAAAGAAACGCCAGTCATACATGGACAAGCAAGGCATGAGGCTACTAAAAACAAAACAGAGGGTATGGAAAATATACAAAGAGACAGAGGACGACCAGGACTTTCAGAGATACTGTACTGCTAGAAACAAGCTACGATCCTATACCAGATGTGCAAGACAAAACTTTGAGGAATCGCTGGGAAGTGAGATAAAGACCAACCCTAAAGCCTTCTGGAAGTACACAAAGACAAAGTTAACAGTAAAAAGTGGAGTGAGTGACTTGAAAGACAGTGAGGGTAACACGCATAGTAAAGATGGAGACAAAGCAGGACTATTAAACAGTTTCTTCTGTATTGTGTTCACAGACGAGGACATATCAACTGTACCAGTTTTGAATGACAGGCCGAGTGACAGTGAGTTACGAGATATAGACATTACAGAAGAGACCATTCTAAAGCAGCTATTGAGTCTAAAGATCAGTAAATCATCAGGCCCTGATGGTTTTCACCCTAGAGTGTTGAAAGAAATTGCACAGATCATCACACCACCTCTAAAGATCATCTTCGAGACATCCCTGGAGTCCGGAGATCTGCCAAGCCAATGGAAACAAGGCCAAGTGACGCCTTTATTCAAAAAGGGGGAACATGGATCAAGAGTTTCCTGCAGGGTCGAACGCAGAGGGTATCACTAAATGGTCACACCTCAGACTGGGAACCTGTCACAAGCGGCATCCCCCAGGGCAGTGTGCTCGGCCCTATCCTCATCGTTATATTCATAAACGACCTTCCGGATGCTTTAAGCAGTGTAACTCGAATCTTTGCTGATGACACAAAAGTCTTTGGAAAGGCAGGATTTGAAGAGGACAGATCCAGGCTGCAACAAGACATTGAAAGACTATCACTCTGGTCGGACACGTGGCTGTTGAAGTTCAACACAGAAAAGTGTGGCGTTATGCACCTTGGCAACAACAACCCACACCGCAGCTACCAAATGAGGGACAACGAAGGCAGCTATAGGACTCTTGAAGAAACGAATGTTGAGAAAGACCTAGGTCTTCACATCGACAACAAGCTGACCTTCCACCAGCATGTGAACCAGGCTGTAAACAAGGCCAACAAAGTGCTAGGTCTTATCAGGCGCACTTTTGTCAGCCGAGACACTGCCATTATCAAGAGACTATACATGACAATGGTTCGGCCAATCCTAGAGTATGGCAATGCACCTAGGATCCACCAATTTGTAGGAGACATGGACAAACTTGAGAGGGTACAGAGAAGGGCAACCAAATTATGCAAAGACCTCAAAGACCAACCCTATGAAGAGCGCCTCAAGAAAATGAAACTGCCATCTTTATACTACAGACATGAGAGGGGTGGCCTAATACAGGCGTACAAGATTATTACTGGCAAAGACAGAATAAACCAGGAGAAGCTGCTTCCAAAGTCCAAACTGACAATAACCAGGGGTCACAGCATGAAGCTGGCGAAACAACGCGGTAGGCTCAACATCCGCAAGTTCTCCTTTGGTCTCAGGGTTGTGAATAACTGGAATGCCCTTCCAGACTTTGTGGTCAGCTCTAAAGACATAAACACTTTTAAGAGCAATTTAGACATGTATTGGAAACCCACGCACGCGTCGTCGAGTAACTTTCCAAGAAGACCTGAGCGGGAGTTACAGGCAGCAAAGCCTTTATCCTGTATATGCGGTATCACGGACACCGAACTGGATGCTTGTTGTCAGTTTTCCTATGGAAAACAAATCGTGGACAAGGAATTGGGGGTGTCGATTTTCGTCCTAAAACAAGCATGGCAGAGTTAATTAAGCATGGCTGCAGATTTTTTTTCAATAAGTAGATACCTTTAGATACAGTGTGATGTAATATTAGAATATAGTACAGGCGTATTTTCGAAAATTCAATGTACATACATGATGCACACTCGACACATTTAAGATAATGTCATGAAAACAAAAGAACAGAACAGACAATTTATAAGTCGTATACAACAATATATCGTTTTAATGCATACAGTTATAAAAATATTAATGTCACGTCACTATCACAAAGTAAATAATGAATTATTAATTAAAATGAAAGTCAAGGTCTAAAGCAATAACAATTTATTACTACTCGTTAACACTGCAGTAAGAGAAATTATCATAACTACTACAATTATTTATACTTACTGAGTTACGTATAACCATGGACCTATAAACCATAGGTACGTGATAAAACAAATGCCTTTTGATATATTTATATATTTATATGTATAATCTCGTTCTTATCACATGATGTCAGTAATTGATGGATTTTGAATAAAGACGGATTAACATAGGAAAATCGTTTTATATAATTTCTATGTAATTGGCAATAACATCGACAATTACATGTGAAATAGATGTGATGTGTGTTTAGACAATGAGCTTTGGTGTAAGTCTTGATTATTAAGCGCTTGCTCTTTTCTGTTCCTTAAAATATTTATGACCCTCTAAATCTGTATTGCCACTAATTCTTAAACATAATTCAGCTATATCACATTTATAATTTGAATATAGGGAATGCTTGCAAATTTTCGCCATGATAAAGCGAGGATATACCAGTAACGATGGTATCTTCTCTATCAAAAAAATGCGTTGGCATGGGGCATGTAGTGCACATTAATGTGTAGTTGTATCAGTAGACATTTGTTATAGAAACATATCTGAAACTTAATTTATTTCCCATATGTTTTTTGTAATTAATTTATTAGTGTTAGTTTCAGTTCAATATATATATATATATATATATATATATATATATATATATATATATATATATATATATATATATTTATATATATTTATTATATATACTAAATTTCTTCCAAATGCACATTTTTTTTGTCTAAATTTATGTAAACCGTCTAGTAATATATATATATATTTATATATATATATATATATATATATATATATATATATATATATATATATATATATATATATATATATTACTATTTTACATTAGATATTTGTGAATACTGTGATTCTTTTCTTGATTGTTAGCGTTATCATTAGCTCTATCCATAAGGAATTCTTGAATTGAAAATATTGCATGTTAAATAAAAGCTTGAATGAACATGTACATGTCTATTGTATTGATTTTTAGATGCAGAAGTATTGGAACCGCAAATTCTTCAGTTGTGGGACGCCACACGGGACACCATCGCATAGCACTGGCATTCAAAATTTAAAGTGACGATATGTGAGACGTTTAGAAGTAGGTTAATTTATGGTATTGGTAACAAAGCCTCGTATGATTGTGACACTAAATTTCTTCGAAATGCACATTTTTTTTGTCTAAATTTATGTAAACCGTCTAGAATAAACTTCAACTGTATCAAAAGTTATAGCACTTAAACTGTTGAAATGTTATATCTTTATGTAACATTTTTACATTTTTATGCATTTAATTCCTCCACATATACTCCAGAATGCAGGAAATCGCTTCTTACACAACACTTTTCCGACGGGGGGGGGGGGGGGGAGCAAAAATGATATTACATATACAGTATAGGTTATTTTTGAATTTTGTCAAATCTCATTTTATGTTTATAGCAATGTATTATATTGATTATATACATGTTCAAGTATGTATAAAATATAATTTTGGCTAGTTGAAATTATTTATTGTGACTTTAATGAGCCTTTGTCATCAAGCCACTGTGGCCCAGCTGTACACACGAACTTTTGTGTTGGGCCAGTTCTGCCCACTATGGTTTGTGTTGTTTTGGGTAAATTCCATTCAGGTCTTCAGAAATTTTACCTAGCCAATGCTCACCGTCTTTTCATTTAAAATTAGTTTTGTCAAGTGATAATGGTAACTTCCCAGGATATGGTTACTAGTAAACAACTTCATGTTGAAACTCCGCAGTTATAACGACTTTGCATGTATACGTGACAACTCCATGGTAAAGGTGGCCGTGAACACAAGGCCGCGTCAAGTGGATTCCGTTTGGTCAGTTTTAAAAGGTTTTGAAACCATTGGCTGTCAGTCGAACTTAAAATTTTGTAAAATATTATTGAGAGTTAGAACTCATACTTGCAATGCATGTGTATATGGGGAATTAGGCAGTTACCCTTTGTATTTACATAGATACATACATATATTAAAACATTGGTTCAATATTGTTACCAATAATTTATTATTATCGAAACAGTATATAACCGAGCTGTGTATTATTACACTAAAGGTTGTCGCAATTGGGTTTATAATGTTAAAAAAAAATGTTAGATGATTAAGGCGTTAGCCATGCCTTTGATAATGTTCTAAATATTGATGTAGATATATTCATTGAAGCTTTCAAGTGTAGATTATACTTAAAGATTTTACTTAAGTCGATAACGTCTATCTGTTTATCCACTTCGTATTCAAACTGGTAGATATGCCAGAAATAACATACCTAGAGCTGAAAGATATTGACAATGCTGTAATTCTTTGGATATCGAAGATGAATTTCACTTTACATGTATATGCATTTGTTCTTATTCTGATGCTCTGAGAAGGAAATATTTAAAGAAATACTATTTTGTTAAGCCGTCAGTATTTAAATATATCCAGTTCAACTAACAGCACGGAACTTATAAAACTATATATCTTTGTTAAAGAATATCTTAAAATAAGATCAAGCTTACTCAATGTCAATACTTAATTACATTTATAAGCCATGTTCACCTTCTCATTTATTATTTATTGAGTTTGTCTTTATGTGTTTTTTTTCTACATATTTGTATGCTGTCTGTCTGTCTGTCTGTATGTATGTCTGTCATAATAAGAGAAAAAGCCGAATTTTCAATACATGTTGTCTTTGGGATGCATATCAGCACCGTGATCTCGACTCAAACTTCTGAATCACTAACATTAAAAAGCGGTTTTAAGTCAGGGTTGAATGCTGGGATTTATTGATCCACCAACAACAGTAAGGTCAACCGACATACGTGCACGGCGAGGCATCTGTTACGAGTAAAATTTGTCAGTCATGCACGTAGTCCTTGCTTTAAATGAATACACTCGATCATATATTCCATTGATTTATCTTCTTAAACAATGATATACTAAGTTAAAGTTATAACACATTAGAACGTGTTTTCAGTAGGACAGGAAATCAAATTATAACGTCATGTCTGTTCAGTTTTTAACAATTAAGCATGGTACGTATTGGAGGCCGATAGGCGATTCCATTAGTTGTGAATATAGGCTACCACACAGGCGTGTCTCGGATAGTTCAGTTCACGAATACTCAGTGCACCTGTGCACTTTAAAAGAAATGGATATCAGGCTCGATATTTCCCGCCTAAAATCCCATAACACAAAAAATGTGTTATCTATTACTGTCTAAGGGACTCGCTCATGGTTTGTAAAATGCATTTTTAATACGAAATACAGTGTGGCAAATCATAAGTGGTGTTAAAACTGAGATACTGAAAGCTATAACCCTCCAGCAAATGTTGATATATGCTCAAATATCGTCGTTTAAGACCACCCTTTTCAATAGCGTTACTAACGGCTTTCAGCGATTTCGTTGTCGCGTGATTGTTTTTTTTTACATGATCACGTGATGTTATCAATGTATTGTTATAAGGTAAAAATATCCTTGTGACCTAGTGGTAAAGGCGTCGGATTTCTTTTTTCTTGACTTTACCGGCCTAATAAAAATATACTTTTTGATACTTCTGTTGTATTTTTTTCTGCACTGGCCAAAAGGTTCAAGCAAAGACCACCTAACGAACATTTTCGTCAAGTTTCATAGAAATACAATCATCAATTTTTGAGGAGAAGTTATTTAAATATTTTTTTTTACTTTAATAGCTCTGGCTGCCATGTTGTGCAGTGGACCGAAATGATTTGGGCAATTTGAGTAAAGGAGCACCAAACAAACATTTCTGTCAAGTTTTATCGAAAAAAGGTCATCGGGTTCGACGACAAGTCGTATAAAGTTTTTTTATTTTTTAGCTCTGGCAGCCATGGTGTGCAGTGGACTGGAACCATTTAACAAATTTTGGTTAGTGACCACCCAAGGAACATTTCTGTCAAGTTTCATCAAAATCTGATCATCGGTTAACATTTAATCTGAATAGATTATGAAGCAAATATCTAACCTGAACAAGAACTGACGAGATAGAATCGACTTGGTGTTTCACTTACACTTTTCGGCCATTTAAGTTACTAAAAATAGCTGTTTCATAAACTTTCAGAATGTCACTTAAACGAAAATTAATGTTCAGTCTATATATACTTTCCTATGTATAAATGTAAGGTTTTTAAATTGATCTTTTTGTGAGAACTTTATGCTTATATGTTTACTCATAAATTATTATTGTTTAAAAATTATTTAAAGATGATATACGTGAAAAATTAAGACATTATTTTTTTTTCTATTAAAGGGAGGTAATTCAGTAGTAAAATGTAATCAAAGCTATTAAAGCATGGCATTTCTTTTCTAACCATGTTGATATTATTACAGTCTATTCAAGCAAGATGCCTTTTGTTTTTACATAGTACCCATAGGTTCTGAAAAACAAGGAGCACTATTCCCAACAGAAGGATGTCACTCCCTATCACTGCATGAGCATCATAATAAAGAAATGTTTACTCAAACTGCAAGCTGCTCAATTGAAATAGGTATTTACCTCAAGCATACAGTTTTATAATGTGGCAAAATAGTCGGACTACTAGATTGTCATTCGGACTAGTAAAATATGCCATTATGCTAGTCCAACTGGCTAGTAGGTTAAAATGTTTTTCGTGAAGACTGCGGACGAGAAGTCCTTAAAGGTTTTTCTATTTTTAACTCTCGCAGCCATGTTGTGCAGCGGACCGGAACCATTTGGGCAATTTTGGTTAAAGGGCATCCCGATGAACATTTATGTAAAGTTTCATCAAAATCTGATAATCGGTTTCTGAGAAGATGTAGTTTAACGTTTTTTTCTATTCTTAGCTCTGGTGCCCATGTTGTGCAGCAGACCAGAACTGTTTGGGCTATTTTGGTTAAGGACTACCCAAGTAACATTTCTGTCAAGTTTCATTGCAATACGATCATCGGTTTCTGAGGAGAAGTCGTTTAAAGGTTTTTCTATTTTTACCTCTGGGGGCCATCTTGTGCAGTGGACCGAAACCATTGAAGCAAATTTGATAAAGGACCATCCAAGGAACATTTCTGTTAAGTTTCATCAAAATCTGATCATCGGTTTCTGAGAAGATGTTCTTTAAAGGTTTTTCTATTTTTTTGCCCTGGCAGCCATGTTGTGCAGCGGACCGGAACCATTTGAGCAATTTTGGTTAAGGACCACCCAAGGAACAATTCTGTCAAGTTTCATCAAAATCTGCCTATCCGTTTCAGAGGAGATGTCGTTTAAAGATTTTGCTATTTTTAGCTGTGGCGGCCATATTGTGCAATGGACCAGAACCATTTGAGCAATTTTAATAAAGGACCACCCAAGGAACATTACTGTCAAGTTTCATCAAAATCTGCCGAACCGTTTCAGAGGAGATGTTGTTTAAAGATTTTGCTATTTTTAGCTCTGGCGGCCATATTGTGTAATGGACCGGAACCATTTGAGCAATTTTGGTAAAGGACCACCAAAGGAACATTCCTGTGAAGTTTTGTCAAAATCCGCTTATCAGTTTCAGAGGAGATGTCGTTTAAAGAAAAAGTTTACGCACGCACGCACGCACTCACGACGGACAATCTGTGACGACATAAGCTCCATGGCCTTCGGCCAGTGGAGCTAAAAAAGGATGTTTTCAGATGCATTACTGGGAAAACTAGTATTTTGCCCCAAAATATGAGCGAGCCCCTGCAATCCCTTGTCTATTTCTCTTTTTATATTAACAAATAAATCTGCTTTGAAATTTTATGATTATAGATTCCATAGAAATAAGTTACAGTGTGTGTAAAAATATTTTATTAAAATAAATTACAATGTTGCAGTAGCATAAATATATACACCCTAAATAAATAAAAACAATGGACGGTACTCATAGGTAAGTTAAAGCATTCTAACCTGCCTGTTAAATAACATATTATTTAATGCCATATCATGTTGTTATTATCATACCCCCAGACCCCTCTATCGCTACATATTGACAATTAAGAAATAGTTCATAACACAAATTTTCAAACACAAGCAAAGACATTTTAACAATAAAACACATCACTTTAAAGATATAACCAACCATAAACAAACAATATCTGATAAAAAACAATGTTACATACATGTATTATTAAGGTTTCTAATGACTGAATTGTATCCATTTTCTAGAAATGTTACAAACAATGCAATCACATCTAATGGCAGTGTATTATGCTATGAAGTAATATTCTTGATGTGTTTTATTTCAGTGAATACATGAATGTATTATATGTATTTATTTCATTTGCAATTTCAGTTGAAATTATGAACAATATACAACCTCCAATAACATAATAATTTATATATTTTCAGTCATTTACTTTACATAATAGTAATCTGTAAGCAACATCTTTGCCAATGATACCAAAATTATATGTGGTCACAAGATATCAAAATTATATGTGGTCACAAGATATCAAATTTATATGTGGTCACAAGATATCTAAACTATATGTGGTCACAATATATTAAATTTATATGTAGTCACAAGATATCTAAATTATATGTTGTCACAAGATATCAAAATTATATGTGGTCACAAGATATCAAAATTATATGTGGTCACTGAATGAACTTGCCTCAATGTCATTTTACAACTATTAAATTAACATAACTTGACAATTAAACATTTTGATCAAATTAATTATAGTTCATATTGATTTGTGATTATATCATAATGATAGAGGGATCCATAAATTTGTATGTAGAGTATCTGTTCAGATTTTTTTGATTTTCTCTTGCTGTTGCGATAATATGAGGACATGTTCTAAAGCACTGTGGTATGACAACTGACCAGATGCCCACTCACCACCATAATGCAAAATTCATACACATCATTAAACGCTGTAGATCAAATTACATCCAAAGTTAACACATGTAATGATAATGATAATGTGCAAGTATATATAGATCAGACAAAAAACATTTAATAACACAACATGCAAATCCATGAATATTTGTATGATATTTGTAATGAATATTTAAGTATACAATTGAAACATGTCCCCAATTTCTCGAAACTTCTTCAGCTTAACAGGCATAAGTAGCTGATATCATTTAGCCAAAATACATATGGTACTTAAGTAATTTGATTTTGATACATAAAAATTGCTTATTGTGAATATCATAAAGATAACTCATTAAGTTTAAAAAGACTTAAAGACATAAGTATTACACAAAATATACCCAAACTAGCTTATCAGCTTAAGCCCATTAAAAGGGACTTAAGAATTTTTTGAGTAATTGGGGCAAGTTGCTTAATACTACTGTCAGATATGCATCACAGATATCATTTGTGTATACAGTGTTATCCCTTCAACCTAAGGTGTTGTTGTTACTTTGTAAATCTTTTTCATTCAAAGCCATCTGTTGAACACATTTACATGCAGACAAAACTTAAATTGTTCATTTACGACGCTAATGTTTCATTTGTAAACTATTATGCAATAACAATTTTATATTTCACGGGGCTGACAACAAAAATACCCACTAAAAGTCATGATGAAATATGGTCGCTAGCTTAAATTCAAAATAATAATAAACAGTTTTTCATTGCCCCTATTAGAAGGCAAATATTCTAGTTTGTTAAATACATTAAAAACTTGTTGTCATCTATAGGTAAAATAGTTATCTTCTTTTTCATATTTTTTTAACTTTGTAGTACAATTACGTTCAACGTTAAGAAAAAATTTACAAATGTATTTGTAGAAATACATTTATGTATGTATATGTATAAATAAATAAATACAACTATCACAGCGTTTTTCAGAAGATGATTTAAATGTAAGGCTTATGTTTAATCAGGAGCATCGTTTGAGCAGCGCTGTACGAGAGGCAAGCAAAATCTTGAAGGCTTCTTCACTACCAGGAGCAACATTCTTATCCGGGTGGAGCAGAACAGCCAGACGTTTGTAAGCTTTGTTAACCTCATCCCTAGAAAATGAATGTTGCAGCTGATTACAATCTCAAATATCCTTTTGGTTAATCATGAGTTTGTCTACATTACAAAATAGTTTAAAAAATATTATTGAAATCAATCATGTAAAATCAGTGCAAATTAGAAATACACATATAATGTAATAATATATTTTCACAGCATTTAATTATATCTATTTTACAAAAAATCTTAATTTACAATCACTCATCATTGCTTTACATACATTTCATCACTATTTTTTTTACTTTATTCACTCTCATTACTGAACATATAATTCAATACAATAACTGTTACCACAGTCTCACAAAATCAATAAAAACAAGCATGCTACATACTTGCTTGCCCCTTCCCTCAGCCTGAGTCTATTTTTTTTTACTTTATTCACTCTCATGACTGAACATATAATTAAATACAATAACTGTTACCACAGTCTCACAAAATCAATAAAAACAAGCATGCTACATACTTGCTTGCCCCTTCCCTCAGCCCGAGTCTGTCAAAGTCACTCTTGGCATTCTTGAGCCTCTGTATGGCGTCTATCTGTTCTCGAGTGTAGCCAAGCTGGGTCACGATCGGCACTCGCTTCCCTCCGTTTTCAATGGCTGTCACTACACCCTCGAATAATGCCTGTGAATGGAATTGGGACATCTGTACAATTAACAAGTTTATGGTTATTGATATGTATTTTGAAAAACTGCCAGGTCACTCCTCTACTTAAAACCACAGAATAACATAGTTTAACATCATTAAGTAACAGTAATTTTTTTGATATATGGTTACTTCAGTAACAAAACAATATGCACTTCAATATTTTTTTCAGTGAGTAAATCATAACAGTTGTACAGTACCTGAAACATTTCATTAACTCCATCCCCATTGAGTGCCGAGGTCTCGAAGTACTGGAACCCTCGACTGTCAGCCCACAGGCGACCCTCTGTCTCATCTACTTGTCTTTTTTTGTCAGTCTATTAAAATTGTTTTCAGTGAATTAGTTTCTATTTACTCATAATGTTTTCATCAGTTGCTGACTGATACATTCTTCTTGTTTTAAGACGTCTTCAAGTAAAGTACAAATACCAGAAACAATAAGGGCCTTAAAGCCATAAATTGATAAGATGGTAAAAAGCTATACCTGTACATGCCTTATGGCTTATTAATGTTGACATGATCCTGACGATTAGCAAAAATTGGCTTTTAAGCTTTTGAAAGTCCTCCCCAAATGATATTCACATTAACATATTGCAATAAATTGGACCCAATCTTTCAAGAATAACATGATTTCCATGCCATTGAATATGATTTGTAGCTCACCTTGTTAGCGCAGACACAAATAACGACATTGTCGTGGTCAGCCTGGTTTCCAATCTCATTCTGCATCTCCAGTAGCCAGTGGTCAAGGGACTCAAAACTGGCACGATCAGCAACATCGTACACAAGGATAGCTCCCTGTGTGTCCTTGTAGAACTCGTTCCTTACCTGCATAAAAGCACAAGTACAGTGACATATGATCATATTTATATGACACTATTTTAAAACTGACAAGAGGGCATAAGGAAATGTACATCCTAACATGTAGGTAAATAATAAACAAATTGTTTTATGTGCTGAAACAAGAGAGAAAAAAATATGGTTGCTATCATCAAAGAAATGTAATGTACAAAATGTGATTGCCGTATAAGCCAGTTTTTCAGGGTGAGGAAAAAGGACCGGAAAGAGGAATATTCACAATCACATGTATACATACAATGTGCCCTTTTGCAAGAGGAATGGGGTGCTAGGGTGGAAAAATGCACAATGTATGTATCTGACTGAATATTTTTAACATGATGAATTTGAAAAGAAATGGTAGGAATAGTGTTTAATTGAAGCACTTTTAGGTTTCAACTGTGCACAAGTTTTAATCAAAACAAACAAATATTTGACAGTATTAAGCATTTAATTCTATGAAGGCAGAAGGGTGCATTTGCTGGTCTCTTTAACGGCAGAATGGCAAAATAAAGAGGACTGGATAAACACCCTTCCAGAACTATTTTGCTAAAACCCTATATGATTGATAAATACTAACTAAATAGGTATCAAAATATGATTGATAAATATTGACTTAGAACCAAAATTAGAAGACACAGTTTTATATTAAATTGAACACATAAAACCGGTAACATAAATGTTCAAGTTATTGCAACATAATAAAGGTATTATAGCAGTTCAACTACATCATACTAGTCATCAAATTAGACTTTTGCATAAACAAGCCCACATTCTACACTAGTGCTTGGTACAAAAAATGTTCAACAAGCACTGCTATATGAATTCAAGAGAATCAAGACTATGAGCAAGCTGAAAGCATTTGACCAGTTCTGGGCTCGCAGGCTTGTGCTCATTTTGACCACTGCCATATATTTGAATTTTCAAGGTATAAAAACAAAATTGTGTACACCTACCTCATAAAATATGGGATGCCCAGCCATGTCAAAAATATTCACTTTCACATCTCTATTTTGTATTGTGACCCTGAAAAAGAATAACTACAGTAAAACCTCTAGATTGTGATAAAATGTATTACTTACACATACTATATATAAATCTATACTGTGTTATCCCAGCATATATCATCATCTAAAATGCACCAGCATTTATAACCCCACTATTTTGACCAAATTAAGGAATTACGATTTTATATTACAAAAATAAAGATAAATCCACATTAATGCTATAAGATATAAACATTGCATGAAAAATACTGTATGTATGTTTCTTTAATATAACTTAATCAATTCTTCCTTCTGCGTGGGTTTAATTGTTAAAATTTATTTTCCCTTCATTTGGTTTCAAAACAAAAACTCAATTTGAGAGTTGTTTGTTACATAATGAATCATTTTCACTCATGAAATTGTCTGAAGCATAGGGAATGGTGGCGAGTATCATCCCCAAACTGTTTTAAATAACGCACTGTTCTACAATGTTTATCACATAGATAAATATATCATACTTACTTTGAAACTCCATAGTCAATTCCAATTGTAGCTAGATACTTGTGGACAAATCGTTTTTCACAATACCTTTTGATGATGCAACTCTGCAAAACAAAAAATGTGAAGTAAATAATATTTGAACAAATCTCAGTCAGATTTATATCCATTGCACATACAGACCAAAGGCAACAATCATAGACTATTTTTTCCAACAATCGTTCAATGGGAACATGATTCTAATAAGTTGAATTATGATCAAGTCACAGAGAAGTAATTTGTAAAAAACCTATCACCGAAATAACCTTTTGTTATTGAATCAGTTGATCTAGTGATATTTAGCTGTTGTAAAAAGTATGTGTAAAAGTGACATGTAGAAGTAGTAGTCAGTGGGCCTAGAGTGAGTTCATATAATTAGATGCCAGGAGTCTACAATGTTTGATATTTCCCTACTTTCGAAGTCCATAGTCATAGTTCAGTGATTTTACACGCCGCTATTGGTCCTGATTTTTTAGATGTCTGAAGCTACTTGAAGTTTATAATGACATCAGACACATTATGGAACCTAAAGGTTTCTTCAGGAAAAAATAATCATCAAAATTTAATATAAGACGAGAAAAGACGGACTGATTTAAGTCTGTGCATATTCCGGTTATGAGTTTTAAACAATAAAGACATGTTTAAGGAAGGTCTTTGTTTTTTTATGACAAACTTTATGATTGGCTTGGTCATGGACCTAGGCTATTTCCCATGGATTGGAAACTTCCTTTTATGTCTATATAGATTATTTTAAACTCTCACGAGTACTGTGATTTCATCCTCAGTCATATCCAGTCTTAGAAATAACCCACTCACTGGCAGGGGAGTAAAATGCTGTCAGGCAATTAGAAACTCCAACTCGTCTGCATGAATGGGCAGCAGGTCATGTTTTTAATCCACCTTGACAATTTTTTTAAAAAGCTGTCACAAAATTTGATAAGGTAGTACACAAAACAACTTTTTGCCTGGTTATTATGCTGATTGAACATGTAGAAAGCACACATTTTAATTCATGAAATGTTACCAGTTGATTCCAATTGGCTCTTCCATTTTATATACGCTTAAAGCACGCATTTTAGTTCATGAAACGTAACCAGTTAATTTCAATTGCCTCTTCCATTTTATATACGCATATTAGATAACACTTTACTGAAATATATTTTGTTATTGATAATGTTTTCTACGGTTAAAAGCTCATTTTATGAAATAGAAGCGGCAATTGGGATCAGATGGTTATGTTTCATGAATTTAAAGGTGTGCACAGCCGGTTCAGAGTTTTTTACTTTTTTTGTTTTGGCAACTCTACACGTCCATATCCAACTTGTTGTTTTCCTTGCCAAGAATGACATATCCCGGCACTAAGAATATCGAGTGTTTAATGAAACACAAAGTGTAATAAGAGAAAAGTACTTGCTAAAAATAATTTATGTGTTACTTTTTTGTGTTCTTATTTAACAATGCCGTATTAAATATTGTGGAGTTAAAGATAAAGAATATATTTTACATTGGTATGAATCAGTCGTTTTGTGGCATTACTGGCTGATGGTACATTTCCGAACAGAGCACAAATACCAAACGCAAGTTAAAACATGCGTATGTTTACAGTGTTCGCGATGACCTAGATCAATACAGAGGCATGCCTTGGTGACACTTGTGAAGTTTCATCTTGTTGTGTTGAGTATTTTTCTAAAAAGCCATTCAATGTTCTAATACACTTAAAGATCAAAATGTAGCACATGGTGGAATGACATCAGAGGGCGCATGTGCATCTTTGAGGCCTTGCAGTTATGTTCCGCTACATTCAAGATATTTATAAAATGAAACGCTTTACATTTAAATCACATGTTTTGAAAAACAGCAGAATGAATAAATTTGCAGCTTAGTGTTTACATGTATTCAATATAGCATACTTTTTAAATATAATTGTAATATATGACCATGTATTTTCGCTTTTCAAGTATTTGCCAGTTCAGTATTTGTGCCCTCCATAGTAAAAGTTTAAGTGTGATTAACTGTATGTAAAATGAATGATTTTCTACATAAAAATGATATATCGTAAATCTGAACTTTGACAGATGTTGTCACATTAACCAAAATCAATTTATCATACGAAATTTTAACTTACTACAACAAAAACTCTCCAAGATAGTTATACAAAAACTCCAAAAGTGTTAGGATTTGTGACCTCAGCCAGTAAGGGAACAAAATGAATATCTAAATGTTAAAAAAAGTTCCCTTAATGCGCGTTATTGCAGCTATCCCGACCATAATGATTATGAAAATGGCGATGAAACAATTTGTACATGAAGGATTTACCTTTCCAACTTCAGCATTTCCCATGCTAATAATCTTTATTCGTAGCGGTCGTTTCATCTTTTTGTCCATTATATTCAAAACACAGTCATAAATGCACTTCTTTCATTTTAATCAAGTTCAAAACTATAAAAATGTGTGATTTAAACAGTTAAAAATCAAATTCCTGAAAGAAATTTCCTTAAAAAAATCCATGGGAATTCAATAATGTATGGGTATAACTATTTTTTAAGAAAGGTTAAAAAAGAATCGGTAGATGCTTTAGAAAACCGACAGAAACTACATTTTGCTATGTTTTAGGCCTGGCATCTACAACCGGAAGTTTACATAGTCGCTGGGGATATTCTTAATCGACTCGATTATCGTTATCAAATAGCGGTTACATATAACCGAACTTTACGCAGCGGTTACACGGGCCCCGGTTACACCCCTTTGCAGAAAAGACCTTTTATATTTTTTGAATTTCAAAGTTCATTATTGCGAGAGACTGACACACAACCAGTTGGTAACGACCAGTGTTGTATGCATCATAAATGTCCCCATGCAATTTCCGAAAGGGGCATAAACTTATAAATGCAAACGTATACTGTATTTATAAGCCTGACGTCGACTAAAGCGGTACACTAGTTTTCTTTTTAAATTAGATGAAGTGTTGACATTTTATGACACGCGAACACAACCGCTATAAACAGTAAGTCGGTAACATATGTTTCTTTATTTTATAACTTAATGTGATTCAAAGATACAACAAAATAAACCCGGTAAACGAATTTCGCACAACGTCACGCGGTATATAACAACCTCCTCCGGCCGTGCGCCGCACAAACACGTGTTCACCTGCGTTCACGTGGGCAATGACCACACCGGTGGCTGGAACGATATCTGTGTTACTGGAGTCTGCGGCGATGTAGCCCTGCCGATGTCCGTTGACGACAAGTTCCGACTCCAGCCAATAACCGTCCTCGGCGAATACAGTCCACGAAAACATGTAGAGGCCTGTAACTGGGGCATCGAAAATCCCGTCACTCACAGTGAAACCCTTACCTAAAACGAGTAACACACATATATTAAGCGCACACGATACTTAATGCTGTGGAAAAATAGATAGATGGATAGATATAATAAAGAATCTATCGATCTATTTTTCCACAACATTAAGTATCGTTTCTAAGTCAATTCTTACAGCCAGCATACGTGTTGACACTCTTATTCTAAATCAAGACTTGCACATGTATAACAAACATCAATTTTAACTGATAAACCTTGACTTCTTACTTATTTATGCAATTATAGAAAATATTAATTACTGAAAACAAAAGTGTTACCGTGTATTTAATAGCAGAAAGCAAAACAATATTAAATGATTGGTGAATGCTAAAAGATTAATTGCACGATCTACAATAATCTCTCTTAAGGTAGAAATACCGTGTTTTATGCACACCTTTTTCAAATCAAACTCGGTGTCTTTCATAAGAACCATTGTTTTCGACATTTATTCATCCTTTAAGGAATATAAAAACAATATCATTAATTGTGGTAAATCTTATTTGGGAGTAAGAGTGCATCTTTACACCGTGCTATAGATCTACTTTCACGGGCTATACGAGTCATGGGAATCACTACTAATTACGTTTTGAATGTGCAAAACATGAGCGAGTCCATTTAATGGTATTGTGTTCTTATTTACCGATGTTAACGGGCGCCGTGTTGTAAATGACCACCTGTTGGTCACGTGTGCACGTGGCGCTCGACTGGTACGCGTGGAAGGCCACCTCCGAAGACTGAATACCTGATACCGAGAAACAAAGCGAATGGGTCGAGTTAATTGCCAATCTTTCAGCATCCAAATAATTCCTAGTTCAATCACCATAGCGACTTCTATAAAATTGAATTGAATTGGAATGATCATGAGTTGTTATCTTATGAGGAGTTACTGGTAACATTATGAATCTGATTGCCCGACCCAACTTCGACCTTATGTATACCTTATTAATAAGCCAAAATGAAATTATTCTACAATATAAGTTTCCAAATAAACTATATACGCTTTTCCAGTCCACGGCGAATGATATCTGCACTGTCTGCATTAGAGCGAATATTGTCCTCACGTTCCGCCTTCAGTTGCGTCACTTCCTGTTCCAGTTCCAACAGGCGCGCCCTTAGGCGTCCCTCTGACATTTCCAACGCCGCCACGCGCGCGGTGAAGCGACTCTCCAGCTGTTGCATCTTTTTGTCAAACTCATCCTCGATCGTCTTTTGTGAGGATCCGGAGACTACTATTGGTATTATAAGAAATATTAGCAGAAAACCTGTCCCTGCAGCCATCATAGTTGTATCTCAGGATCAACTATTGGAACTCCTGATCCGTATTCGCACATTACAATCAAACCAAAACCGAATGAATTCATGTACATGTATAAAAGTCAGTGGCCAATATTTACAACAATGATTAGACAAGATAAGAATACCTAAGCACTTGAACCTCGCCATCGTCTCACAGAACCACGCCCCGTGTGCTGTCCGGACTTTATAACAGTTGAATGATGATTCACTCACTCAGCTTGCAATTTTCATTTGTTTGTGCTGTATACGTAGTAGCTTTTTAATCCATTCAGCTCGAAAGTTTTTCTCCAAACAGAAACAGCCGACCGTGACAGGCATCTATGCATTGTTATTTCTTTATTCACATAATTAATGTGACAGAGTTGCACGGGTTATAACGAAGTCAGTGCCATTTAGTATCAAATAATTAGATATATAACATTGGAAGAGTCTCATATAGTGTCATTAATGTTATTAATATAGTCAAGATATCGACGAGATGTATCGAAGTCCGTCTCGCGGACCATGAGGCGTAAGACCTAGGGTTTTCTTGACGTTTGCACCCCACTTAAACCAAATCTCTTAGTTACAAAATGCAAATCATTAGTATATAAAACAACAAAGAATTTTAAGTATTCTGAAAGTCACGTGATATGGAAATTTCGTAATGACTATGTGTACGCTTAATGTAGATTTCACTAAGATTTTACTTTCGGTTTTGTAATTGCATTTTTATAATTCTTGGCGTTTAAAAGATTAAAAAGGTTAAGAGAAGCCATTTGGATACACATACAAAAACATAAGTTTACATCACTAATTAATACTATAAATAACTCAGTTCAATATTATAGTTGTCTTTTATCAAGTAAGACACCCTGGACGAAAATAGCAACTTACATGTTATTGGTAACGAACATAATACCAATGGTAGGAACTTACGTCACGCGCACTTGCTGAAATGATTCCACGCGGTTTATGAAAAAGTCAACAAACCAGGTATTTTTCATTTCTTTACACTACTTCCCAACAAAGTTTCATAAAATTCAATAGCGCAACGAACATATCCATTATCCGGTGGTTCGATTCTGAAAGTAACTCTTCGTATAAGCCTGCAAATGGAATAAGTATTTTTTCTAGATCGGGCTCCCTGTGGACGGAATTGAGTTTCTTTAGTTCAAATGAACTAAAATGATATCTTTATGTATTTCAGAACGTATCACTAAGCACGATCTCGCTTTAATGCCCTATGAATCTTGTGGAATGATTGTTGGACTATTTACGCTCAAGATCTGTATAGAACATTCCGATTGCCTAAAATGATCCCGCGCCGACGTAGCGTCCCCGTCGGACGCCATTTTATATAAAAAATATATTTTTAACATAGCATACTATAATATGTGTCAATTCTAGTCTTAACAATACTGTTTATATATGCAAAAAATACGTCATTATTATATTTAACTTTCTGAAATATAATTATACTCGTAATATACATGGGATTCCGCAAATGATTATTGTATATAATTAAAAATTACGTTAATGCTATATATAATTCGTTTCAAAGTTGCTACTAGCATATCAACTTGCATATTTATTGCACAAGAAACATTTTGTATATCTGTATTAAGACTATAGGAAACTATTGAATGGATATAGAATGTACAAGTAACTAAAGGATTACTCGCTCTTAAAATATGATACAGTTCTCATAAATGTAATTAAGATGCTAGACGCACCGTTTCAGCTTCTTTTGGACCTACGACAGGACACAAATCTTTTTTATATATTTGTTGCCATTCTGGCTGTCTTGTTATGTATTTTCTTTCTTCAAATTTTTGGAGGTCTGCTGTTGTTCTGGGATAAGGTGGTACCCGCATGCCTGGTTGTACTGGTGACAGGAGTGCTGGCCGCCGGCGGACACTACTTCCTGTTTCCAGACCCCTGTAAATGTGGGCTCACCCGCATAGAAGGTAAATACATAAACTTGGCTTTATCTTTTATTGTTTTATTTCACTATTGTTAGTATACTGCTTTCATTCTTGCGCACCAAGGGTCGTGATTTTTAGTGTTTGTTTAAACTTCTTTTATCTATATTTAATATGAAGTATGAAAATAAAATTTGAAGTATTTCTTCTTAATGTTTAACTTTTAACCTGCTTCAATAGGTACGCCAATAACTTGTGTTTATGCCAATCAGATTTAAATAATAATGTTTTTTTGGCAAGATCAAATTAACCTGCTGTGTTCAGAGACCACACGATTGACATTTTCATGACGCCGAAGTTGTATCAAAATAGTGTTATTGAAGTACAATGTTTTGCAAACAAGTTTGCAGGCTTTATTAAGGAATCTCGGACAACTTTATCAGACAAATAAGGCACCTTTTAAACTGAATAAATATCTTCAAAGATCTGTTATTTTTTGGAAATGTGGATTTGCAGGCATATCTTAAGCATGCTAATACATTGTATTTTGAAGTATCAAGTAGCACCAACTTAATTACAACTATCATCACATCGGCTATGAATTATCCCTCGGTGTTTTTGAAAAACTAACAACGTTGGTGCCGACTTTGTTCGATTTTAAAACTTGAGTTAACCGATCGACATGACAGAACATCAGTTGTTCTTGATATAAAGCACCAGTCACTTGTAACCACGGCACCCCCAGATCTGGGGTATTCCGGGATAGCGGGTTTAATGGGCCGTGTTTTACCTTCCATTTGACCCCGCAATGCCGAGTGAATGCGGTGGGTTTTTTTTTCGCGCCGAAAATAGCGGGGTATGGGCCTTACCTAGGCTGTCCCCGGGTGCGGGGGCATTTTGCGGGGATTTTACTAGCAGTTTGTCGCCGCAGGCCGGAAATTTTACCCGGGATTGGCTGGACCGAAAGTCAAAATCCCTGCTATTCCCCTGGCCTGGCTATAATTGACTGGTTCATAAATAGAGACGGTCCGGGTAATTTTTCATGTAGTTCACGGTCAGTTTTTCTGGAGTTTCTGAAGATAATGCACCAGTCAACTGTAACGACGCCCCCACGCCCCCCGCAGGTCCGGGTGTATACCGGGGATAGCCGGGGAAATGGGCCGTGTTTTTACCTTCCAGGTGGCCCCGCAGTGCCGTGTGAATGCGGTGGTTTTGTGTTCTCAAAAATATAGCGGGGAAAGGTCCCTTGGGTGCGTGGTCATTTGGCGGGGGTTTACCATTTGTACGTCCCCGCAGGGCTGGGACTTTACCCGGGGTTGGCTAGACCGAATGTCAAAGTCCCCGCTATACCCCGGACCTGGGGGACCGTGGTTACAATTGACTGGTGCATAACCTTGGATACTTTCCTGTTCATTTATAACAATGTAAACAGCCTTTGAGGAGGTCGTTGCTGACCACATTTGGGGCCAGCAAGTGGCTACGGGGATGGTGGTAGAGGCGATGAAAGCCCATCGCGCAGCCCGGAAACGGAATCCGCTGGTTATGTCCCTCCATGGCGGTCCGGGAACCGGAAAGACCGCGATGAGCATGCTCTTGGCCAGGAGCATGTTTGGCCATAAAGATGATGAAGAATTGGGCACATCCGGTGTGTATGTCATTGATAAACCAGTTGGAGCTACAAGGGAGGAATACAGGGTATGTATCCACATGCAGTAACTTGTAATTTAATGAACATAACCTATACTTATAACAGTTATATTAACTCTCGCTTAAAAAAATTGACCGAAATCTTAAATCTTTTTATGCATACTGTCACACTACCAAGATCAACAATTCTAATTTTATATAATGTTTGTTTTTCTATAAAATCAACTTACTTGTAGATGTATGATGACATGTATTTAAATCGGATCTTTTCCATATTAAAAACAATGCCTATTATTAGCTTTATCCGAAAAATAAATCGTTGCACTTCAAATCCTTTCCAACCCCAAAAAGGAGTTTATAATGACGACGTTAGATGGCGCCCTAAAGTCCGCCCGGGGTTCGCTAGTGGTGTTTCAAGACATGGCGTCCGTACCAGGCAATATCGGCTCTCTCCTGAAGGCAATATTTGAGGACAGTGACCATAATTATCCGTGTAAAAATGAGGCCATTTTTCTCCTCAGCACGTGAGTTCTATTCAGCCTCGTTCTCCGACAAAAAATATACGGAACGAGTTTTTACTTTCTTTCAAACAGAATCCGCATCGGATATTAAAGGGGCTGTCTCACAGATGATAAAATAGCGGGAAAAAAAGAAAATTGTCGAAAAATGACATAAACTTGGCATCGATGTGTACAATGCATTGAAACTTACTAACTGAAGTACCACATAGTTTACAATTAATTTAAGTTCAGCAGTTATTTCGTATTTTTCCATTAAAAAAAGATTACTGGGTATGTCTACTAGGTAGAATTCATTCCTTATGCGTGATTGGCTAGTCGGTGTTATCACGTGATATTACCGAGGTAGGTGTCTAGCTTAATTATGTCACCCGATTAGAGCAAGCCTTAATAGCTCAGTTAGTAAGACGTAGGACTTCAATTTTGGTACTTTTTTTAAATTATGATTTCAAAGCGTAACACATTCTATTAGATATTTTTTTCCTGAGATTTGTTACAGAAAAAAAAACTTTTTTTTTGGTGCCAATCTTTAAGTCAAAGGTTTTATGAATTTGGCTACAAAAATATTCTTAGATCATGCCAATTAAATATCAGCAAAAAATAACATATTATTTTTACATGGCATAGTACTGAGCAGGTAAGAGCTTCCATCTATTTAATTTTGCGATCTCTATCTCTGCAGCCATATCGGTTCCAAAAACCTGGAGGATGTGGCTCTCGACTCGTGGAAAGACGGCATCGACCGCGATCGCATTAATCGCCGGGAGCTCCAGGCGGCTATCACTGCCGCTTCCAGTGACACCGGTAATCCATCAATGCTTTGCTCCTGCTTCGTTTAACTGACAAGTAGAAATACTTACAGTAACACTTCTTTCCTTAACGATGGTTGTTGTTTATCAATTTCACATTTTATCTGTATAAAGTGCAATGGCATTTTCCATCGAAATCGCGTGCGTTTGTTCGATACTTCTGTCCTGTCATTGGGCGCAATAATACTAATGGGAGGGGCATATTTACTACGGAACTATTTTTTTCAATGAAATCGTAGTAAAATTATTGGCAACATGCAAAACTGCAATATTTAGTAAAGCAGTTGAAACAAAATTAGCAATGATAACTTGATTGATTTTAATTGAGATGATTTTAAGATGGGTGGAACAGTTGAAGAATATTACATTACAATGACGACGACTTATTTCGGAATTTGGAATTGACATTTGGTAAAAATAAAGCATCAGACCAAACATGAAATCGAGGAAATGAAACAATAACATATTGCAGCGCACTCAGCAACGTCCAGAAGAAAGAGCTCAGTTCAACACCAAGTCTTTTCGCGTCCTCTGGCTTTCCTTCCGCGAAATTTTACGGTACCCCACCCACCGCCACTGTCGTTTCCACAGAGACGTTTCATCCTCATTGCATGTTTACTTCCAAAAAAAGACAATGCATTTGCTGATTTGTCCAACACCGTATTCCAACATGATTCATACACCAACTGATTCTTCAAAATAACGCTCAACAAGTAAATTGACTGGAATTTCTCTCCAATTTGAAAACTCGATCGTGACTTAACAAACGCTAGTTTCGGGTATTATCGCGAGATATAATGAGAACTTTGAAGGTGGCGATATTTTTGTTGTTTTCTTGTTACTGTTATTTTTCATAACTCCAATTGTATTTTTCTAGTTGTAATACAGTTATAATACGTATTATATACTTGACCTTGAAAATATAGAAAATAAACATATAAATAAGGAACTATTTATCTGCGCATTCATTGTCGTATAAATTAGGTTACGATAGCTGTTCTTATTTACCCGCCGTTGAGAACAACGAGAGAAAGAAAAAAAGAGAGAAAAGGCTCTTCAATAATCTATTAATTTGAGAAGAAATGTAGATTTAACTAAATGTAAATATAAGTATTAATATTCGACATGTTGCATTTTATTAGGGTATGGTATACAATGGCGCAGTTCAAAACCCATTTTTAACAGCCCCATTGCATACCATACCCCAATAAAATGCAACATGTCGGATTTTAATCCTTAAATAATAGTCAGGTTAAGGTATAATAGCACGTGTACAAAGAATTGAATGTAGCACTTGAATCGTGTTTGCAGAAAGTTTATTGTTGAAGCCTAGGGTACCCTTACGCATTTCTGTACAAACTACATGTATGTTTGATAAATGGTTTCTAAATTACTCATCTTAATTCCTGTATCTTATCTTCTTAAACTTTCCCTTACTCAAAGACGACAGGTGGCACCGGAGGATGATCGAACATAATTTGATTACCAAGAGTATCCCTTTTCTTCCGCTCGACCGCTCCACCGTCCGCCGCTGTATAATCCAGGAGATGATCTACCTTCGTTTTCTGGACGAAGACCGAAAGTCGAAGGATGTGCAGGCAGCCATGCGCCGCCGGAAGTTTAATCCTGTTACCCACCCCGTATTTGCCGAGACGGGATGTGCCAACATCAGTCTAACTGTTTAAAGTGACACTCATATTCAAAATCAATACAAACACATGTATTACAAACACAGTTTTTGAGTGTCAAAGCTTTTACTACTTTCTAAATAATGCATTTATGGAAAATATTAATTTATGAAAACATGATTGTAACCGTGCATTTATTAGCTGATTACGCAAAAATATTAAATAATTGGCGAGTGCTTAAAGGTTTACTGTGATCTACTATCATCTCTTAAGATAGAAATATCGTGTTTTCTGCACCTTTCTTTCAAATTAAACTCGCTATCATTTATAGAAGAATGTTTATTCAAAGAAATATATCACACAATACACATTTGAAATAGGCCAACGTGACCCGTGAACAAATTAATGTAATACAATGACTTATATATACATGTATGGCGGAACAGATTGATTAACTCTATATCACTCATATAATTTAGTATTGTCTTTATCGATTATGTGTCATAACTTAACTCTATATCTATTAATGAAGTTATAGTTATACTACTATTGTTTGCGACGATATGAATATACTAGGCAACACACCTGAAGATATCAATAGGTCACTGTCATTATTAGAAGTTTACTGTAATAAATGGAGTCTAGAGGCTAATACAAGTAAAAAAAGCCATGGTATTTCGTAAAAGAGGTGATCTGTTAAGAAATGAAAAGTTTCTCTACAAAAATAATTGGATTGAAGTTGTTAGCGACTTAATGTTTCATCTATGTTTACCCACGTATGTTATGTCCTGACACACTCGTTACTGTTTACCCACGTATGTTATGTCCTCACACACTCGTTACTGTTTACCCACGTATGTTATGTCCTCACACACTCGTTACTGTTTACCCACGTATGTTATGTCCTGACACACTCGTTACTGTTTACCCACGTATGTTATGTCTTGACACACTCGTTACTGTTTACCCACGTATGTTATGTCCTCACACACTCGTTACTGTTTACCCACGTATGTTATGTCTTGACACACTCGTTACTGTTTACCCACGTATGTTATGTCCTGACACACTCGTTACTGTTTACCCACGTATGTTATGTCCTGACACACTCGTTACTGTTTACCCACGTATGTTATGTCCTGACACACTCGTTACTGTTTACCCACGTATGTTATGTCCTGACACACTCGTTACTGTTTACCCACGTATATTGTGTCCTGACACACTCGTTACTGTTTACCCACGTATATTGTGTCCTGACACACTCGTTAATGTTTACCCACGTATATTGTGTCCTGACACACTCGTTACTGTTTACCCACGTATATTGTGTCCTGACACACTCGTTACTGTTTACCCACGTATATTGTGTCCTGACACACTCGTTAATGTTTACCCACGTATATTGTGTCCTGACACACTCGTTACTGTTTACCCACTTATGTTATGTCATGATACACTCGTAACTGTTTACAAACGCACGTTATGTTCTGACACACACACGCAACAGTAAATCAACTTGCGTAATGTCCTGACACACACTCGCAACTGTTTAACCACGTACATTATGTCCTGACACACTCGTAACTGTTTACGAACGCACGTTATGTCAAAGTTTATCCACGTACATTATGTCCGGACACACGCTCGTAATAGTTCATCCACTTGCGTAATGTCTAGACACACACTCGTAACAGTTCATACACTTGCGTTATGTATGGACACACACTCGTAACAAGTCATACTCTTGCGTTATGTATGGACACACACTCGTAACAGTTCATACACTTGCGTTATGTATGAACACACTCGTAACAGATCATCCACTTGCGAAATGTCCTGATACACACTCGTAACAGTTCATCCTCTTGCGTAATGTATGGACACACACTCGTAACAGTTCATCCACTTGCGTAATGTCTGGACACATACTCGTAACAGTTAATCCACTTGCGAATTATCTAGACACACACTCGTAACAGTTCATCCACTTGCGTAATGTCTGGACACACACTCGTAACAGTTTATCCACTTGCGAATTGTCTTGACACACACTCGTAACAGTTCATCCACTTGCGTAATGTCTGGACACACACTCGTAACAGTTCATCCACTTGCGTTATGTATGGACACACACTCGTAACAGTTCATACACTTGCGTTATGTATGGACACACACTCGTAACAGTTCATCCACTTGCGAATTATCCTGACACACACTCGTAACAGTTCATCCACTTGCGTAATGTCTTGACACAAACTCTTAACAATTCATCCACTTGCGAATTGTCCTGACACACACTCGTAACAGTTCATCCACTGGCGTAATGTCTTGACACACACTCTTAACAATTCATCAACTTGCGTAATGTCTTGAAACACACTCGTAACAGTTCATCCACTTGCGTAATGTCTGGACACACACTCGTAACAGTTCATCCACTTGCGAATTGTCTTGACACACACTCGTAACAGTTCATCCACTTGCGAATTGTCTTGACACACACTCGTAACAGTTCATCCACTTGCGAAATGTCTTGACACCCACTCGTAACAGTTCATCCATTTGCGTAATATCTGGACACACACTCGCAACAGTTCATACATTTGCGTTATGTATGGACACACACTCGTAACAGTTCATCCACTTGCGAAATGTCCTGATACACACTCGTAACAGTTCATCCACTTGCGTAATGTCCTGACACACACTCGTAACAGTTCATCCACTTGCGTAATGTCTTGACACACACTCGTAACAATTCATCCACTTGCGTAATGTCTTGAAACACATATGTAACAGTTCATAAACTTGCGTTATGGCTGGACACATACTCGTAACAGTTCATCCACTTGCGTAATGTCTTGACACACACTCGTAACAGTTCATCCACTTGCGTAATGTCTGGACACACACTCGTAACAGTTCATCCACTTGCGAATTGTCTTGACACACACTCGTAACAGTTCATCCACTTGCGTAATGTCTGGACACACACTCGTAACAGTTCATCCACTTGCGTAATGTCTGGACACACACTCGTAACAATTCATCCACATGCAAAATGTCTTGACACACACTCGTAACAATTCATCCACTTGCGAATTGTCTTGACACATACTCGTAACAGCTCATCCACTTGAGTAATGTCTTACACACACTCGTAACAGTGCATCCATTTGCGAATTGTCCTGACACACACTCGTAACAGCTCATATACTTTAGTTATGTCTTGACACACTCTCGTAACAGTCCATCCACTTGCGAATTATCCTGACACACACTCGTAACAGTTCATTCACTTGCGTAATGTCTGGACACGCATTCGTAACAGCTCATCCACTTGAGTAATGTCTTACACACACTCGTAACAGTGCATCCATTTGCGAATTGTCCTGACACACACTCGTAACAGCTCATATACTTTAGTTATGTCTTGACACACTCTCGTAACAGTCCATCCACTTGCGAATTATCCTGACACACACTCGTAACAGTTCATTCACTTGCGTAATGTCTGGACACGCATTCGTAACAGTTCATCCACTTGCAAATTGTCCTGACACACACTTAACAGTTCATCCACTTGCGTAATGACCTGACACATACTCGTAACAGATCATCCACTTGTGTAATGTCCTGATACACACTTGTAACAGTTCATACACTTGCGTTATGTATGGACACACACTCGTAACAGTTCATACACATGCGTTATGTATGGACACACACTCGTAACAGTTCATCCACTTGCGAAATGTCATCCACTTACGTAATGTCTGGACACACACTCGTAACAATTCATCCATTTGTTTATTCTCAGAAACAGTCATTAGTCACTGACCAATCGCGTTCTTAATTAACTGACCGAATATAAATCTTTATATCCCGAATTATTTGTTATTAACACAATGCCACTAGAATATGCAGATGATGGGATTTAACAAATGTTTAAACCTTACAAAAATTGTCCACTGGTAATACTTATCAAAATTTTAAAAGCTTGTTAAAAGTAAGAGAAATTTGGAATATTAATTCAGTAAAAAATACGTTGGAGATGCCGGGGATTGAACCCGGGGCCTCTCACATGCGAAGCGAGCGCTCTACCACTGAGCTACATCCCCGATAGTACTTCAGTGTGCCATAGTGAAATCGCAAGATAATCAGAAACCAAAGATAGCATTCTTCGTGTGTGGTATAAACTGAAACGATACTTTATAGATATGCTTTATTCAATTCGATAAGTATGCCTCCTTTCTAGGAAGCGTGAGGGAAATTGATTTGCACATTCGGTCGGTCAGTAGAGCAAACCTTATCCGCTTCGGTCTAAGGTCCTCAAACTCAAATGCTTTGGCATGCATCCTATTAATATATGTCAGTAGGTTAAAGGTTAAGGTCATTAACAAAAACTAGCATCACTAAAACTCATTTAAAGAGTAACATTGGAAGGATGTCGCGCATACAATTCGAGCTCTTATCTAAAAGGTCAAGATCATACCCTTGATGATCAGTGATGTGAAATTCTGTTCGGGATTTTTAAGTACCGGTAATTAGTTGTGTTTTAGTTGTGACCTCTATTCTGTAGTCACGTGATATGGCGCGTAGTGGACGTGTTTAAATCGGAGAGTGAAAAAATGGGATTTACTTAGTAATATTTAAATAAATAAAGTCAGGATTTATTTACAAAGTTGTGGATAAAGATACCTTTGCAACAACGGATTAAATATGAGATTATATAATCATGACCAAAAAGAGAAAGGATAGAAATAGCAGTGGTAATAATTCGGACAATAACAAAAGCAAATTGACCAAACAGAGAGGCCCATCTGATGACTTAGATTCAAACATTTCTGTAAGTGAGATTCTGGGAAAAGCTAGCGCTGTGTTGTTTCCGAGTCTGGATGATTCTGTGAGTGAAGACAGTAACAGTGAAGTTTTCAGCAACACTCCTGTGGTGATTTCAGGTAGAGGCAAGATGGCGGAAGGGGGCCGCGAACCCACCAACAAAGACCTGATGGATTTTATGAAAAATATGGGAGAAAAATTGTCAGTAATGGAAAAGAAATTGAACAAAATTGAAACACTTGAACGCAAGGTTATGGACTTTGAAAAAGATATAAAAAAGATATGGGTAGCTCTTGAAGACCGAGTTAAGCGTACCGATGAGCGGGTAGGCAAGCTGGAGGACAAGGTGGATTCGGTCGACGTTGAGGCGGCGCAGATGGCGGACAGGATGGCCACCTTGGAAAAACAGCGGGAGGAACTTCGGGACGATGTTGCGTACTTGAAGTCGCAATCTATGAGGAACAATCTTTTTTTTACTAATATCTCCGAAGATAATTCCACCGGCAACGAGTCCGCTGAGGTCACCGAAGACAAGCTCCGCCAACACCTTCAGGATACCCTCAAGCTCGCGAAGGAGACGGTCGAGTCCATTCGCTTTGAACGTGTTCACCGGTCGCCAGGTCAACCAGTGCCGGGCAGGATCCGCAACATCGTTGCAAAGTTCACGTTTTTTAAGGACCGGGAGGTAGTAAGGAGACAATGGAAGCATTTGGCGGGGACGGGCCGTCAAATGTACGAGCAGTTTCCACCGGAAGTACTGGACAAACGCCGCAGGCTAGTGCCCAAGATGAAGGACGCCAGGAAGGAGGGCAAACGTTCATGGATAGTGTACGACACCCTGTACGTAGACGGCAAGCCGGTGAGGAGCTAGGGGCACGACGGAGGTGAACTTTCGGTTCTTTCATGGAATGTTCATGGACTAAATAGGGACAAAAAAGAGAGTATAGACTTTGTAAATATTTTAGATAAATATGATATTTGTTTCCTTTATGAGTCATGGTGTGATTCCTCTAGTAATATTGATTTAAAATGATATAAATCACATAATTTTTATCGTAAATTTCAACATAGGAACGCTAAGCGAAATAGTGGTGGAATAGTTTTATATTACAAAGAGCACTTAGGCGATGGAATTGAAATAATTAAAAATCATTTCGATACAATCATTTGGTTAAAACTTGATCACACCTTTTTTAATATCCTCGAAGACATTTATTTATGTGGAACCTATATTTGGGGCGAGGACTCGCCCATATACAATACTGTAAATGTTGATTTATTTGATATTTTAGAAAACGATCTGTTTTTATATGATAGTCTTGGATGTGTATTTGTATGTGGTGATTTGAACAGTAGGGTTGGAAGTAAAAAAGATTATGTTGTCCATGATAAATATAATTGTTACACTGATAGTCACGATTACGAATTTGATTGCACCCCTGACAGGGCCTCAATCGACAATTCACATAATAATCATGGGATAAAACTATTAGATATTTGTAAAGGGTCAAGTTTTCGCATTGTTAACGGTCGTATTGGTAATACCAATCAACATACATTTTTGTCACATCAAGGCTGTTCTATGATTGACTATTTGTTGTCGAGTGAGCGTAATTTTTCACAGATCAAAGACTTTAAAATAGAATCTTTCAATGAATGGAGTGATCATGCACCGTTACATATTTCATTACTATGTAATTGTATTATACCAGGAACTACAAACTACTCTGAAATTAAATATAAGTGGAATGTCTCTTTTCGGGAGCAGTTCCGCTCCGGGATTATTGCTAATTTACCTGCTTTTAACAATATAGTCAATAGTGCAGATTGCTCGAGCAAAGATTCCGTTAATAATATGTTATCTATGTTTACAAATACAATACGAAGTGTAGCCGATCCATTGTTTTCTAAAGAATGTTTTTATACAGATGAAGTTTATTTTGAAAATTATACAAGTAGTAATAAAGGTTGGTTTGACCATGACTGTATCGTTGCACGGAACCTGTATTTAGAAGCAGTTAGAATTTTTAATTTTGATAAATCAGATGCTAACAGATTAATTTTATGTGAACGGAAAACTCATTATAAGACAATTGTCCGTAAAAAGAAGAATACTGATTACAAAAAGAGAATGGGAGATATTGAAAACTTAAGAAAGAGGAGACCTAGAGAGTTTTGGAAACATTTTAAGTCTAAGTCTTCTTATAAATCAAACCAAATACCACTAAATGAATTTCGGGAATATTTTGAAACCCTCAGTAATAACACTTTTGGTGGTATTAATCACGAGGCAGATGATTTTAATAATAATAATAATTTTAATGAACCAAATAATTCCTTTCCTGAAATGGATGAACCGATATCACTGCAAGAAATTATAAATGCTGTTAAGTCATTGAAACGATGTAAAGCCTATGGCAGTGATACTATGTTAAATGAATATTTTATTGAAACTGTAGATATTTTATCTTCGCATTTATGTGATTTGTTTAACAATATATTGAATTCGGGTTATTATCCCGAACAATGGACTGAAGGTATTATAATCCCCATTCATAAAAAAGGTTCAGAAACTGATGTTAATAATTACAGGGGAATTACTTTGGTTAGCTGTTTATCAAAATTATTTACTACAGTTATAAATAAGCGTGTTGAAACTTTTTGTGAACAACATGATATTATTTCGGATGCCCAATTCGGATTTCGAAAGGGTCGCTCTACAATATATGCTATATTTATACTGTTATCTCTGATACAGAATTATTTGTTTGAAAATAAAAGGCTATATATTATTTTTGTCGACATGATGAAATGTTTTGATACTATTTATAGAAATGCACTATGGCTGAAAATGTATAAATGTGGAATACAAGGGAAAATACTTAGAATTGTTCGGGACATGTATCAAAAAGTTAAATCATGTGTTAAATCATTATCATCATATTCTGATTATTTTAGTTATGCTGTAGGCTTACGGCAAGGGGAAGTTATGTCCCCTTTATTGTTTCCCCTATTCGTAGAAGATATTGAGCTATATTTGCAAATTGATATAAATTCAGGATTACACATAGATGATATTGTATTGATTTTATTATTATTTGCCGATGACATGGCCATTGTAGGAAAATCTCCTGATGAAATTCAAACGCATTTGGACAATTTAGCAAATTATTGCAACACTTGGGGATTAAAAGTGAATACCGATAAAACCAAAATTATGGTGTTTCGTAAAAGAGGCGGGTTATTACCTAATGAAAAATGGACATATAATGGCCACGATATTCACGTTGTTATCGACTTTAACTATTTAGGTGTGGTGTTTAATTATACTGGCAATTTTAATCTTAACCAGGAACACTTGATTGGCAAAGCCCTTAAGGCAATGAATGTTTTATTTTGTAAATGTCAAGAGTATGACTTAAAACCAAAAATACTGTGTCAGTTATTTGACGCATTTGTTGGTTCAATTTTAAATTATTCAGCGGAGGTTTGGGGGTACACCAAATCTAAGGAATTAGAAAGAATTCATCTTAAGTTTTGTAAAAGATTATTAAGAGTCAAAACCAATACTTGCAATGCGACTGTTTATGGAGAATTAGGTAGATACCCGCTATATATTCAACGATATGTTCGTATGTTGTCATATTGGTTTAGGGTTGCTACCACTGATAATATTATTATTAAAACTGTTTATTTACAAGCAAAGTATGATTGTAATAAAGGTTGTCGTAATTGGGTGTATAACATTAGAAAGATGCTAAAATGATTATGGTTTTAGCTACGTTTATGATAATATCAACAATATTAATGTTAATACATTTATGACGGTCTTCAGGTGTAGAATATACGATGCGTTTAAACAAGATTGGTATGGTACTCTAGAAAACAGCACAGTTTTAGATATGTATAGACATTTTAAAACTAGTCTTGAATATGAAAGTTATCTTGACATTCTGCCCAAAAGTTTACGATTTTTCTTTTGTAGACTACGACTGTCTGTGCACCCACTTCGTATCCAAACCGGTAGATACGCCAGAAATAATATTGTACGCAATCAAAGATATTGTCTATGTTGTAATTCCAACGATATTGAAGATGAATTTCATTTTGTCTGTGTGTGCCCGTCTTTTAATGATATGAGAAAGCTATATATTAAGAAATGCTATTATATAAGACCGTCTGTATTTAAATATTTACAATTGCTGCAATCAAATAATAGAACTGAGCTTATTAAACTATGTATGTTTGTTAAAGACTCTCTTAAAGTAAGATCCTCTTTAAATGTTAGAACTTAACATGGTAAAAATTGTTCATCCTCTGATTTAGATATATTTTAATATTACAATATTTAACCTATTTATTATAACTTTTTGTTATTTTTTGTATATATACTCGTGTGTACTATATTGTTTGTTACTATGCATTCACGTTGACATTGATAATTATAAATATATGTGTTGTTGACGATGTACATTGTACAAGTCGAAATAAAATGTCTGTCTGTCTGTCTGTCTGTCTGTCTGTCTGTCTTCAAATGTCCCTTCATGTCGTGCTTTCTCACCGTCAAGGCCAACGCGGAGGGCATCTGTCGCGTGTCTATGACAGCTCGTGTTCTATAGAGTTTTGGGGGTAAATGAATGCATTTCGTAGTCCGTCCGTATCAATTTCGTAAACACTATATCAACATGGATATGTGTGAATCTTTGCTTACATATTCTATTAGAGTCAGCAGGCGGAACGTATGTTGGGACCTCGCCGCTTGGCCTTTTCAAGACCGCACCAAATCTCCCAGGTGCCACATGCTCTACTCATGAATAATTCGCAATACTACATGTAGCTCAGATGACTATACGTGTGGAAACCGCATTGGATTAGTATAAGAGCAAGGTCAAACTACCAGGTCTAGAGTTCAGTTTATTATGTTCCCCCATCCTATCCTTTAGATATACTGAAGTGATGAAACGGTGGTCACACGGCTTGCTTATCGAGGCGGTGTGAGGAATATGTTTCAACCGTTCATAATTAATTTAAAGGTCACAGTTCAAGGTCAATGGGTTGAAACTTGCATACTGGTGTTTGCGCAATAGCTTACACCAATCGTCAAGGTTTCAATGAGACTTTTGAGATATTATACGCACCAAGGCAACGTGCAGCTCATGTGATCGAGGCGTATCGCCATTGTTTATATTATACGAGTAAGCAAACTTTACATAACTGCACTTTAGGTATACAAATCCGCTCAAACGTCTGGTGCTTCTCTGGACTTCGTGGACGCTTGCTCGATGCTCATGCGTCTCGAAATGGAAGGTAGGGGTCGCCATGGTGAAGCTAATATCAATTGGATGTTTGATTTAAGTAACTGTGTGTATGCCTATCATTTTAACCTTAGCGCACGAAAGAACACTGTATTTAATTACAACGAGGTCCTTTAGATAGGTTGTTTTTAAATACGTATTATGGTGATAGTGTGACACATTAGAGAGTCCGGTTGAATTACCCTTGCTCTTGCATTAGGTCTCTTGTTTCTTCAGCTCGGAGTTGAACCGAACCGATACATGGAAGACAACTTTCCTGGGTTTAAGCCAGTACTGAGTAATTTAGTCTAGTTTATAATCGTCTTCAAATTGTATAACGCGGTCGGGAATTGAACCAACGACCCGCCGCCTCAGGAACGAATTTCCTAGCACTGAACAGCTATTAGAGCGGATAGCCCGCTGAATATTGTTTGCCATCATTTCTATGTAAGAATTATGTTTACCAACGGTTGAAGGAATTATCAGTGAATAATGGAATTATAGAGGATAGATGAAATGCCGCCTTGGCATTAGCTTCTATAACAAACGAGGGAATACTTTTGTAATCAGGCTGTCAGGTTGAAGGACGGTGGGAGGACTGTTACGAGGTGATCCGCCCCAACATGGATGATCACGTGCTCACGTTCAACGACAACCACATACTCCTGGCATGTCTAGGAGCCAATAATCAGGCAGCGGTGGAACAGTGATGACGTCAATACTGGATTGGGTAGCGTCAGTATGGCCTACAAGGTCTGGTATGGATTTTTTAATTAATACTGAGTGGCATCATACGTTCAACTTATTAGCTGAGCACGAATAGCTCGCGATGAGCCGGTGAGCCAATGTGATCGGTCTACGTCCGGTGTCCGGTGTCCGTTGTCCGGCGTCAGCAAATGCTTATAAACTTAATCTTCTCCATGTACGTCTGGAATAGGATATCTTTGAAAATCTTCTTGTCTGAAACCGTTAGACGCAGACACTTGATAGTTTGTATGATTTATCAGAAGAATGTATGAGTTGTTCAGATGATAGTTAATTGATATGTTTGTTTGGTATTAATCCAAAATTGCATTACCACAAACCATTGTTGTTCTGATGAAAAAACACAGGATAAAATGTTTCAATCAGGTGGCCAGGGCGATTAAGGGCCATCATGGCCCTCCTGTATAAAAGTCTTATGCACCATACATGTTCATGTTGTCGATTCCGCTCCTTTAAGTTACCTGTTCCAGTTGTCGATTTTTGTATGACGGTTTTAAACAGCAAATGTATGAAAGGAACGACTATGTGATCAAAGCATACTGAATAGAAAAAGTATACAAACATGTTCACACCAGTTTACATACATTCCCCAGTAGCAGCACGGGCGACCAGACGAATATTACCAAGGAATTCGGGCTTGTCATCTGTAAGGCGTTTGAGGCGAACAGGGCCGGAGACTGCGCCCAGGCGATAGAGCTAATGTACCCGGTTAGATACCTGATATGGAAGATAGGCGGCAGTCTAGCGCAGGTGGGCGAATTCTTCAGTGTTTCAGAACAAAGTGGCGAAAGGTGGATGAAACAGATTGTTTTGCAGAAAAAAAATATCAGTCTGATTCTAGTAAAAGACTAAAAAATGTTGAAACTTTTAACATTTCGTAGGCAACTGAACGCATATTAAACGCTTATATATGATCAAATGTTTCCTAAACATTTTTTATCCTTTTTGTTTTTTTCATAAGTTAATGTTGACCTGATCTTCCCGAAATATACGTTCATGTTTGCCTTTATCTTGCAGCGGGATCTGTACAGTCTGTTCTTGATCAACGCGGCATTGAAATCCAACAAACCAGAACACCATCGCCTTGCCAAGTAACATAGTTCAAACATTCTCACAATGTACATTTCATATTCACATTGTTCATGCCTCTGTGTTAAATGTCTATATGCGAATACATTTTAAGTGATCAAAACCAGGCCGGATAACGTTAAAATATTCACTGCCTATCAGTTCGAGTATCTGGTTTATTCAGGACGCTAAGATTCAGTAAACATATCCATTAAAGAGTATTGTTGCCATAACAACAGCCTCAACTCATTGTCCACAGGTTCATGTTGATGGAGCAGAAGTTAGTAAAACCTTGATCGCCGATGAAGGACCGGCTTATGCATAGAGCGCTGGCTATCCACTCGGACTGAGGATGGCGCCACTCGCCGTAGCAACTGGTTGCCCCTAGCAACGCCTCGGGCTGGTGTCTATACGGTTACAAAGGCTACGATTGAATCGTTTGTGACAAACATTTTAATTTTATTCAGAGATATACATGTTATTCGTACTTCGAGGTGTTTTTATGGTTACAGTATGAACTTATTGCGACGTCTGCTCGAATTAAAACAACACACTACAAACAAAGGATGAAAGATATGCTCATCAGACACAATGAAGAACTTAGTAGTTATTTAAATTAATAACATGTTACCATTGCACATTATAATATATTCCATGTGTTTCTGGTCCGAAAAACCCGACTCGCGAGCACATGTAAAAGCCGGCAACGAGGTTTGCCAAGTTGACAGCCACGCTGTATGCACGAATTCCGGATTTTTTATCCGGACCGGCAACACATATTTTTTTTCTTGCATATTTTTATAATTTTATTTTTTGCAAAAAAATAAAATACTAAAAAAGATAAGTTATCGTGTACATTTCACTAAACAAAGCGTGTGTCGTTGTTTACTGGCGTCACGATGTGTTGTACTAAAGATAAACAAAATATTATGTTTACTAATTAGTGTAATTAACAATCGTTGCTCTCCGTTCAATTTTATGCTTATTTCTTTGTCTAAACGATATTGTTATGACTTGCCCTGCTTTTTTACATATCAATAAATATTAACATTAACACGTCATTCATTAGCGAAGATTGTTGTTTATCAATTTCACATTATATCTGTATACAGTGCAATGGCATTTCCCATCGAAATCGCGTTTGTTTGTTTGATACTTCTGTCCTGTCATAGGGCGCAATAATACTTATTGGCGGGGCATATTTACTACGGAACTATTTTTTTCAATGAAATCGTAGTAAATTATTGGCAACATGCATAACTGTAATATGCAGTAAAGCAGTTAAAACAAAACAAGCAACGATAATTTGATTAATTTTAATGTAGATGATTTCATGATGGTGACAGTTGAAGAAATATAAAATTACAATGAAGAAGACTTATTTAGGAATTTGGGATTGACATTTGGTAAAAAAAGCATCTGACAAAACAGGAAATCGAGGAAATGAAACAATAACATATTGTAGTGCACCCAGCAACGTCCAGAAGAAAGATATCAGTTTAACAAGTCTTTTCGCGTCCTCTGGCTTTCCTTCCGCGAAAGTTCATGTTACCCCACCCACCGCTACTGTCGTTTCCATAGAGACGTTTCAGCCTCATTGAATGTTTACTTCCAAACAAATGACAATGCACTTGCTGATTTGTCCAACACCGTATTCCAACATGATTCATACACCAACTGATTCTTCAACATAACGCTCAACATGTAAATTGACTGGAATTGCTCTCCAATTTGAAAGCTCGTGACTTAACAAACGCTAGTATCGGGTATTATCGCAAGATATAATGAGAACTTTGTAGGTGGCGATATTTTTGATGTTTGCTGGTTATTGTTATTTTTTTATAACTCGAGTTGTATTTTTCTAGTTGTAATTCAGTTATAATACGTATTTATAATATACTTGACCTTAAAAATATAGGAAAAAACATATAAATAAGGAACTATTTTATGTGTGCATTCATTGTCGTATAAAATTAGGTTACGATAGCTGTTCTAATTTACCCACCATTGAGAACAACGAGAGAAAGAAAACATACTAATTTCTCTTGAATAATCAATTTATTTTAGCAGAAATGTAGATTTAAATAAATGTAAATATAAATATTAAAATTCGACATTTTATTGGGGTATGGTATGCAATGGGGCTGTTCAAGTTTGCGCAAACTCATGTAATATACGATCTATAACGATACAATGATACTGGAATTATGTAATCTAAATGCTAGATATACCAACAAATCCAACGTATCATTCTTCTGTTTTATGTTGTCGGGGATATGGCAGTCTGTGACGTAAGTTCTAATACCGCATAAACGGCCACAATAACTACGAAAACCGTTTATCGTCAAATTCACCCGTGCCGACCCGCGCCAAGACGAACGTGGCATCTTTTTTTTCGAAAGAGGAAAGAGCATTTGCATTTTGCGTGAATATCTGAAAACCAGTGAAAAAAGATTGCTGACAAAAAGATCGGATCGCTGATTTTCATATTTTCGTTCGAAAATTAATGGCTTAAACCGTTACTAACATAAAACAATATGAGCTTCGTCGTTTATACAACACTGTTCATGTTGTTTTGATGTGACTAAGCAAATGTTTCTTATGGAAGGCCGGAGTTCACCTTTCCGGAGATCATAATTTTGCCTATATATTTCAATAGAAAAAATATTATCCCCGGGAATTAATTCTCCGGAGATCTTAATTACAATTATCTCCGGGATTTGCACACAAGAATCCCGGAGATCATAATTATAATTATCCCCGGAAAAAGAGTCAGAATTCCGGAGATCATAATAATAATCATCTCCGGGAATTGCAACCAAGAATTCCGGAGATCATAATTTTAATTATCCCCGGAAAAAGAGTCAGAAACCCGGAGATCATAATAATAATCATCAATAAGTGCAACCAAAATTTCCGGAGATCATAATTATTATCCCCGGGAATGAAAAGTCAAAAACCCGGAGATTATAATTATTAGATTTCCCCGGGAATGATTATGCCAAAGTATCGCGGCATTTAGCGAGATTGATTGTCTTTTTTAAAGTTCATAGCCGTGGGGACTAAGAGTGTGACAAAATGCGCGTGACAGAAGGTATGTGCATATTTTCATTGTTAAAGCTGTTTTGCATTGTAATATAGAATTGAAAGTGATAAACGTCATATATCTTTTAATCTTTATAAAAAATATGTAATACTCGTTTGTCTTTGGTTTGTGATTTTAAAATTAACGATACTGGAGATCTGATAAGACGATTACTAATTTAGGCAATAATAATTAGATCAATTAACAATTTAGGTTGTTGTGAAACGACCGTTATTGAAGACGGTCTTGACAGCGCTCACGCCTGTTGGTATTCATTTTGAAGCTTTCACCCAAAACCCTTATCATTTTTTAACCAAGACAGAATCCAAACTTCCCATCAAAGATTTAACATGTATATACTCGAGACCATAATCATTCTCATTCATCAGAGGCATGATAATCAGGGGCGTAGTCAGCCTTTACTGAATGTTACGCACGGATGGGGGGTTGGAAGGGCGACTACACCTGTAGCCGAAGGTGCTCGGGGGGGGGGGGTCCCAGGGGACAACAATGAAAATGGAACTAACATGTTGAGCACTGATGTGTATTTGAAGTGATTTATAGGTTCGAGGCCGCTGACTTCGTAGTAACAAAGTGATTGGTTTAGCCACAGTAAGCTATCTAGTACAGAGAATCAATGTTTACTATAGCCTGTTCTTCCCTTTATAATATTTTGATATCAATATTTAGCTATGCCCTCGATTTTGATGCCATTTTTGCGATATATATATTTTTTTTCATTTCTCAAATTGATGTTACGTAAGTGCGTAACGCTGGCTACGCCCCTGATAATGATTATTCTAACGTATTCACTGGTGGATAAGAATGGACCAAACCAAACTTCATAATAACAACAAAGGACACTGAATTAACAGCTGATTACATATAAGCATAAAATATATAATACATAAGTAACATAATTATAATTCTTGGTAATGTTTTGTAGGTAATATATAATACTCGGTATACAGTATACCAAGAGTGAGCTATATATAATATTATTTAATAAAACTATTCGCAAATAAAAAATTGTAATCGATTAAATGATGCATCATGGCAATGTCCAATCAAGGAAGCTGTGTTCAACATCCTCCAACGAATTTGAACCAAGCAATAATTTATACTCAAAATTACGCTTAAGCCATGTGTAATACACAAAGTCAAGTGTAGTTACTTAGACTATTCAGAGCTTGAAGTAATTTTCATTAAAAACTGGATTAATTTACAGTAAACCGTGAGCACAGGGAATAAACTTTTACATGCAATACAAATTCTCGGCTTTCCTGTCATAATCAGATCTATTTGTGTCATTAGAGAAATATAGAAATCTCTACGTAAAATTTGCACAGAGTTATGCATGAGTCTGCTAACTTAATGTAGCCAAATGTATAAAGTTGTGCAAATGCACCTAATTCAAGAAAATGATGGCGTAACTCTAAACATTTGCGAGGTATGTAAAACTACATTGTTTAATTTGCCGCGTACATCATTATTACACGAGCTCCAACCTTGCATAGATCTGTTGCTGAAGCGGGTCAAAAGACAAATTCAAAATGTGTTGCACACTTATTTTTTAATTCCTTCTACCAAACTATGAATAAATTACATTTCTGGATCACTCCTGGTATGCACGGTATACTTAGTATTTATTTACTGTCACTGTAGTCTTCTGATAATTTACAGATATAAAGGAGCATATCCGACAATACCATCACTTGGGTTACAACTATAGGTTGATACACCATCTTCTAGAAACCAGACATGAGTGTACCATAAGGTAAGAATAATGTATTCTAGAAATTAATTGCTGAGTTAGCGAAGGTATACTGATAAAATGTAATCAGTAATTTCATCAAATTCACTTTTTTGCCAATTTGACAAACGCAGATTACATTTATGAATAAAAAGGCAATGAAATTCTTGAAAAAGAGACAAAATCTTGACAAGACTAAGTCTTTCACCTTATAATGTTTGTAAAAATAATTTTAAAAAATGTAAAATTGCCATTATCATAGCTATTTTGGCTACATTTTGTATTTTAAGTTGACTTTTTATCTAAATTTTCAAGGCACAGGCGGTGAATATAATTCCAAAATTATTATGTGGTCTGTCTATCCAGGCAGCACATAAACTTAAAGAGATTTGAGTCAATTATTTAATATGTCTGAAATTGTTTAACCTTGAAATTTGAAAAGAATGTTTAATCTGCTTAATGCACCAGTCAATTGTAACCACTGCCCCCATCCCCCCCCCAAGGTCCGGGGGATAGCCGGGGACATGGGCCGTGTATTTACCTTTCAGGTGGCCCCGCAGTGCCGGGTGAATGCGGTGGTTTTAACTTTGGGCAAAATATAGCGGTGGATTTGCCTTACCTAGTCTCCCTGGGGTGCGTGGGAATTTGGCGGGGTTTTGACCATCAGTCCGACCCCGGAGGGCGGAGATTTTACCCGGGGTTTGCTGGACCGAAAGTCAAAGTCCCGGCTATTCCCGGACCGGGGGGGGGGGGGGGCGTGATTACAATTGAATGACTGGTGCATAACTTGTATTGAGATGAAATTGTTAAACACTTATATTTTGATAACCATTTATATCAATTTTCACTATTTGTATGTACATAATACTTTGCATCAGATATTTATGTTACACTTTAAGATAATTTATGTCAAATGGTTAATAGCATTTAATTGTATTTTATGTAACGTGTTTGTAGTTTCAGTTATCTGCAAAGGAAGCTGATACCGTCTCTCGGGTTGCGGAGAAGAGGACAACTTGATGATAATGTGGTCAACATTATTAATCAAGCCACGGTAACACAAAACATAGTTAATTTGCTTATTGGATCAAATTGTCAAACACTGACTATGTTTAAAAACTCAACTTATAAGAATAATCTGGCATTTTAAAGGGATTTAGTTAACATATCAAATTAAAGGTGGATGCAACTTAGATGTAAGGATTAATGTTTGAGGAACATTATAAATAGAAGTAATGTGAGAAGCATATATAAGCATATATAACAGAAACAGAATTATGTATTGCAGCATTTGTTCCTTATCCGCTTTTCTTTTTTTTAATATTAATAATACAATTATATTTTTCAGAGTGAAATTAGTAATGGTGTTGCTGGGTCAGAGCAGCTACGAAGGACGTTGTCAGTAAAGCACAATATGAGAATAACAAGGTAATATAATTGTTCTCACACCTACTAAACACTCTCACTGTTTTTTTTCTATAGTACCTAAAGGTCTGACTATCCGACACATTCCCAAAGCAAAATATGTGATATTTGTCTCAATTTTAAGAAAAAAAATCCAAACCAAAATTAAAAAAATAAATAAAAAATGGCGAAAGTAGTGTTACATGTATTGGTTCAATCAACCTCCTAAAAACATTATGTGATGTAAAGTTTGGGGATACTTGAATTCAGAAATCATTGATTTTCATCACAATCAGAGATCAGTATTAAATATTATCCGCCATGAATTATTGCAATTGTGATGACTACACCACAAGGATTGATCTTTCAGCTTGTTTGGGTCTTTTTTAAGGGGAAATTGTTTTAAATAATTTCTTCATTCGTAGGAGACTAGAACACTTTTTATTTTTAACTGTTAAATTTCACAATTTGATGCAAATTTTCAGAAATGTCTAGTGTCTTTTTCCAAAAATGGGCAGAAAAGCCCTGGCTATATTTATATATATTATATTATAAGTTCTTAGAGTGGTAACCTTTTTCATCTATAGCACAAAAGTTAGAGCTAAGATATTTGTTACAAGGCATTTTCTAGTGGTCTTCATCCAGTTTTCTTTAAATAGTGACATGGGGGTCAAAACTTGCTCTTTTTTTGATTTTACTGCATAAAAACTTCACATTCATTGATGACTGGAAGAACATATTACTCAGGTGAGTGGAACAGAGTCATCTTGGTCCAATGGCTACATTAAATGTTAAATTGGTTTAAAGTTGTAATGATGTAAACTATTTAGTATACTGTAGTTTAAACAGGTCACAGACATTAACGACCATGGGCATTAGCTACCAGACATAACAGACATTGGTGACATTACAGACCATATTTCAGGACATTACAGACCATGTATTAAACTATATTATCTATACAAACTATTCTGGTGAAGGTCACATTTTAAGCTATTAAGGCACTGCACTACACCCTGGGTAGAACACTATTGTTTGATTGATTTTGATATATGTCTGTTTAGTTTAACATTCACTTTTCTATGTTGGGCGATTTGCAGGTATTCTTGATATACTTTTCAGGGAACTAAGCAGAGAACTAGTTCGAATAATTGACCCAGAGGGAGTGGAAAGACGAAAACGCCATAGACTGAGACGCCGCCAATACATTTCGAGGGTAAGCTAATAAAATGCAAATTCCAAAAGATTTAAGGAATTTTGAACATAAGCAGTTTCAATGAGAACATTCCAATTATTGAAACATTTTTTTACCCATTTAAAGCTTACCTGTCAGAGCACTTAATGCTTGAGGTAAAATATTATGATCAGTAATTGATAACATTAAATTTATGCACAAAATTATATTATATATTTAAAACTAATTTTGTAAGACTTTTTATTTAGTTTCACCAATAATCATTTGTCATCAAACTTTTTACTCAATAAGTCACGGAGCCCATCAACACGCCAACATCTTTAAGGAAACTTATTACACTTAAGGTCATGCCATATTTTTGAAGACATGCTTGATGGGCGACCCTGTTTGATGTGATGAATGCTTATGATTATGATAAAGTTTCATTTAGATATTCCAATAAAGGATCAGAAATACTTGTATTTATTTTGAATGTGTCAAAATTGTTCTTAGTCCATGAAATATTGAGATGAAACATATTTCTGTTGCAGGGCCCAAACTATGTATGGCATTTGGGTATGTTCAAGTATTTTAGTTCTTGTTTTTTTAAATAGAAAAAACTAAATTTGTCAAACCATCTGTTATGTATGTAAATATATTAAGAAAGGTGGTTCCAGTAAGCAAAAGTACTTTTACAGCATTAAACACAAAATAAATGCACATAATTAGTATTGTTTTGCCTTAAAAAGGTTGTAAATTTCTAGCAAATCATTGAGACGAATTCAGTTTTTCTGACGTCAGTTTGTCTTTCCGTTCATTTGTTCTCTGGCGGAACATAAAATAGTAAGGGAATGGCCAAGAAATCATCTGTTTTCATACAATCCAGTAACTGTTCATGTCTGTTGTGTCATGTGTTATTTCTTATTTTAAGAAATAATGGCAATAACACATTTCATATCAATATATATATGACCAATTGAGAGAGTTTGTTGGTTCTATTTTTTTAAAACATGCCATTTGAAGTAAATAATTGTGTATGTTTTTTAATTCTGTTTCAGATGGATATGACAAGCTTGCTCCCTATGGGATCTATATACATGGATGCATAGATGGGTAATTGTTATTTTTCATTTTTAGCTCGACTATTCGCAGAATAAGGAGAGCTATACTACTCACCCAAGCATCAGCGTCGGCTTCAGTGTCACCCCTTGGTTAATCACCCCTTGGTTAAGGTTTTGCGTGCAAGCACACATATGTTAATAACTCTGCAACTACTTGAGGTCTTGCATTGAGACTTTATACAATGGTATTAAACCACACAACCTAATTGAATAATCAAGTAAGATAACTGTCTGTCTTTTGCAAATAATGGCCCTTTATTATTGCACTTAAAAATTCTGGTTAAAATTTTGCATGTAACCACATTAAATTTTATGTTATTATCTCCGTACATCATGTATTGCATTGAAATCTAATCAAACAGTGATCCATGCATGTTTCACCAAAACTTTTCAATCCTTACACTGAAAGCGGCAGAATAGTCGAGCGTGACAGCTCTTGTTATGTCCAGAATTAAAACTCTTTTTTTAAAACAACACAGCTATTACAAAAACTTTACAAAAAAATGAACATGAGGTCGTAAATGACTTGAATCAGTTCATTAAAAAAGAGAATTAATATTTGTAGTTTGTAGTTGTAAAAAAACAAAACAAGTCTCAATTCTACGATACTATTTATATAAATACTGCTATTTAAGATTTAAGCTATTGAACATACTTCATGCATTTACTTGCAATTTGCATTTGAAATTTCTGCAGTGTGATGAGTTTTGATAATATTGTTGTATATATCAAATAACACCTATCATGAAATCAATTAGTTTCAGCAGGAAGGTGATGTGGTTAAAGGCAGGAATTACAAACAAAAGACCAGAAGTTATTGCATCATACTTCATAGAAGCAGTCAACCAAGAAGGTGGTAAGTACACATATTTGTATAGTATCTTGTTGATGGTTTGATACATTTTGTATATAATAACAGGAGAAAAATGTCTGTGTTATTGTGTGAATCAATACAATTATTGTCCTGATGTTCTGAGTGGATTAAATATGTCAATCTAATGTTTAATTCGAAGGGTTCCCTCTAAGAGTCCGAGGTGACAGAGGCACTGAAAATGGAGCAGTGGCAGCAGTTCAAAGAGCTCTTAGGGACAGTGAACGAGCTTTTTTATATGGACGATCCACATCTAATCAGGTATTGAATTTTGATTTAAAACAGTATCAACAATTTAAAAGCCCTGTACTGGACTGGAGAGGACTTTTGGTTTTCCTCCAGTCTGTCCGACCATCCAGTCAATCAGTCATCCATCCTCAATTTAAGACTGTATCAAACCAACCTACAAGTTATCATCATCATTAAACTCTGTGATGATTGCAGATCTGTTAACTCTACATGAATTTTAGCATAATTGTGCCCATTTGGATTTTAGACTGTTTGTTTAACTTTTGCATGATCATTTTGGAAAATTTTACTAATTTCTCTGATACTTGGTAGAATCTTGTTTAAGCATAGTTTGATCTTATTTTAACTTTTGAATTATATGTTACAGCGCATTGAGAGATGGTGGGGTTACTTGAGAAATGCACGGGCAGACTACTGGATGAATGAAATCAAGGTTGGTATCATAATAATTTACAAGGATTAATATTCCTTGCCTATAATGCTCATGTAGGAAAACACTCAAGTTAAAAAAAATATTTTTTTAAAGGTATGTGAATACTGAAACTTTAAAAAGTAATACTAAAACCTAAATTCCAAAATCAAAATCTACCAGTTATCCTGAAATAAAATAATATTTCTATTTACTATTTCAGCTGTTGGAGAGGGACAATAGATTGGAAAGGGCAGATCCTATACAAAGGTAGGTAAAACATATCAACATACCAGTGAATTATCTATGGTTAAACATGATAATCACTGAAAGATTTGATAATGCTGTTTTCACTCGAGCGCTGTACAAGATGTGATGAAAAAAAACATAAAAAAATGTCCTTGTTTTTCAGTCACAGCACCTCTTAATAATCATAGTTAAAGTCAAATCTTAAGATATTGATTCAGTTCATACTTTTCAGATTATGCCTGCAATATGCACTCCTGCCATTTATTGGAAGGCAGCTGGATGAAATTAAGCATCTCTGGAACACCCATTCTATTCGCAATCAAAGAGTGGGGGATACACTTCCTGGCATTCCGGACATTCTGCATACACAAGTAGAATTATATGGTAAACTTTTTATATGTTTGTATGTTTAAAAAAAAGTTAAAGATTTTACCATAAAACACTTGGATGCTTTGATAGGTAAATTGAAATTTAATTTTATTGCGCAAATAGTTTTCCCTTGGTAAGTACAAGAAAGATCTCGACTTAATCCTCGTCAGGTTTTGCTCTAATCTGCTTAAGCCTTGGTTTGGGGCCAAGATATAGGATTGGTAAGGAAATTCAGAAACAAATATTTAAGGCCAGAGTACATAATAGAAGTCGCTTTTGTATCTGAGTTAAGATATTTTAATGAGAAAAAAAATAGCCTTATTATTATGAACTATTTTAAAATCAAGATAGCCTTTTTGAGCGTTTGTGTGTATACTGGGGTAATGATAAAGAATGCTTGTTGTTTTTAGATCAACTATTCTAAGAATAAGGAGAGCTATCCTAGTCGCCTGAGCGTCGGCGTAACCTCTTATGTTAAAGTTTGCGTACCACCTCAAATAAGTCCATATGGCTTTGAAACTTTGCACGCTTTTTCACCATCATGCCCCTAACCTGTCACAGAAGGGGGTAACTCTATCAAGCATTTTAACAAAATTATGCCCCTTTTATCACTTAGAAATGACCTGAAAACTTTTCCAATTCAATTTATGTAAATATCTCAGCACATCATGTATTGCACTGAAATCTAATCTAACAGTGATCCATGCATGTATCACCAAAACCTGTCAATCCATACACCGAAAAGCGGTGGAATAGTCGAGCGCGCTGTCTCTGTGACAGCTCTTGTTTAAATTTACCATTGTTTTGCATAATTGGCAACGCAGTTTGACTTTGCAAGTGATAATTTTATTTTGCAGGTGTGGAAGATTACAAAAACGCCTGCTCGATGCAAGAAATGCAATATCTGCACCAGGAATATGAAAATGATTTTTTAAATTTAGATGGAGAATTTTTAGAGATAGTGGAGCAGGTCAGAGAAATAAACAATCTACCAGATCCAGTACAAATTTCCCACTTTCAGGAGGCCAAAGATCTCTATGTACAGCTGTCTTCTTACATAAATAACTTGTAATGTTTTTTCTTTAGAAAAAACTGTACCTTGTTCATTATTTTATATCTGTGTCTTGGTAATTGTTGAAGTATTTTGTATGAAATCATATACATGTATCTTCGAAATATATTTAAATATATATATATACCTACCAAGAAACTGTTGACTTGCTAATGACAATTGATAAAAAGCTTGTGTACTTTTAGGTTTCAAATTCAGTTTTCATTTTTAATCACCTACACAAAGGAAGCTGGGTCATCATCCTTATGGTGAAAATTTATGCAAATGTATTTGTTTAAATATACATTATTTGGTAAAATCAATTTTCATTGCTTAAATTGATCCATTCCCGTGTTACCAGAGAGGCGTTAAGGTGGCCGCCCACTTTTGAGCAAATGCTGAAGGATGATTAAATATATGTTGGAAAAAAATTGTTATGTTACATGTGGCCAAATTTAAAGTAAAACTTAGATGACATGAAGAAAGATCTTAAATAAAATTGGTGAAGTGAGAGTAGCAAAATAGCTCTATCTTAATCATAAACTTAAATTATTTCCTAGAGGCATCTTACTGACTTAGAATACATCCACATTGGCTGACACATTGAACATACAAAATCTGATGCAGAGATTGTTTATCAGGTGAGTTCCAGGACCTTTGAACAGATGCGTAGGTTGAAAATCAGCCTAGAACTTGCCTATCTGCACTTTGATATGCTGAGAATATAGATTGTTTTCCTCCAACAATGGCTATTGCTGAGGTGTGACCCAGTTTTCTATCACGTGGCCCAGATTTAAATATGTCAAAGAGTTCATCGAGGAAAACATTTTGATTAAGTTTCATGAATAATTGGCCATGTATAATGCCTTAAGTGTGTTCCAAAGATTTTTCTAAGATTTAACTTAGTGATCTTTCTGACCCCATGTGACCCACTTTTACAAGTGACAAGGTTTGATCATGAGGAACATTCTGACCAATTTTGATCATTTTCTTATCAATACCTACCAAAATATGATTCCAGATGGACAGAATGACAGTAAACGCCAAAACAATATTCCCATCCCAAAACCTTTCAATTCTGTGGGATTATAAACCTTGACTTCCAATTGATTTTGACGTCATAGTTAAGAAACATATATTACATGGGTAAAACACCTTTCCATGGTGCTCATTTAATCTGTGCAGTATGAATTGAATAAATGACTGAATAAATGTTGCAACTAATGGAATGACAGACACGTGTAAAGTATGAGCAAGAGTTGTGGAGGGTGTATGTTATTCTTCAGTATTTAAACCTGCACTCTTACGGAATGAACGTTTTGACAACTTATAGCCAATTTTTGCAAAAATCCATGGAAACCAGTAATACAAGACTGCTGACCAAGAAATGAATCACAGATTTAATATTCAAAGCTGCACTCTCACAGATTTAATGTTTTGACACTTTTTTTCTTTTTTTTTGTCTTAAAAAAAGTTTTACGAAAATCCATTGAAACTAATTATATAAGACTGCTGACAAAAAATGGGTTGTTTTTTTATATTGAAGTTCAAGAAATGTTTTTTAATCCATTTTTCTTAAACCCTTTGTAACGGTATAAGCCATAAAACATAATTTTTTGAATGGAAATATGAAAATCTGTGATATGATCTTTTGTAAGCAATCTCTTATAATTGGTTTGCAGATATTCATGCAAAAACGTGCTCTTTCCATGAATTTTTTTTTTAAAGTAAAAATGGTAAATCTGTGAGAGTGCAGCTTTAAGTTCAGAAATTGATGTTTTATGCTGTTTTCTTGAACCATAAGTAAGTTTAATCAATACGACATTGAAAATTTTGAATGGAAATATGAAAATCTGTGATCCTATTTTTTGTCAGCAATATTTATCATTGATTTGCAGATATTTACACAAAACGTTACTATCTCCAATTGAAAGAAATAGTTGTAAAAATGGTATATCTGTGAGAGTGCAGCTTTAATATGATAAACAAGAATATTGAATCTGACCCTGACAGCAAGGTTCCAGAAAATGTAATTTACATATGTTGGGTCATTTTTTCTCAGTCAAGCCAGTGATTTAAAGTTCAATAGTGTGGTAAGAAGACAACCCAGAATATGCGGATAATTTCATGATCTCACTGTTATTCTTATAACAAACACTTCATTGACCTCCAGATGAGACATTTTAGGGTGAACTTGAAGATTCAGTGCAATTGTGTAGGTATCGTGTTAACGAGCAACTGTTTACTGACACACAGATTTTTTCATACTATCAAGGCCCATAATCAAGGCATGCATGGGCGGTTATGGCTGGTTTTCGAAAGGAACCGAGCTCTCATGGATATGTAGATACCGTACAGGTTTAATCAAGATACAATCAAAACTGAAGGCTGTATCGTGTTAACGAAGAATTATTTACTGACATACTGATTTTTTTAACTATCAAGGCCCATAATCTAGGCATGAATGGGCGGATCAAGATACAATCAAAACTGAAGGCTGTATCGTTTTAACATGACTTGTTTACAGACACACGGACGCACATACTACGTACACATTACCATCGCATAAGCTCTTCTGGCCTTTGGCCAGTAAAGCTTAAAATGTCAAGAAATAAAGCCCACTGTGGACAATAAATTATAATATAAAATTGATAATTAACGCACTAAATGTAATGTGCAAGATTAGTAATTTATATTGACATTAAAGCATCAGAGACTGTTATACTTTTTCTCATTACAAGTAATAAATTAGGTGCAAGGTTAATGTAAACAATAAAACAGAAACACAAACAGAACTAGAAACATTAAAATGAGGTGTGACAAATCATAGTAATTGTTAAAATTGAAAACATCATTTTTTAAAAACAAAATTTTCATGCTTTGTAGTTGCATGATTGGTTGATTGACATTATCTTTTCATGTTAGTATAGTCAAGATGTTAAAATATCCGCTTCTTTTATTTAATTTTTCATGGTATAGTGGTTCAGCTGCTTAACTATTAATTATTTTTCTTTACTTAACCAGCCCTGGTATGCACCTTACTAAAACCAACATTGTTTTAAAGGATATGAAAATTTCCTAATGATGTGGTCCATGCTAAATTCAGCTTATACTGAAATTATTTGTTTGGTATCTTACCCTATGTACTTGCATTTTCATATTAAAAGGGGAAAAGAAACTATTTTTTAACAATTTCCTCTCTGCAGGAGACTGATTATTTTGTTTTTGTAAATGTCATGGGTCTTTTTCTTAAAATGGAAAGAAAAAGCCCTGATATTAAAGTGTTCATCCAAAATACAGATTTAAATGTTAGTTTATTCTGGCAGGGCCACAATTTTTTACACCAACATGTTCACACTGTTTAGTGCATTTCAAAATTAAATCACAATGAAATTTAAAAGAAGACTGATCATAAAGCATTAAACTGTATATATATATTTATTGCAACTGTGCTGAGATGGATGCATAAACACTCAAAAAGATTTTCAAACCTTTCCCAATTTAAGTTTACCAAACCTGTTAATCCTAGGCGTTGCCAGTAATGACCAAAGGTGCATAACTTTAACTAACATTCACAACCAACTTTGTTAAGATGAATGCGCGATCTACAGACACTTAGAGCTAAAAAATGGCTTGTGGGCTTTAAACAAGAACAAGGCAGAAACAGGTTTTCCAAAGGAACCAAGCTCTAATTGGTATCTTAATACTGTGCAAGTTTCATCAAGATACAATCAAAACTGAAGGCTGTATCCCGTTAACAAGAAATTGTTAACAGACGCATGGACGCACATACTACGTACACATTACCATCGCATAAGCTTTTCTGGCCTTTGGCCAGTGGAGCTAAAAACAACATTTGTCAACTTTTAACCGGATTCTTCTAAACATAAACATGGGTTGGTCATTCAGCCAATAATGAAGTAAAACAATATTTGCTCAAAATGTTTATGCATTATTTGCTCATATATATTTATATCATAAACAACAAATATGTAAACCGTTTGGTTTGCCTATCATTAAGTTATTTAACTGGAAATTTTCTGCAAACCATTGATGAATCTATATAAAAAATAATATAAGATTTGCATAAAAGAATTCATTGTGTCAAATTCCTTTCATCAAAACAATATCATTTTGCTGAATGACCTTCAACAATAACTGTTCTGTAACAAAGTGTAACAAATTAGTACTGTTTCATTTCTGAAGGCCTTGATTAGTTCATTCCTGTCTGAAACAACATATAGGCAAATTTCTTTAAATTATGGTTAAATTGATTTAAAGGTTACTACTCAGTAATGTTAGGAGTACCTTTGTAAACTAAATTCATGTTCATGATCTCCGTACAAAACCAATTTTAAAAGCAAACATATATGGTACTTTATGGTCAGAACTTTCTGGTATCTGGACAAGTATTCATATAAGTATCATGTGTTTCCGGTACGGATCGAAAAATCCAACCCGAGGGCACGCGCATAAGCCGATAACGAGGCTTGCCGAGTTATCGGTCACGCAGCGTGCCATTGGGTCGGATTTTTCGATCCGGACCGGAAAAACATGATTGATATTTTTTCTTGCATACCTAAAAACATGATTTTGTGAAAAAATTGACGTAGAAAACGCACTTTTGTACATTTCACCAAAAAGCGCGTGCTGACGTCATAAAGCGCAGTGATTTTAAATCACCATCGACGTCAAATAGTTCCTACAAAAATCTCGCTTTTACAATTATTAATTATTTATCTTCAATTTTAATTAAAAGTATTGTATACTATTTTTGATTCCGCTTTATAGAAATTGCGTAATATACTTTTCATAAACTATACAATAAAAGAAATAAGAAGTGGCACGTTGTTGCGCGTGACTCATCTTACATGGGGGGTGTAAGATGAGTTTCTCCAGCACCGGTCTTATGGCCGGAAACACACATCCGGTATGCAAGAAAAGTTGATCTCATCCTTGTCCATAGTACTGCCTCATTGTTTTTTTTCATACTTTTGGTCAGCTAAAGAAACTTGCAAATAAAAACACTTAAGTTTTACTGAAATTTTAGTTTTATCTTGCGTATCTTATAAATAAATAAAATAATGGCCCCAAATGACATGTCTGCATTTCTTGTTGAACAGAGTTCAACTATCAGTAATGAATTGGGAGACTGATGTCACTATACGGGTATGAACACAGTTTGAGTGGTTAAAGTGTGTCGAGTCAAGAAGACTCCACACATTCTTTGACCAGTCCAATTGCAGTTTTTATTATATGAGTAAAAAGATTTAATATCGTTCTTTGAGCCATATATATAGTTCTCATAACATACTGTTAACATATTGGAATTACTTTGGAAGATTTTCCTAAGATTATATATTTGGTAAAAGAAAAAAGAAATATATATTTATTTTCTAGTTTGTATTTAAATTTGTCCTGGTAGTTTAAGACATTCAACATAATGCTGAATATTACTTTAATAGCAGTGATTTTTGGGCTAATTGTAGGGCCAAATATCGGCCCTTTCCCCTCGCCAAAAAGCCTCCATTTTTCCAAATAAATCGCCAGTATCCCAAAAACAGAATTCAGTTTTCCCCCTTTTTCCGGAGTTTCTTTTAAATAACAATTTTAACCTGCAAAATAATTTCCCATTTCATTGAAGCTACTTCTATTTCATACATTTTTTACAGAACTTAAGAGTTACCTTTTGTGTCGGCTTGAACATAGATACGAAGAAGCTTGTAGTGTTTAGCCTTCTTTAAATCCCTCACAAATTCCAGCCCAACTGGTTGTTCAATGGCCTGGAATCCACATCCAGATGGTGTACATAGGGTGAATGAAGTGTTTATGAACTTGCTGCTAATTGCCTTCAACCAGTCACTTGAATTAGAATTTTCACTGACAGAAATTGTCAAGGTCCCAGTCGGTCCAGTCGGTGAAGGGAAAAGTCTTTTAAGGATGTGGTGACCACCGTCCAGAAATAAGACGCTAAGCTCCTGAATATATGAATACAAAACATAATTTAGTCTGTTACAACTTTTATATACATAGTTTATACACACCCTTTTAACATGCAGACATACATAACATTGATAATTGATATTCACAAGTATCAGTGTGTACTTGTTTACCCTACAAGATAGATTTTAGTGTAAAATAAGATGTCCTCAAATTCATATTTAAATTTAATTGCTCAATCACAGATGGAAGTATTTCAAAGAGTGTAAAGTAGGGTTTTTAGGGCTGCAGTGTTTGGCACTAACGGGGTCCTGGGATCCCGGGGACACCAATTTTTCGGGAGGGTCACCTGAACTTCGAAGTCCGGAATTCCGACGGGACACTTATTTTTGACTGATAAAAGCTGATCAATTAATAAATAGCGTTTTATTTATCTATTGCTTAATTTGGGGTCCCTCAATTTCTTAAAAGGTAATGTAAAAATTATATTATTATTAATACGTTGCACACACTAAAGCGAAAGTATGGCTGACGTTTTTTACTATAGTTACGTCATCAATCTATAAATAAACAGATAATTTCACAGTGCGCATGCGGGATAACGCTCCGGTTTTGTTTTTAACCCTTACCATGCTGCAATGTTTTAAGTGTAGTTCAGTTCTCACTGCTGAGTTGTTTTGAGTGAATGTTAAATATATCACCCATTGACTTTAAAGGAATTCAATTTGAATAATACTTGTTCTACAGCATTCAAACTTTCAGACAGTGATATTGAAATGTTAAAGTTTTAATTAAGCTATCAGTAATTGAAATTGATTCCACGGTAACCATGGAGACAATTTCTTCTCTAAAAATTATACTTTTATTTTGCATATGCTATTGTTTTTCATAAAAACACATTTGTGTTCATCAATAAAATCCACCAATTGAAGAATTTTTGGGTAAATGAAGATTCACACTGATATTAAACGCAATTAAATGAAAACTTATGTTATTGTTTATTTTGGACAACATTTGTTATATGGCGTGTGCTACAATATAATTGAAAAACAGCTGTTTATTGGAGAGAAACAAGCAAATATGTCAATGGTCATTCATTTGTTTTTTCTAGCTTTAGTGTTCAGATCAAGAATACAATACTATGAAGCAACAAAAACCTTTGTTAGAAAGTTATTCTGCATGTTCCCATGGCAACCAATCTTCTTTATTTGATATTCATACCAAAGTTAAAGAATTTGACCAATGTTCAGGTTTTTTATTGACTACATTACCATTATTTTATGCATATTTATCTGCTTTATCTAATTTAATGTCATAATAAATAATTTTCAGCAAATAAAAATTTACATTACGGTATTTTAGTGATACTTAGCTATGGAAAGAAGAACAGTTAACAATATACTAATGGCACAGACCTGATACCCTGTTTAAAGGATCACAAAACAATAGTCCAGTATGAAATTGATATTACAATATTACTGAATGGGAGCATGATTGATAAATAAACATTCCACAATTATGTATCTTTCAGTCATTTCATTTCAATTTTAAAAGGTTGCTATGGAAACATCAACTATGTTTTTTTTAAAAGTACAGTATACTAATAAGATACGTTTCTTAAGTTGTAGTCATTTGAGACTGCATAAACACAACATGAGACAATGAATCAAAACTATGCTTTTGACCAGTATTAATTAAATATTAAGTACACTCATGTTTCTTAAAGGAAACAAATGTTTATATTTGTTATTTCCAACCAGTGACTGAACTAGTCTTCTTTAGTAGCAGTACTCAAGACTTGGTTATAAGGACAGTATCAAAATGCATATGGTATATAATTAAATGAGCTTTAAAATAGTAAAAAAGAAGTTTATCGCATCTTCTAATGTACATGTACTGAATAAACAATAACAAGCAGTTACTTTAGATTGACAGGATAGAACCAATACTTAAAAACAAGTTGCCCATTGTACCCACTGACTGCACTAGAGGGGGATGTGCACCAGGCAACGCCCCTCACATTGTTCAAATTTACTTCTTCTATATCAGAGAAATAAGATAAAAAGTAATTTTATACATTCAAAATGCAACATCTCATACTACAAATTGCTTACATTTTTTTGGTGGGGTGGGGGGAAGAACCCATTTTATGCCATCCACCCTGGTACCATTGTAAGTAGTTAATTTTGTAACTTTATGAATTCATAAAGGGAGCATTAGTTAAAACTTATTTTTTTTCACAACAATTGTGAAATAAGTTTTTGCAACTCTCATTGGCACAATGATACCAGAGAGTGTGGTCTTGTAAGAATTTGATATAAGGCATCACTGCACATTCAAAATTTGAAAAATGCCTATTGATGCATCAAGGATTAAATTAATTCTGTGATAATAAGATAAATAGTTAATAGTTGATGGGAAATAGTAACATAATCAAAGGCCCTTATTTTTGACAACCTGACCGAAATGGCCTGCTTATATGCTTTATCTCCTTTTGGAACTGAGGCTTTTCAATTAAGTCATGTTTGATTTTTGTTAGTGGTTATTAAAATGAGTTGGGACAAGAACAATGCTTTAATTAGAGTCTAATTATGTGACTTGGTAAAAATGGTTTCCAGAAAGATCTGTAGAAACCCGGTCAGTTGCTATGGAGAACTATTCCTGAGAAAAATGGGTTTATATGCACTCCTCTTCAGCTTTTGGTACAATAAATTGCAATAAGTTGAATACTAAAAGTAAAGTCAACTTACAAATTTCCCTTTCTTTACAATGCCAGTAGTGTGAGTGGACTCTTTCCTTCCTCTTTTGGTGTTACTTTGTAGAGGACGCTGCTTCATTCTGAAGACTTCGAGCCTTTCTTTCAAACTCAAAGCTGAAATAATTCATGTTGTTTTTAAGGGTTAATAGTGGTTTAGACTAAGATATAAACAGATACTCAAATTTTTGATTGATTGTTTGGTATTTGAATGTCCAAATCACTATACAAATATTTGATGTGTTTTTTATTGTATAAATAAGATAATAAACCTTTCGCCTGATCTGTTCATACAACAATTTTCCCTAATGCCATAGGCGTGAATGTTATGCACCAGTTAATTGTAACCACGGTCCCCCCAGGTCTGGGGATAGCCAGGGAAATGGGCCATTTTGTTTACCTTTCAGTTGGTCCCTCAGTGTGGGGTGAATAATGTGGGTTTGTGTTTGCCTTAAATATAGAGGGGGATGGGCCTTACCTAGGGTCCCCGGAGTGCGGGGGCATTTGGCGGGAATTTTACCATCTGTTTGTCCCCGCAGGACGGGGATTTTAGCCGGGGTCGGCTGGACCGAAAGTCGAAGTTCCCACTATTCCCAAGACCTGGGGAAGAGTGGGGCGTGATAACAATTGACTGGTGCATTATGACACAGTATAAACGCATCTTATGCATATGGTCGGGTATTATAAACAGACCCAGTAATCATACAATAACTGGCTATAAGACAAGTGAAACCAAACAAGTTTCAAATATTTTCAGGGAAATATAAATGACCTGGCCAATTAAGGAAGAAGAGTTCCAATTAATTTTGCAATAGAATTCAAATCGCAGTGACGATATGAACGCAATGTGCTACTTACATACATGTGCTTGCCACTGTTTTCTGCGTGTCAATATATCGTTTGTGCTTAGAAACGTTACTGTATGGTATAGCACTTTATTAAATATATTTCCTGTATTGTTATAAAAAAGGAGTCAAAAGCCACTTTTGTTTTCAATTGAATTTTTTAAGCAACTGTGCACCATATGAATTTGCAAGAAAAAATTGTTGAAAAGTGACAAACTTTGTATTAATGTGTACAATGCATTAAAACTCACAAACTGAAGTACCACATAGTTTACAATATATTTATTTTTTTTGCAGTTTCATCTTATTTTGCATTAAAAAGATAATGGGTACGTCTACCTTGTAGAATTCATTCCTTATGCGCAAATTGCGAAAAAAATGTTGAAAACAGACATTAACTTGGTATTAATGTGTACAATGCATTGAAACTCACCAACTGATGTACCACATAGTTTACAATTTATTTATTTTTCCCAGTTTTATCGTATTTTCCATTAAAAAGATTAAGGATATGTCTACCTTGTAGAATTCATTCCTTATGCGTGAATGGCTAGTCGATGTTTTCACGCGATATTACCAAGTTAGGTATATAGCTATATATACGGCTCATCTGTAGTAAGCCTTCGTAGCCCAGTTGATACAACACTGGACTGCAATTTTGGCGACACGGGTTCAAACCCGATTATATTAAATAACTGTCCTGAGATTCTTTACAGAAAAAAACTTTTTTGGTGCCAATCTGGTGTACAGTCGCTTTAAAAGTTCCCTTGTTGGTTTTGTTTTTCCATAGTTATATTAATTGGTTTTGATTTTCCAGTTATATTTAGTAAAGGTCAATCCCAAACGAGGCTGCTCGTCCTACAGAAAACCCCTCTGTTATCAATTAGCGTCATTTAATCATCGCTGGTCAGATCTCGCATTGTTTACAAAGAGGAATGCAGTGGACATGAGATTGTTCGTTTTTCTGTTCAAAATGAATTGCATTTTGTTGGGATAGGGAAATTAAAAAGAATAATCAGGATCAGAATCTGTTGTGTGAACTGCAAAAACAAAGAAGGGTAAAATGCCTGGCTTTAGCGAATAGTTATAGTTTACTAGATCTTTTAATATATTCCGATTCATTTCGATTACGGAATATTTCTTCAAAACAATTACCCAATATTGGAGTATAAATTTTGCCATTTGTTTGCATCAATTTTGCCATTCATTTCCTAGTTCAGATTCAAAGAATATTTATTTGGTTATAGAGACCTTGGATCTAGGAGCATGGTCATTGCATGTGCCATATCATCTCATGAGGTGTGAACATGTAGCAATTATGCATGTTAATGAATACCTGTAATGGGGCACCCTAGGGTTCCTTATTTGAGAACAATTGATCATTCCTATACACTTAATGACAATACTTGCATATTTATTTGAAAATTGTAGTGCTGTTGTGCTTGTTGTAAATAAAACAAGCCTATCAGCCATGCATTAGTAAAGTATCTTCTGGGCTTGATAAAACACCATATAGCATGGCTTGTTAAAAAATTTGATGCCAAGCAATATAGTAAAAGAATTAGGTCTTGTTCATCTGAACGTCCAATTTCGATGACTTATGCTAGAGAGCATATTAAAATATTTGGCTACCCAGTGCAGTATTCTATTTAAAAACATTGGAGACTTATTCATGGCCCATCCTGGTCCTATAAACTACAAGAAATATAGAAAAATATCTTAAAATGTGTGTCATTTCTGGTCCAATGGTTCTTCACACTATTTAAAATGAAATTGTTATCTGAACTGGTTGTTACACTAAATCTTACTTGGTTCTTGCTCTGAGCATGTACTCGGTCGCCTCTCCTTCACTGACCCTGAATCCCCTGCGGCAATGTCTTAAAAAAAATATGAAACACATTAATTTCAAATTGATGCATTTAAAATAATTTAGTTAAGATAAGACAAGGTATTTCAGAGAACTGTTATGTATTTCTTGTCTGGCACTCAATACTTAATAATAATGAAGTCTTACCTCATTAATTTAGTATGTAGCTGCTAATACATATCTAAATGCAATACATGATGTATTTACTGAGATATTAGCTTAAATGTACTTCCATGCAAAACCTGAACGAGAATTTCTTAGTTGAATAAAAAAGCATATTTTTTTTTAATTAAATGCAACCTTGAGTTACCTAACTTGGCTAATTAAGTAAGTTGGATGGTTGAGCACCATTGTATTAAGACTCAATGCAATACATCAAGTAGTTGCTGTGATATTGTCCTATGTAAGCTCAAATGCAGAACCTCAAACAGAATTCTAATTAATAAAGGCCCATTATTTGCATTATATATTCAAATAAGAGTTATCTAACTTCATTGATTTAGTAGTTTAGATAGTTGGGAATACATATCCAAAGTTTTAATGCAGAGATAATAAATGATGTTTTCAACTGAGATGACAACTTTAAGCTGCACTTTCACAGATTGAACGTTTTGACAACTTTTTTTTTTATTACTTTTTTGTCTTTGAATGAGCAAATTTCTGCGAAAACCTACAGAAACCAGTCATACAAGTTTGCTGACAAAAAATTAGATCGCATATTTTTTATATTAAGTTCAAATATTGATCTTTTATGGTTTTTCTTTTTTCTTCATTCTGATCTGTTGTCGGCAATCTTTTGTCATTAGTTTGCAGATTATTATCATATTTATGCAAAATTTGCTCTTTAAGTCTTGAGTATTAGCAGGAATTTAATATTTTCATGTCAGAATTCCAGAGATTAGGGGGAAGAAAGATTCAAACCCTTTAAATGTGTATAATAGACAATACAGTTAGTTTGAACTATCAGAGAAGGTTTACAATTGCATACCATCAAGCTTGGTCCCACAGCTTGCACAAAACTGGGCATCTCCACGTCTTTCCTTTCCACATATGTGACAATACATCTTTCTGAAAAGTAATAAACAATGTTCTACAATTTTAGTAATGGAATGTAGTTTATTTCAGCTCTAAAATATAAACTTAATAATTTGGATGAACGTTTTTTCTTCGCCAATTTGTTTAGTTATCCTTTATCTTTTAATTTTGAAATACTATCTTTGTCTAGAGTAACAAGTTTTGATTGGTTAAAATCATTGTTTTAATTTTTGGCATAACCCAAATATGTTTGACTATTTTTGGTTTACATATCTTCATTGGGTATTTGATTTAAAAGAGGATTACATCGTTAATTTGAGAAAAAAAATATATAATTCTAGACAAGCAACCAAAAAATAATAGCAATGACTCGAGTACATGCATGTCACACAAAAATATATAGGTACAATAAACAATAAACCTTTTGCATACCTGTGCACATGATTAAAATATGTATATATTAGAATAATGCTTAGGTTTCCTTATGTATTACCTTCAATTGTTAAATGATCACCTGGCCTAATGGTGCACAATTATTTGCCAAAGACTAACCATTAATTTTTTTATGGGTTACAGCAACAGATACTTAAATGTGACTCATGGATCATCTCCTTTATTGGAGAACCTCTTGCAGGTCGTGCCAGTTACGCAGACGCAGTAAATCACCCACATATCATGGTATACCATATCTGGCTGAGGGAAACCTATTATAAAGCGCAAAATCAGGTTTGCTACTTTCCACTTTCGAAGTTCGACTTGTGAAAAGGAGGTCCTGTGTTGACATTTTTTTTACCCTAAAGAAAAATGACAGCAAAGTGTAAATTATTATCTGCGCAGCTTAATTTTTGGTCATGTACTGATCAACTTTCTTGCTAATTGTTCATGCCCAATTTAATTTTAAGTCACATCGGGTGACTCATCCAGCTTAATTTGTATCCCTTTACTTGAAATTGTTATACTTTACTTGGAATTTTTATACTTTCTATCATAAACCAAAGATAGTCTAAAATAATAGACGTGTTATAAGGGATTCTTCCAATCCCTGTGAAGGATTTGCCATATCAAAAATCTAAAAAAAAATCCGTCGACGTACAATTATTTGGACTAAAACCAAAGACAACAGACTGGCCAGAAATTCTGTAAATATAATGACAAAACCCAAAAAGTAGGACATTGCAGCTTATACCAGCTCAGGGCTTTTTCTGCCCATTTTGGGAAAAAGACCCTAGACATTTTGGGAAATTTCACGTCGTGAAAATGCCAAAATTGGGAAATTTTACAGTTAAAAGAAAAAGCTGTCTAGTCTCCAGCGAATAAAGAAATGATTTAATATAAGTTTATTTTCCCTTTGAAAGAACCAAAAAAGATCAATCCTTGGGGTGTAAATATGTATTGCAATAAATCATGACAGATAATAGTTCATACTGATCTCTGAATGTGATGAAAATGAACGATTTTCAAGTTCGAATTTCATAAATTTAGTCTTATTTTTTCACAATATGTTTTTAGCATGCTTGAAGTCATGGTTATCATGTCATGCACTAAAGTATCATTAATTGAAGCAATAATTATGTATATTTTTCCCTAGTTATTGTAAAAAAAACTCCCCTTTTCGTAAATAAAAAAGACGAAAAGCTAGTAAATAGATATGGATATGCCATTGGACAGGAAGGTGGCTTAGTATAAATATATCAAGTCCTCCCACCCCCATCCAAAACAAAGGAACAGCTGATCACGTAAGATAACAAAGGTTTAATTTCAAAATTGTTGCCACAAGAATTCTCTGCACAAGGACCGTTCGCTACTTTTAGCTGGGATGGTTGAAGTCATTAGTCTGCCATAATAAAACAAAAGCATCAAAAGAGTCGTTGAGGGCCATTAAGGTTGACTAACATGCCCCACCCCCCATGTCTGTGAGTATACCAGTGAAAGCTTGAGAAATTGGGCTGTGTTTTTATCTTCCAGGTGGCCCTGCAGTGCGGGGTATTTGGCAATGATTGCACCTTACCTAGGGGCATCTTATGCAGATTTTACCAGCATTTTGTCCCTGCAGGACGGGGATTTACCCGGGCTTGGCTGTACTGAAAGTCAAAGTTCATGCTGTTTCCTGGGCCAGGGGGGGGGGGGGGAGGCTGTGGTTACAATTAACTGGTGCATAGACAGAATGACCCTTATAAATGACAATCTAGCACTTAGCAGCAAATGTAAGAGAAAGAGAAAGTTATTTTATTTCAAGAATATTCCATTATCTAAAATATAAAACCTACAGTACAGACCGCTGCACACACAAAAATCACCATCTAAACCACGTGTTGGATCTGAGACTGAGAGACAATTAATAAAACTAGTTTGCAAAAGCAATGCTATGTTCCAACTCTTTTAAACCTGAAAAGCATTAAGTCGTGCATAGAATTGTAGTAAACAAGATTACCTTCTAATAAACTTCACAATCAAAACTCTTTCTCTTAACTCAGTAACTGTTTAATAAATCAACCTTTCGCTTCTAAGTGTTCGGCAGGAATGGGATGGAAATGCTTCTGAAACTGCCGCTTACATCATTTCCGGTACTTCAAAGGTCAATTATGTCCGGGATTGCAGAAAGGTCAAATAAAATCACCGGAAAAATATAACTGAGCGGCGGGTTATAAATAACTCCGGAGTAGGTCAAATAAGTCCGGACTAGGTCAATAATTATCCCCGGAAAAATCTAATTATTACGATCTCCGGAATTCTTGGTTGCAATTCCCGGAGATGATTATTCTTATGATCTCCTGGTTTCTGACTAAAGAGTTATTATAATTATGATCTCCGGGATTCTTGTATGAAAATCCCGGAGATAATCATAATTATGATCTCCGGGATTCTTGTGTGCAAATCCCGGAGATAATTGTAATTATGATCTCCGGAGAATTAATTCCCGGGGATAATATTTTTTCTATTGAAATATATAGGCAAAATTATGATCTCCGGAAAGGTGAACTCCGGCCTTCCATAGTTTCTATATTTTTATCAAATTGCACTTCAACAGAAAAAGTTGATGGTTTAAGTAATAGCTGGATGACATGATGTGAATTCTTAATGATTAAAATATTGGGCGGAGTGACACTTCATGTCATCTTACTGACTTAGAATACAACCTCATTGACTGATACATTGACAACGCAAAAGGCGGACCTTTAAACACCCGCGAACGTTAAAATTCTACTACTTAATGGTTGCCTATCAGCAATCTCATTGGCTAAAATTGTAGGTTGTATTCTAAATAACTATTCATATTTGCTCGTATGATTAAGTATCTCTCCTACAGCGACTATATTAAACACAATTATTATTAGCGTTCACGGTCGACCTTTTGTAGTGGCATAATGCTGTCTGTGGTTTGGCTGTGGAATGCCAGTGTCTGGTGATTCAACGAGTAGTTGGGGTGTACAGGGGAGACTTTGTTTATGCATTTTCGGTTTAGGCGGGAATCTTGTATTGTGTATGATCTGTTATTATATTGGGAAACAATTTTCGTGAACATTTTTGGAACATGACGCAGTCACCTGGGTTCAGTGTCGGTAAAGGCTTGGCATTTCTTTTATGGTGCCAATGTTTTATTTTTCACGTATGGTTTGCATGTTTTTATGCGCTGATTTGATGTCGACCGTTTTTTTTAGTTAATTGCTCATTAGAAGTTGGCAAAATCGACCTGAGGCGCCGGGACATAAGATGCTGCACCGGTGAATAGACCACATGGTAGAGGAGTTTGCGAAATTCTAACGAAACGAGGTATGCGTCGGCTTTGTGTTATACGTGTAGCTGTTTGGACAGCGGATTCTGATGGTCATTAGAGCTAGCCCCCACATAATGACGTCTCGCGAACTCTCGCGTTATTTAGTGCAATAAGCGTCCGCGTGATCGAAATCTCGGCTTCACCAGGCGCTTACCGTGAACTGGTCTAATGAGGTCACGTGTTGAAAATTCCAGTTTTTCGCGAATCTTTCAAACCCCTCAGATTTTGAACTGTGTCGCGTCGTCAGTTTTTATCCGTACGGACTACCGAATCGGCTGAAGTGTACTAACCATGGTTTAGCTTGAAATGTTTATCAAATGCATAAACTATTTGTGATGGCTGAATGCGGTGACCAAAATCACGTTTTGTTTGTATTCGAACATGAAAAGGTCGCACGAGACATTTTGCCAAGGTCGCTCGGGAATTTCATGCGGCTATGTGTTCTTATATATATATAAATATATTCATGTAGCTAGCACGTCATTACTATATTTAGCCTCCTGAAATATACCTAGGCTCGTAAGATACTGGGGTTTCCGCCAGTTATTACAATTAAATGAAAGGCTGTATCAACATTTTGTGTTTTTGTTATAATAATATTTGAATTAGAGGATTGACCGTGTACTTGTTATAAAAGGACTGATTTTATTTATCAATTATATATAATAAATAAATACACGATGTTAGACGCGATGTTACGTCTTCTTCTTGACCTTCAGCCGAACAGATATATGTTCTACGGATTGGTGGCCATCCTGGCTGTGTTGTTAACTGTCATACTACTGCAGATTAATTGGGTCCTGCTGCTGTACAGGGAGAAGGTGGTACCCGCCTTTCTGGTTTTACTGGTGACAGGAGCGCTGGCCGCCGGCGGACACCACTTCCTGTTTCCAGACGCCTGTAAATGTGGCCTGAACAAGATTCAAGGTAAACTACTAAATTTAGAATGCTGGCCTTATCTTTTTATTTCTATATTGTATGTAAACAGGCTTTAATTATTGCCCCCGGCGTCTTGCGTTTTGATTGGAATGTTTTATCTTTTATATCAAAATGTATTAAACACAAATGTACCTTTAGTAAATATTTAAAACAATTAGCTAACTTCAATGAGTATGTCATAAAACTTGTGTTTGTGCCAAATCAGATTGAAATCATATTTCATACAAATACAGAAGTATTGATATTGTGTACAGAACGATATTGAATGAGATTAAAAATCCAATAAAGACTAACTGGACAAATATGGTTGAACAAATGTTATGCAGTTATGGATTTCAAGAAATAGCTCAAGATGAGGGCCATACAAATACATGTATGAGCATGCTTCAGTCCCATGATAAGGCCATGATACATTCATTCAACAATGGAACAGTAGATTAGAAAAAACTCAATCAGAGCGACGTTTTAAATGGTATTTCTTCTGTTGTTTTTTCACTTGATGGACGAAAATAAAACCCGCCTGAACATTAGTTGTTGTTTTTAATGTCCAGATCATTATATACATATATATATATATTTTTTAATCATGGTTTCACAGTCTGATTTTCACACAGGCAGTGAAGATACGTTTAAATACTATTCTGCTCTTTTATAAAAATGTATACAGCGTTTGAGGACATCCTTCCTGACAACATCTGGGACCAACCTGTGGCTACGGAGATGGTGGTAGGGGCACTTAAGGCCCATCGCTTAGCCCGGAGCCGGAAGCCGCTGTTGTTGTCCTTCCATGGCGGCACAGGAACCGGAAAGACCGCACTGAGCATGCTTATGGCCAAAACTATGTTTGGGTATAAGCATGGAGAAGAATCTGGCGCCTCGGGGGTTTATATAATTGATGAACTAGTTGGTGCATCTAAGGAAGACAAGTTGGTATGAAGCCACATGCAATAACCTGCAGTTCAATAAACATAACGTATATTTATAGCAGTAATACTAACGCTCGACTAATATGTCTGACCTTCAAAAGCGTAGACCGACGTTGACTGGATCTTCTCGGGTATATTGTCACATTACCAACATGGTAGTTTTATATTAATTAATTCATACATGTAAGATTAATTTCCTTTTTGATTGTAGGTATTAATTATTTAAGAAAACTTACAACTTACATGTTTTAACAGTTTGCAAATCATTTTTTTTTATTTTATTTTGAACATTTAAGTCAAGTGAGATATCTAATTTTGCCTGTTTGAGGTTCCTTTTTTTAGCTTTGCATTGTAAAACCCCTTTTATTAGCTTTATTCAACGGAAAACATTGTTGTTCTTCAAATCCTTTCCAACCTCAAATAGGAGTATGTACGGACAACGCTAGATGGCGCCCTAAGGTCTGGCCGTGGTTCGCTGTTCGTGTTTGAAAGCATGGAGGCACTACCAGGCAATACAAGTCAACTACTGAGAACACTACTTGAGGACAGTGAATCTGAATATCCTTGTAAAAATGAGTCCATCTTTATCATGAACACGTGAGTTTAAAATATTCATTCTCAGTGTATTCTGAAAGTTTTTTTTTTTCAAATGATTCCACATCAAGTGTAAAGGTTAGGGTTTTATAAATTCTTAGATAAGTTTCCGTCAAACATGTTATTTAGAAATCATCATAAGGTGATACTTGGAAACAATATTATATTATAAGGTGTGCATGATATAGTAGATAACAGGTTAAGGCTTCAAGCGATACAAGTATGCGCGCTTTATCTCTTCAGCCACATCGGGTCCACTGAACTGGCAGCGGTGGCGCTCAAATCGTGGCTTGAAGGCGCAGACCGCGAAAGCATAAATCGTCGAGAGCTACAGACCGCTATTACTGTCGCTTCCGGCAACACCGGCAATCGATCAGGTGTGCTCATATTTCGAACTATACATAAGTAAAAAGTCTAATCATGTTAAACTCCAAGTAGGACATAAGATAACAAATAGCCCGATTAACTATTTCCCGAAATTTCGGTATAAGTATGATGTTTGACTAAATTTCTTCAAAGCATTGAATGCATCACTTTAACCTTTTTGCATAAATGAATCTGTTGAAGCATACGGTACCATAAAGCTTTTAACAAAAACTACATGTAGGCTGCTCTGTAGACGTGTTCTAAAACACACGCCTTTGTTCTATAGTTTACCTTCTTAAAGTTACCCTCACTTAAAGCCCACAGGTGGTACCGGATAATGGTCGACCATGGACTGATCACCGAGAGTATTCCTTTCCTGCCGCTCGAGCGCCCTAGCGTCCGCCGCTGCATTATCCGCGAGATGTTCTTTCTTCATAACATGGACCGGAAGTTAGATGACGTTGGAGAGGTCATGCGCAACCGAGAGTTCTATTCTGTCGGTCACCCCGTATTCGCCAAAAAAGGATGTGCCAACATAAGTGAAACTGTTAAACGATTTTCAAAAGCAACTAAATAACCCACTACCGCTGTTGAAAATCATCTGAAATATGTAGCATAAACATTTTTAGTTTGTATTGTTAGATATCGTATATTAACTTTTTATTAACGATTTAAAAAAGCTATCCTGACTCATTTTCACCCGAGGCATAATATATATGCTCTGAAGAATAATCGTCACTTGTCATCTGTTTTATTATCTCAATTACAATAGAAAGCCAACCACATTAATTCATAGAAAATCAAAACGAATAATTTCCGTACGAGTCTCTCTCGAAAGACGAAGTTAAGTTTCAAAAATATATACTTCATTACCTAGTTCGATGGTTTCATTATTTCGTATCAATAAAAGAAATAATACTTTCATAAAGCTATGACACAAATGACGTGCATTATCGAATGATGATCCGCTATCGACAAATCACAACTTTTGTTCAAATGGCATCCATATTGTTTTCCTGTGTCATACACGTTAAATGAACGTTGCATTAATACTTTTAAGTTTTATGCAAGTCCAAAAAACATTTTGCACTCTTTTTCGTTACCAAAGCAACAACATTTATTGTCTTATAAAAATAAAAAATAAAATTAAATACACATTCTTTAAAAACCCTTTCTTGACATACCAAGTTTCATGAACGGACCTTAAATAAATAAAGAGTTATGCCATAATCCAGTCAAAAAGTAGTATATGCTATATTCTTGTTGCCGTTACAACCACATGTTTGTCTGGCAAAGGAACCGACGCACACAACCTCTGTCTATATACCAACTTAATAGCCATAGCTTGCATACCTCTTGAGCCATTTCTGGATCCAGTTTTCTCCAGGAGTGACGACCTGACGGACGGACGGACAGTAAACTTAGGATATATTCCTGTCAGGTGAAACCGGTTAGGAAGCGAAAGCACAATCTGTATGTAGGACTATTTATCCGTTTTTGTTGATCTGCAATTATCTACAAAACAAACGTCATCCTGAACGGCCATTGCTGATATTAAAGTCCAGAAGTTAAATAATTATTCTTTATTGTATAAATAAGATCTCGACATGCTCCTTTAATAATAAACACTCGTCAAGGTAATTGTTCTTTTCGTTGCATATAAACACACGCAAACGGTTTGGAAAATGAGTTTGTCCAACATTGAAAGAGCAGGAACGATTTAAAAGATATCATGGATATCATTCTATGGTTGTGTGTGTTGTATATAAAAACTGAAGGAGAGATTGTCCCCCTTCTTATTATAGAAAGTATGTACACCATTTCTCAACTCCTCAATGTAGAAAATAAACAGTTTCTCCATACAACAGCGCTGTACATCATTACAGCCTTCATACTATTCATAAAAATCCACATTCACTTTTACTTTTTAAAATCAAAGCGCTTAAAGCGTTGACAGGCTTTCGACCTGTGAGTATAGTCATGTCATGGCGAATGGAACGGGAATTGTTAGAAGATTTCGAAGTTTATCTCAGTAATTTCAGCCAAGAGTCTTGAGTATTGTAATTGCGTATTGGTATAAAAATCTAAAAATATTTGCGAAGGAATTCTTGAGCAAGCATATACTATCTTTAAATTAAATTTTAATTTGTCTTACAATAACATGACTTTACTTTCAAAAGGTACCAGGCCAAAAGCCTTTCAACGCTTTAAGTTCTTTTATTCATATTCATACGCAGGAAACTGCAAGGAATGTTAAAACAACGTTCGGTCATGCTTTTCGGCGAAATATGGAGTTTTATCAGTCAATAAAAATAGTAAAAATATCAACTTTTAAGTAGCTCACCCCTGATGAAGATCTTAACTTGATCTCTTCAAGTTTTATACTTATAACAGTTGTTGTTAAGCACAGGACTATAAATCTTTTGCGCGTTTCAAAATAAAGGTTCGAATTCATCCAGAAGCACAATATTTATTTATATTTTTGTTATTCCTTTTTATCAGCTGACATTTTTTTACAAATGTTTATACTGTACTTTCATTAGAAAACAATAAAATACATTTGTACACCTAAATATTAGCTTCTTTGGGGATTTCATTACTTGCAGGCCCGACTGAAATGGCTGGTTGGGAATTTCAACCACGAATATCTTTATAAAAAAGGGACGGTAAAACATTTTTTGGCATAGGTTAAAGCTGCACTCTCACAGATTAAATGTTTTGACAACTTTTTATTTTTTGTCTAAGAACGAGCCAATTTTTGCCACAATCCATGGAAACCAGTTATATAAGACTGCTGACAAAATATTAGATCGTAGATTTTTCTATTTAAGTTCAAAAATTGATGTTTATGCATTTTTCTTAAACCATAAGTAACGGTTTAAGCTATAAAACATTAATTTTCGAATGGAAATATCAAAATCTACTATCTGATTTTTTGTCAGCAATCTTACATTGGGTTGTAGATATTTATGCCAAAATTTGCTCTTTCCAAGACAAAATCTGTGAGAGTGCAGCTTTAAAGTTAATTATTGAAAAAAAAAACAGGTCATGGATATTATAAGAACTTGTTGATTTTGCTTTAAAACATCGATTTTTCAATTTTTACGATTGACTGCTCCAGCTTTACCCGGAGTGCCCAATCGACACCTGCTGGTAACCCTCATGAAGCTATTAAAATAAACGCTCTGAATTGTTTGACCACTCAGTATATAGAGAGAAATGATGGCCTAAACAGAAATGTACCTTTAATATTGGCGAGAGGCCGTGGTGTTACACTACATTATGGGAGAAATACTGAAAGGGCGATGTTTGACGTTCCCCCACCGAAAAGTAACTATGTGTAAAAATTGTGTGTATTGTTATCCATATCTCCAATTTTATCATTAAATTTTATCTTACTATCAGTCATGAGAAGTCATCAAATGTATTTATGTTATACGCAATTTGAAATATTACTCGCTATTTAATTAAGGCTCCTTGTTATTGACAATTTCTGACTCGTTACGGGAATTCCATTATATCAAACTTACATCTTTGTATTACTCTCACCGATTAGTTTAATCATTTTATTACGAGTATATGTATTAGACATTTTACATGAACAGAACAGAACAGAACAGAACAGAACATATATTTTATTAAGACTTATACAAAGTGCATCATCTTCTTAACCACATATGAATAATAAATAAACAAACACATGGTATGACATAGGTTATACATAATATGGAATAGAATCATAAATACATTCAAAATAATAAATAAATATATATTCAAATCAGGTGAGGATGAACAAAACTATTATAATTATAAGTCAATATTTAAAGTTGATCTTCTAATACTCAGAGCTTGTTTGACAAATAAGGACAGTTTTATAAGTTCTTGTTTATTTCATGTGTTTAACAGTTCGATGAACTTAAAAACAGACGGACGTAAATAATAATACCGTTTTATGTATTTCTTTCTTATAGTTTCAAAACGTGTACACGTACAAATAAAATGAAATTCGTCTTCTATATCTCTTGAGTTACAGCATAAACAATGTCTTTCTTCACGTTGTATTCGATTACGATTATATCTACCCGTTTGAATCCTTAACGGGTGTGCAGAAAGTCTAAATCTGCAGAAAAATAGTCATAAGCTTTAAGGTAATAAATCCAAATAATCTTCATACACAAAAGTAGTCTTAAATTCCTTATACAAAAATAAAACTGGGTTATCAAGGGATCTATACCATTCTTGCTTAAAACAATCAATTATTCTTGTTTTAAATTCAGTTAGAAAGTACTTTTTATTTATCATATTAGGATTATTGAATACGTATGCAAAACCATACTGGCTCAAAAGCTTTTTAACATTTGATACCCAGTTAATTTTTCTATTATTACAGTCAGATAATGCATACTCATATACACTACTTATTATAATGTTATCGCTACTTGTAACCTTTAACCAATATTGTATAATTCTAACATATCTATGTACATATAGAGGGTATCTACCAAGCTCCCCGTACACACTTGCTGTACATGTATTTTTTCTAACGTTTAACAAACGTTTACAAAACTTTAAATGGATTCTTTCAATTTCCTTAGACTTAGTAAATCCCCAAATTTCGGAAGAATAATTCAAAACGGGGGCAAAAAAAGCATCAAATAGTTGACAAAAAATCTTTGGTTTCAGGTCATACTCCTTACATTTACACATTTAATGCTTTTAAAGCTTTGCCAGTTAAATGTTCCTGGTTTAAAGCATAATTTCCAGTGTAATTAAAAACAGTTCCTAAATAATTAAAATCATTTACGACGTCAATAGGCTGGCCATTGTAGGTCCAATTTTCTGTTGGCAATAGCCCTCCCCTTTTACGAAAGACCATAATTTTGGTTTTAAGTGTATTTACTGATAAACCCCAATTATTACAATATTCTGAAAGTCTATCCAAATGTTGTTGAATTTCAACTGGTGTTTCAGCTACCATAGCCATGTCGTCAGCAAATAATAATAGAATAAGTACAATATCGTCAATACGTAAGCCTGAGTCTAGATTATTTTGTAAATATAACTCTAGGTCTTCAACAAAAAGAGAAAATAACAATGGGGACATAACTTCCCCTTGACGGAGGCCTACTGCATAGTCAAAGTAATCGGAATATGTAGAACAAGATTTAACACAAGATTTGACTTTTTGGTACATACCTCTAATTATTCGAAGTAATTTGCCTTGTATACCGCATTTATATAATTTCAGCCACAACGCATTTCTATAAATAGAATCAAAACATTTCATCATATCGACGTATACAACATAAAGCCGCTTATTGTCATTTAAATATTTTTGTACCAATGACATTAAAATAAATATAGCATCGATGGTGGATCGCCCTTTCCGAAATCCGAACTGAGCGTCCGAAATAATGTTATGTTCATTACAGAATATCTTGATTCGTCTATTTAGCACAGTAGTAAAAAGCTTAGACATGCAACTAAGGAGAGTAATTCCCCTATAATTATTAACATCGTCTACATTTCCTTTTTTGTGCAACGGTATAATAACTCCTTCCATCCACTTATCGGGGAAATATCCAGTATTTAAAATACCGTTAAAATATCACACAATATCATTACATGCCATGTTGTTTGTTTTTATATTTTTTGAATGACTGCGGACTTGTAATGCTTAAGTCAAAATATCTGTTCTGTTCTGTTCTGTTCTGATCTGTTCTGTTGAAGTAAACAAATACTTGGATGCTCTTCTATTATATTGACCGAATTGTTTTCTATTAAATTATGTTGATGGTTTCCCAATTATTAATAGTTAGTTAACCTTACACCCATCTGTACGATTTGAACTTCACTTGGTCAAGGTCCTTTATTCGTTGATAGTATCACGTACAGTATGAGTGTACCGAAACGGCTAGCTTGCTAATTATTATTCAAGTCGGTATCAGTATCGGTGGCGATGTAGCGATATATACATATCTATATATACATGTGTGTGTTTGCCAAGTGATAATATGATATATATATATATATATATATATATATATATATATATATATATATATATATATATATATGTGCGTGTGCGTGTTGGTCACCCCGTATTAAACGATTTTCAAAAGCAACTAAATTACCCACTACCGCTGTTGAAAATGATCTAAAGTCTGATAGATAAATTCTATTGAGCTGTTGTTATTTGTGTATATTTACATTAACACTTCATTTCTTAACGATGGTTGTTGTTTATCAATTTCACATTATTTCTGTATAAAGTGCAATGGCATTTCTCCTCGATATCGCGTGCGTTTGTTCGATACTTCTGTCCTGTCATTGGGCGCAATAATACCAATGGGCGGGGCATATTTACTACGGAACTATTTTTTTTCAATGAAATCGTAGTAAAATTATTGGCAACATGCAAAACTGTAATTTGCAGTAAAGCAGTTAAAACGAAATAAGCAACGATAATTTGATTAATTTTAATGTAGATGATTTTATGATGGATTGAACAGTTGAAGAAATATAAAATTACAATGATGAAGACTTATTTCGGAATTTGTGACATTTCGTAAAAATAAAGCATCTGACAAAACAGGAAATCGAGGAAATGAAACAATAACATATTGTAGTGCACCCAGCAATGTCCATAAGAAAGAGCTCAGGTCAATACAAAGTCTGTTCGTGTTCTCTGGCTTTCCTTCCGCGAAAAGTTCACGTTACCCCACCCACCGCCACTGTCGTTTCCACAGAGATGTTTCATCCTCATTGAATGTTTACTTCCAAAGAAATGACAATGCATTTGCTGATTTGTCCAACACCAACTGATTCTTCAAAATAACACTCGACAAGTAAATTGACTGGAATTTCTCTCCAATTTGAAAACTCGATCGTGACTTAACAAACGCTAGTATCGATCGGGTATTATCGCGAGATATAATGAGAACTTTGTAGGTGGCGATATTTTTGTTGTTTTCTTGTTATTGTTAATTTTTCATACCTCAAGTTGTATTTTTCTAGTTGTAATGCAGTTATAATACGTATTAATAATAGACTTGACCTTTAAAATATAGAAAATAAACATATAAATAAAGAACTATTTTATCTGCGCATTCGTTGTTGTATTATATTAGGTTACGATAGCTGTTCTAATTTACCCACCGTTGAGAACAACGAGAGAAAGAACAAAGAGAAGATGCTCTTGAATAATCTATTTATTTTAGCCGAAATGTAGATTTAAATAAATATAAATATAAGTATTAAAATTCATTTTATTTGGGTATGGTATGCAATGGCGCAATTTAAAAAGCTGGTGGAGTCCTTCGGACTCCACCCATTTTGAACAGCCCCATTGCATACCATACCCCAATAAAATGCAACATGTCGAATTTTAATCCTTAATTGAACAATCAGAATTAAATTACGTATTTGCATTAGAACCATTCTTACTGGTTTTATTTGTGTTCTAGATATTCATATATAATGAGATTGACCTCTCATAATTTGCATGTCACATTATTGGAAATACACTTTATCTTATCTTATCATCCCTCTCCAACCTTTTCAAAACAGCAAACACATCATTATTATACATAACTTTCTTACATATATAATATTTGGGATTCTGCAAGTGATTATATTCTATCATTAAATATGACGTCAACTCTATTCTCGTTTTAAACTACTATAAATATCAGGACGCAAAGCAATTTATATTAGTAACAATTCGTGTTTCTGTAATAACAGTACTAAAAGTAAGATTGACGGTCCGTCAGTAAGGCCATAAATGCACGATGTTAGACGCGCTGTTTCGTCTTCTTGTTGACCATCCGCTGAACGAATATTTGATTGCTTTAGGGATTTTTGCCATTTTTGCCATTGTGGTCATACTGTTAACGTTTGTTCTGCTACAAGTTGCTGGGGTGTTACTGTTGCACTGGAAACAAGTGGCGACCAAAGGTCTGGTTGGACTGGTGATATGGGCGCTGGCCGCCAACATCAGCAACTTCCTGTCCCAAGACCCTTGTATGGATGGACTGAGGAATATTGAAGGTAAATGATTGATCTAACTATGCTGACTTCTATATTTCTCTATCAGTTTGGAAACTGATTTAACTCTTGCTCTCAATGTCCAGCTTTTTGAGACGATTTGTTGATACTTTAAACGCTTATATTACACTTATTTATTTATTGCATCTTGCAAATGTTACAGCCATAAACAAATCCCCATATGCAGATGATGGTATTGTATTTTTTGCCGAGATAAGTCAAGAAATGCAATATTATACGTTACGGGGTTAGTAGGGGACACGATATGGGATATACGGGGCAAAGGAAACCAGTTTGAGTTTGGTTAGTGGTCACCAAACCGAACAAGTGGGTTTTCTTCGGGTACCTCGGTTTCCCCCACAACACAAGAGCACACTCTCGCGCAACATCGTGCCAACGAGAGTGACTTAGTATAAGCTATCATAGCTTCCTTCACAATCGTTGTAAAATATATAATGTTCAATGTTTAAATTAAAGTAAAGGAAACCATATCGGGTTATGGTTCCCTGCGCCCCGTATATCCCATATCGATCACCTACTAACCCCCGTAACGTATATATCACGTCGACAACCTGTTAACATATTTAAATGTTTCATTTATTCATCGGAATATTCATTGGAATCGGAAAATAGACGCCAATTACGATATAAAATTGGTGACACATTATGGAAAAATCTGGGGTCACCACGTGACCAGTCCTGGACCAATGGCGTTGCTTCATTTATGTTTGAGGCGTGATATAATGTAACATCAAGGCATTGTAGTATTCAGGAAAGGCGAGAGATAACCACACAACTTACATTTTCATTACGGTGACTCAGAAATAGAAATTGTATTAACATATTGCTATTAATGTATTCTATTAACGAGTGGAAGCTTTTTATGGAATCAATGTCAGAAATTATTTCCATGTCATGCCAATAATATACCTTTTTAAACTAAAGAAACCGCTTTAAAGCTTGGATAACAAATTAACTGAACATGTGTTAGATATTTAATTGGGCACACTACAGGCTATTTAAACAAAAGTGTTTAATTTCAATTTATAATTATGTTAAACTAATTTGCCCATAATGATGAAAACGATAAAGCATATGATTTAGGTATAGATAAAATTAGTTAAAACCAGGTAACAAAGTCCACAGTCAAAAAACCGCCAACATATTGCTAATATATTGTTATCGGTACCCTAAATCATACCCATGTTAAGTACAGATGAGATATTCATGATTATGCGTTAAAATCATATTTTTACTTTGCATCACCCTATATTGTGCACCTTAAACATGTTAGATCACTTGATAAATGATTAAAGCCTTTCCTAATTTATGAATATTAAGTTTACAGATAGGCTGAAGATATAGAAAGATAACATGCCATGTTTTGTAAGAATTAGCTCGTGGCTAAAACCTCTACCCAAAAAAAAGATATCGGATATGGAGAACTTGAAAGAAAATATATGTTTTCTACGCGTTTAACATATACTTTAAAACAAATTTGTTGAAAATATTACTTTGTAGTGATAGGAACATTCGAAGCGTTGGTGCCGACTATGGTCCGTATTAAAAATTGAATTAAACGTTCACTGAAATAAAACATGACACAATACCATTAAATAAAATGTCCAAATAAGTCTATACATAGAAGTCAAGGGCTCACTGTCAGATTATAACGAAATACTTTCCTGCTCATTTATAAATATGTTAACAGTGTTTGAAAACATCGTTCCTGACCACATTTGGGGCCAGCCTGTGGCTACGGAGATGGTGGTAGAAGCAGTTAAAGCCCACCGCACAGCCTTGAACCGGAAGCCGCTGGTTTTGTCCCTCCATGGCGGTACAGGCACCGGAAAGACCGCACTGAGTTTGCTCTTGGCCAGGACAATGTTTGGATATAAGGATGGTGAACCATTTGGCACATCCGGTGTGTATGTCATTGGCAAGCCGGTTGGTGCTTCTAACGAGGAATACAAGGTATGTATCCACATGCAGTAGCTTGCAGTTCAAGAAACATAACCTATACTTTAACAGGCTGGCCTTAAAACAGAATTGAACGTTGTTGACAGGATTTCTTATGGTGTTATCACATTACCAAGATCAACACTGCTAGTTTTAATATTAATATGTCCATGTAAGATCAATTCACTTGTATTTGTATTTAATGACATATCATAAAATTAGTAACGCTAAAAAGTTCTTTCTGTCAGCGTTTCAATTTTAAACCCTTTCATAAGCTTTATTAGAAGAAAAGAAGAATGCTGTACTTTAAATCCTTTCCAAACCTCAAAAGGAATATATAAGGACGACGCTTGATGGCGCCCTAAGGTCTGGCAGTGGTTCCCTTTTTGTGTTTGAACGCATGAAGTCCGTACCAGGCAATATTGGCCAACTCCTGAAGACAATACTTGAGGACAGTGAACATAACTATCCATGTAAAGATGAGACCATTTTTCTCCTCAGCACGTGAGTTCTATTCAGTTTTGGTTCGCCGACAGAAGATATTCAGAACGGGTTTATTTTCTTCAAATAATTCCGCATCGAGTATAAATGCTAAGGTTTTATAATTTGGCTACAAATATACTCTAAGAGCATGTCCATTAAAAATCAGCAAACGCACGATAGTTGCAATCATTAACATATTAGTTGTACACTGAACAGGGTTGGGCTTCCATCTACATTTATCAAAGCACTGAGAGTGCTGAACGGCCTGAGCGATGATTCCTCCGATGTGATATTCAAAATAATTATCATATGAATGATAGCATGGCACTCTCCTGCTCTCACGCCTGCCCTTCCACACACCAAATCTGTCGACACTACCGCCCGCCCACACACTCACTCACTACTCAAAACCAATTTACAACCCAACCCAATCACCATACTGCATCGGTTTATTATGCATTGCTCACTCAAAAATATTCGCCGTTTGTTACAAAAGGCCCCCGTATCGTCTTTACAGAGTCATAAATCAAAAAAAAAAAAAATATTTTGTTTGGTCATTTTTACAAATCTCGACAGTGTTATAGCATTTTCTGAATTTTCGGAGCTGGGGAAATTATCGTCAGTATACAAAATCAACATAACAAGGTGAAATACGAGGTAGAAGAGCAAATATTGGGCTTCAACTTACCGCTGCAAGGCTTCCTTCCGTCGTGAATACCGATGACAGATGCTCAAATAGTGAGCAAGTCCCGGTGGTCGCTCCTCCACAGTTACTATATGGAAAAAAGAATCATTAGAATGTACGTTTGCAAAATCTGAGGTATATATTATAGATTATGGATAATGATATAGGATATATGTTCTTCCATTTTACATACAAGGCTACTGGTATATTTTGCCAATTTGGTTTATTTCGCTGCTAGAGCAGTGCAGACAGAAGGAGAAACCGAACTGAATTAATTATGTATTGTTAATCTGAATTATCTCCCCTGTAGAATCTCATTCTTATTATGCAATGGAGTTCCAATGAGATCAAAGCCAGCACATCAAGGAGTTTTCCAGTTTATAGGAGTTTCCTCTTTCATATCCGTGTTTTATGCGTGTATTTTACTGTTAATATATGCAAAATATAACATACTCTTACATGCATATACTTTGTAAACCAAGCACTATTCCAGGTATGTTTTAGAGACTGATTTTCATTGAAATCTGGTACTTTCGAGTATGATGTGCAACTCCACCTGGACTAAGTTGATTTTTTATGGTCTATTACAAAAGTCTTGAGCGAAAGCTCAAACCTTATTATGCGTTCCCTATCTCTGCAGCCATATCGGATCCAAAAACCTTGAGGATGTGGCTCTCGACTCGTGGAAACACGGCATCGACCGCGATCGCATAGATCATCGGGAGCTCCAGGCCGCTATCAGTACCGCTTCCGGTGACAACGGTAACCCATCAGGGCTTTGCTCCTGTTACGTACTACAAACAAGAAGAAAGTACTAGTATATCAATGTTAAAGTATAACTGCACTTCTACAAAGTATTGAATGCATCAATTGAATCATATTTGCATATGTCCAAACAAAATGTACCATAAAGCTTTTCGGTAAAAACTAAATGTATGCGTCTGTGTATATGTTTTTCAATCACATGCCTATATTTCCATAGTTTAACATCTAAAAGTTACCCTTCCACAGAGACCGACAGGTGGCATCGGCGGATGACAGAACATGGACTAATCACCAAGAGTATCCCTTTTCTGCCGCTTGACCGCTCAACCGTCCGACGCTGCATAGTCCACGAAATGCCATACCTTCCTCACGTTAACGAGAACAAGAAATTAGCGGATGTGCGGTATGCCATGGGTCTACGGAATTTTCATGCTAGTGGGAGCATCGTCTTTGCAAAAAAGGGGTGTGCCAACATCAGTTTAACTGTTCCATAAGTAATACAAAGGTCCACGTCCGGTGTTAAAGCCAGTTGAACATGATCTTTAATTAGTAGCATGAATATTTTTGTTTTGTATTGTTAAATACCTTATTACTCTTTATACACTTTTAAGAAACTATCATGTTCCATGATCACATGAGACATACTATGCTCTGTAGTATAATCGCTTTTCATGTATTTTTATTGTTTCAATTACAATATCAACCAATATATCACGACATACTAAGTGAATTCTCCAATACAGTTATTTTCACTTTTTCATACTTAGCAACACCAATTTTGTCTGATAAAACATGAAGTGATGTGCACACTCTCTTTATTATGTCGACATACTAATGAACGGAACTTAAGCACATTGTGTTATGCCAAGATCCAGTCAGATAGTATTTTTCAATATTTATGTTGCTATAACAACCATTTTTGGTCTGTCAAAACGACGCGCATTACCTCCTATTTTATTTATATCCGCATAATAAGTTTACTTAACCTAACGTGCATACTTCTTGAGATAGTTTTGGGTCCAGTTTTTCAAGATTGATGGACAGACTGACCGATGGGGGGTAAACCTTTAGTCGCCTCCGGTAAAACGGATACACCGCTAGGCACAGTCTGTATATAACCTGTTTTTACGCGTTCATGTTGAACAAATACTTATATTTTAAAAGTTGTCTGCATTTATATACAAAATAGAGGTCATCCTGATCTGGTCATTGCTGACATTATTGTACAAACAGACGTCAACAAATAATGATAAATTGTATAAAGTAGATATCGACATGCTCCTTTAATAATAAATACTAGTCAAAGTATGTGTTCTTTTCGTTGGATATACACACAGAAAATGGTGTTGTCCAAAACTGAGAGAGTGTGAACTATGTAACAATAACGATTTAAAGGATGAGTATCACTTAATGGTTGTGTGTGATGTATTTAATGGCGTAGGGAGAGGGTATACCCCTTCTTTAAATTACATGTACTATAGAAATAGACAAGTATGTACACATTTTCCCAATTGTCCAATGTAAAATATAGGTAGTCCCTATATAAAATATGAGTGTATGTCATTAAAGTTTCCAGACTTAGAGACAATAGTATTAACATAGTATAATATAATATACGGTGTATGATATAATGCATTTCCTTCATTATGTGATTTATGTGACACAACAAGCTACTTATCTCTTTAAAGTGTGAACTTTCAATGCATGTTGTGCACATTAATGAATTAATTATTTGTATATGAAGAGCACCTGTATTTGCTTAATAAATGCAATTTGTGTTATGTTATGATATGTTCATGATAATTGTTTTTGGTGAAACGAATCGACGTTTTTGCGTTTGCAATGGAGATAAATGTAACTGAAAAGAAAGGGTTCAGAAAACAGTGTTAAGATGTAAACACATACTTTGCCGAAAGAGAAAGCAATCTACATGTACTTCAAATTGCCAATACATTATTTCAGTAAATCAGCCGTCCGTAAATCAGATGAATCGGTAGATAAACATAGTGGCTTGCCCACTTAGTGGGTAGTTTACACAAAAGTATGTAGACCACTAAAATGTTACAGTTCGATAGTATATACGTACTGTGTCGCATCAAACAGTTTATTCTTGTAAGTACGTACAAACAACATTTAACCATAACGAAATGGAGACCTTTATTTTGACTTCTATCAATTGATGAAGCATGGATGTTATTCAGAGAAAAAGAAAATGAAACCCTTTCCGTACGTATTTTACAGCAGTACAATGAACATATAATGACATATAACTGCCTTAAGATAACATGATCACGTTTGCGATTTTTTTGTGTTGACCACTTATTTTTTGCAATAATTATTTACCTATGTAGTAATATTCGCGAAACCTTTCCGGTAAGATAAACATCATAAGACAAAAAGGCTCGAAAGTGCCCAGAACTGCCACCGAAGGATATAGCACCGATTGCGTAATCATGACACGGGTCCACCAACCAAAAGACAAATATTATATGATCCAAATCATTAAAATAACATGTAATAATTCCCATTGTATGCATATTTCTAACTATTGCATTTTGAAAAAGTGCACACTTCATCGAGTTTTCATACAACATTGTCAATACGCCATTTTAAGGTGGTGGTTGGGTGTAAGCTTATTTATTCTCCCACTCGGGCCTTACCTGATTCTTTAACGTGCGCTAGGGTATAGAACTGTCACACGGTACCCCCATTTAACGTCCCTCCTGGAAGACTATAAGTATTTTAGTGGTGCGGCGGGGAATCGAACCTGCGACCCCTGGATTAATAATCTAGTGTGTTACCACTATACCACGGATCTTCCAATTTAAGTGTGGACAGATTTTAGCCTATGAAATCGCTCGATACAACCGGTGAGCTCAATGATCAAAATGACCAATGTAAAACCAAACCAAAACTGGAATAGAGACTTTCGCGAATCTTAGTGGCGAATATTTACGATGAATAAAGTATTTAGAGTTTAAATTACTGATTTTTTATTGAACTGGATATTTATTTGCGTATAATGCACACTCATAACCAGGTTTCCTGACTTTTCAGGTAAATCCGATTTTTTTGCGAACGTGTGTTCAAATGCAGTCATATTTATATTTTTATTGATATGAGTTATTCAAAGAAATGTTGTTTTTTTTTTGTTTTTTTTTAAATTAGTCAATTTATAATTAAAAACAACAACATTGTTTTAACTCCTATACCTTGTAAATTTCATTTTTTTTTTTGACAAATTGTGATGCACTTCTGTCGATAAATATAAGAGGGTATTTTTACAAGAGAAACTGCTGTGGTTATAGCGAGAACAGGATTAAGTACAGACTCACCTGTAAAATTAATTTTATGTTGGTAAATATACACCACATATATAAGATGCCGATTTGCAATTAAAAACTTGTATAATAGAAAATGGCTGGCATGATAGGAAAGAAAGCCGCGGTTATCCTTGGTGTAGTGTTGGCACTTGGAGTTATTTTATTTGAAAAGCAGAGAACCAACAGCCAACACAGGGTTCCAAAAATATCAGTCATGTCCAAAACACGACTCCTCGTTCAATCGTTGTAGATGCAACACCATTAGGTGTAAAAAAGTTTGTTCTTAAAATAGTGCATATAGGAAGACAATTGATATGTTTATTTGTGCGGCGGGCAAATTAACCTGCGACCCTGGATTGACAGTCAATAGTGTTACCACCACGGATCCTTTTGCCAAGGTAAGTCGTATGTCACGTGACGTTTTCACAAATTACATAAGTTTCCGGTATATGCGCGAGTCGCCGATACAGAGATGTGCTGTATATACATAATGATTCAGGGGGCTTGAACAGGATATTAGCTCTCAAATCACAAGTGTTAATCTTTCAATATACATCCTGTAACTACTTATCTAGATAGATTAGATGTGTTTTCTACTTCATGCTAATCGTCATGTATCATGTTAGATTAATTTACTTTTAATTGTAGGTATCAATTAAAGAAAAACAGTCAAAGGCTTATGTTTTATAACTGTACACAAATCATACGATTTTTTATTTTAATAATGAAAGGCAAATTAGATATCTATATATGGCCCGTTTGTAGTTCTTTTGTTAGCTTTGTATTGTAAAACCCATTGTATAATCTTCATCAGACGGAAAACATTGTTGTACTTTAAATCATTTCTAACTACATAAAGAGGTATGTACGGACAACGCTAGATGGCGCCCTAAGGTCTGGCCGTGGTTCGCTGTTCGTGTTTGAAAGCATGGAGGCAATACCAGGCAATACAAGCCAACTACTGAGGACACTACTTGAGGACAGTGAATCTGACTATCCTTGCCATATTTAACATAAACACGTGAGTTTGATTCGGTCTCGTTAGCCGTCAGAATGTATTCTGAAAGTGATATTTTTTTCAAATGATTCCACATCGAGTGTAAAGGTTTCAGTTTTTATAAATTTGGCTACAAAATGAATCTAAGAGAATTGTTTTCTTTAAACATGTTATTTAACAATCACCATAACGCGAGACTTGGAAACAATATTATATTATAATGTGTGCATTATATAGTACATAACAGGTTAAGGCTTCAATCTATATAAGTATGCGCGCACTTTCTCTGCAGCCATATCGGATCCACAGAACTGGCGGCGGTGGCGCTCAACTCGTGGCTTGAAGGCGCCGACCGCGAAAGCATTAATCGTCGAGAGCTACAGGCCTCTATTACTGTGGCTTCAGGCAACTACGGTAATCGATCAGTAGTAATCCTGTTTCGTACTGTACATATGTAAAAAGTCTAATCATGTTAAAGTCCAATAGGGTATAAGATAACAAAAAAAAAAAAATAGCCCGATTAACTATTTCCTGGCATTTCGGTATAAGTATGATGTATGACTAAACTTCTTCAAAGCATTGAAGCTGTTGAAGCATACAGTGCCGTAAAGCTTTTTGGTACAAACTACATGTATGCGGCTGTAAACGTTTTCTAAAACACACGCCTTTGTTCTATAGTTTACCCTCACTCGAAGTCCACAGGTGGCACCGGTTAATGGTCGACCATGGACTGACCACCGAGAGTGCTCCTTTCCTGCCGCTCGAGCGCCCTAGCGTCCGCCGCTGCATTATCCGCGAGATGTTCTTTCTTCATTACATGGACCGGAAATTAGATGACGTTGGGGATGTCATGCGCAACCGAGTGTTCTATACTGTTGCCAAAAAAGGATGTGCGAACATCAGTGAAACTGTTAGACGTTTTTCAAAAGCTACTAAGTAACCCCCTACAGCTGTTGACAATGATCTGAAATTTGTAGCATTTTATTTTGTATTGTTCAATACCATTATATATTAACCTTTTATTAACGATTTAAAAAGCTATCCTTATTCATTTCACCCGAGACATAATATATGCTCTAAAGAATAATCGTTACTTTTCATGTGTTTTCATTGTATCAATTACGATAGAAAGCCAACCACATTAATTCAAAGACAATTAAAACGAACAATTTCCATTCGAGTCTCTTTCCGACATAAGAAGTAAAGTTTCACAAATATGTACTTTATTACTTAGTTCGATTGTTTCATTATTTTGTATCAATACAAATTATACTTTCATCAAGCTATGACACAAATGACGTGCATAATCGAATTATGATCCGCATTCGACAGACCAAATAAGTTCCATGGATGAAGGTTTCATTTTTCTTCAGCTATTCCACGATCAAGTCACTTGAAAATTTATATTTTCACAACTTTTGTTTAATATGGCATCCATATTGTTTTCCTGTGTCATACAAGTTAAATGAACGTTGCATTAATACTTTTAACATTGTGCAAGTCAAAAACGTTTTTTGCACTATTTTTCGTTGCCAAAGCAACAACCCAACTTGTCTAATAAAAATAAAATGAAATACAAATTCTTTTAAAAGCCCTTCCTTGACATACCAAGTTTCACGAATGGAACTTAAATACATACAGAGTTATGCAAAAATCCAGTCAAATGTAGTATTTGCAATATTCTTGTTGCCGTAACAACCACATGTTTGTCTAACAAAAGAGACGACGCTCACAACCTCCTAATTGCACTCTGTCTACATACCATACCAAGTTTAATAACCATAGATTGCATACATCTTGAGAAATTTTGGATCCATTTTTTTCCAGGAATTACGACCGGACGGACGGACGGAGGGTAAACTTAGGCTATATTCTCGTCAGGTGAAACTGGTTATGAAGCGAAATCACAATCATGCATTTACGATTATTTATGCGTTTCTGTTGAACTGCCTTTATCACAAAATAAACGTCATCCTGAACGGCCATTGTTGATATTATAGTCCATGCATTCACATATAATTCTAAATTGTGTTAAGTAGATCTCGACATGCTCTTTTAATAATGAACACAGGCCAACGTAGATGTTCTTTTCGCCGCATAATTAGTTTTCAAAAATGAGATTGTCCGACATTGAGAGAGCGGGAATGATTTAGAAGATGAATACCATTGTGTGTGATGTATACAAAACCTTAAGGATATATTGTCTCCCTTTTTATTACAGAAATAGACCGTCCAAGTATGTACAACATTACTCAACTACTCAATGTAGAACATAAACAGCTCCTCAATACAAGGTTTGCACTGTTCATCATTACAACATCCATACTTAGAGGCAGCATTATCATTAACATAGAAGGATAGACATGTTTTTTTTGTAACGGATTTTCTCCATTACCAACGTTAGGTATTTCATATTTATGCAGTCACAAGTGACTTATTTCTATGAATTGTAAGTGTAGTTTATCAATATTGATGTAAGCTGTATATACTTAATTCTAAATGCAATTTATGTGTTATGCAATGTTCATAATAAATTGTTTTTGGGGAAACAAATGAACGTTTTTGTGTTCGCATGATGAGAAGATAAGGTTTAGGAAACGGTTAAAACATATAGACTTTCATTTTACTGTAAGTCGAAGAAACATGGATGTGGTATTCAGTCAATAGCAACTGAAACTCATTCCGAGCGTATTTTACAACCTTAGTACATCGTTGTATAATGAACATTGTTTATGTGGTACATGTTTAATTCGGGGTTATGGTTGAAAGATTTTACTCTTGAAAGCCAGTGTTATAGTGGGAATAGGAAAATAATATCGTAATTAAGTGCAGAAGCTTAATTGATAGTATTTTGGTGAAACATACACCACATACATAATAAAAATGGCTGACGTGATAGGAAAGAAAGTCGCGGTTATCCTTGGTGTAGTGCTGTCACTTGGAGTTATAGTGTTGACAGTGGTCCTGTGTGGGGCATTCTTCTTCTTTCGACCCTCCTCAGGACAGACAGGGAACCAACAGCTCAAACAGGGTTCCAAAAATGACAGTCATATACAAAACACGACTTCCGGACCAATTGCCGTAGATACAACACAATCAGGTATAAAAAGGGTTGTTCTTAAACTTGTACACATGCATTTATAAGCTCACACGTATATCAACACCTCTAATACCTGTTTATTTAAAGAAGTATATGTAGAGCTGGTTTTAGTATAGAGCTAACTGCATGTAGCGTTTACGGCATTCTGTTTATATATAACTGAGCATATGAAGCCACGAGCGGCTTAAGAGGGGTGCGCACACGGCGCGCGCCCCCTCTAGAATCGTCCAAGTTCATTTTTTTATTTCAATACGGGAGAAAAAAATACGCTAAAAATGCATCAATTCCGACTATAATTTTTTATATTTTCTTAAGGAGATCACCTCAAAGCCACATTCAAAAAGTTTATGCTGTATGTGCGTAAGCCAAAAGGTTGCGCCCCTAAGCTACGCCCCCTCTTACGTTAATTGCCGGAACCGCCCCTGGAAGCTGCAAATATGTGAAGACACACAACACAACAACTCATACGTTGCAATGCATTCTAGGTTACAGTGTGTCGTTTTTGCCCGGGAAAGTCGTCGGTCACGTGACGTTTCCACTTCTCACAGAAACTTCTGGTATATGCGCGAGTCGCCGGTACAAAGATGTTCTGTACACACATAACGATTCAGGGGGTTTGAACAGGATATTCGCTCTTAAGTACAGTTGTTTTAATATATTACCTGTTAACATAATACAAATTATGCCCCAGTCCCGATATGAGGCTATAGTAAGTTAATACTTTTATGTAAGGCAGTTTAAATTCGATTATATAACCCTCGTTTGTTCAACTTTCCAGAACGATTAGCAGTAGGGTAAAACGTTTTATTGTTCAAACAATTATCAAATCCTATATCAAAACAATAAGGTACTTTCCAGTGCCTGTGTGTTGGAAAGTAATAGCCAATTTAATATCACAACATATATATTATAACTGGTGTACTTTAGCGGTACTTCCGGCGATCATCTACTCACTATTTACATAGAGGGCGCCACGCATCAAGACTGGGAAGATATAGCGTACGGCCCCTGCGGTACCAGCAGCAGTGCAGGCGGCTACTGCATATTCGTTGCGGACACCGGAGGAAACGCAGGCGGTCTCGCCAACACCATTTTCCGTATTGCGGAGCCGCAGGTTGACTTTTCGCTGAATATCGGCAGTGAACTTAATGTGCCACTGGATTCAACTCTTAAATTCAGGTCTGACCATATGCATGTTTTGATTTTGGGAATGTTTTAATATATACGACGTACATGGTGCTTTTGAGATCTGTTTGTAAATGCTTTGATATTTCTAAAACCAGATATATGTGTTCTTTTTGCGAATATTGAATTGGACTACTAATTGTTCTTTACTGAATGCTTATCCACCTTCGAAAATTTTTGTAGGGATCAAACCCCGAATGTTGTGCGAAAAGATGTTCATGTCCATATATTGAGAAAATATTTGATATGGTTTTATTTCCTCCTTTCAGCTGGGACCAGTATGATTGTGAAACTATCATGGTAGACGAACAGGGCGAAGTTTACGTCATTTCAAAGGTCATGTCCTGGAACCAGCCAAAACTCGCACACCTTCCTCGTCACGCCTGGGGAACCAATCAGCGCGTGAATGTGAGCATGGGCGTGTTCCTGCCCGAGTTGACGTCAAACAGAGATAATCCAACTGCCGGCGATATTTCTCCTGACGGAACTGAGGTACGGTCTCATTACAAGCAGTAATACAATTTTTAATAAGTCAATTGTAATTTACATTCGGATGTTAGTATTTTACTTGATTTAAAAGGAGAATGTATTTACAGCCTTTTTTCTAATCAAACATATGTCATTATTGTCACAATGGCTGGATGACAGGAGCTAAACTAACAAACAAAAATCTCCATTCAGCCCAAGTTGCCTTTCGTACACACTCTAACACATACATGTATACCATTTCTATAACGCAAACGTTAATGCGATTGGACTAAATGCAATGTTCTTCAGGTTTTGTTGAAGACCTACCAGCAGGTCCTGTACTGGCACGTGCCTGATCGGGACTACTTCCGGCACATGGCAAGACGGCCTGCAGTGCTTCTCTACATCCGGGAGCGACAGGGGGAAGCCGTCTGTTGGGATGCTGCTAGCACCGGATATTACACGCTTGGGGAGGACGTTAACGCGACGCTGTACTATTATAGGCGTGTTGGATGACACGACACACATTCGCCGTTCCTCCTAAGTTTAGTATTAAGTGTATATACTGTATGTCAAACTGTTAAGTTTGATAGTTTTCTTTCGTGAACTACGGTAAAATTCAGTATTCATTGGTGACTCAGATGGGAGAAAACTTCTACAGTGTGTGTATACCACGTGATAAATTGCGTCATAAATGCTCCGTCGGAATGCAATATTTTGCCCTATATGAAGACTTTAAACAAATAACTTTGCTATTTCTTCACCATGTTAAAATGAAACATATCGCAGTTTGTGCTGCTAACAGAGCCCCGCCTTCGGTCTTTTACCAGAATCGAAAGTTTAGTTTCTGAAAACACTTTAAACAACCAAATCGCCGCCTGATGGAGCACACATATATAACGTAATTTAGCATGTGGTATACGCACCAAGCTTAGTTTAAATGCAACAAAACAACATTCACCACTACAAGCTGTTAACAAGTTCACTCTTTAACAAAGGGTGATTTCAGTGACCAGCACTTGTACGAGTATGAAGTATTCTTATATATTCTCTTTATTTCCACCCGAGGGTGATTTCAACATATACAATATTTTAAACAATCACAATTATACAATATATACATCAATACAAACATGTCATGACAGGCTATATACATACAGAATTAAATAAATGCAATTTATTAGTTATTAAGATATTTATATGTATATGGTAGCATGAAATTGTTATAAGACAAACGGAAACAGATACAATAATAATAAATAAATAAATATGAAAGAATAGCGTATAAGGAGAAAATAAATATGGCAATTACAGTTATAACGGAGTAACGTTATAACGTGGTAACAGTTATTGGAATGGGCCGAAAATAATTATGCCCTTAGGTTAAATCGCTTATATATATCATTATTTAACTTGTATATATACGAGAACCAATGGCTTGCTGTCAATCTCACCTTATTTAAAACGGCCATAACCATTTACATTATATTGTTGGCGGTACATTAGGAACATTGATAAAAGTATTTCACATAAACACTTTCAGAAACAAGATTACACACACCAATTTTAAGGATAAACTGGGTACGTTATCATTAAGAAAACGAGTAATAATAAAAATAGCTTTGATATTACGTGGTATTATACCATATAATATAACAACATAATTTAAATAATTAATCATAATAGTCGAACTCCGTTTGCTAGAAATCGCTTGGCTCGAGCTGGATGCAAAGGACCGATTTCTTTACACTGAAAATATGCTTGGGTCAAATTTTCCTAGGCTCGAGGTAGTTTCCCCTGTCCCTGGGAGTTCGAGCCTTCGACTGTATATTGTTTCAACAACAGACATCCCTTAAATATCGTCAGTGGCAGTAATTGAGCATTTACAGAAGGCAACACATTTATTCTTGCACACCGGATAGGCACTTTCTGCACCGCTTCCAGTCAATATGACCGTGCTGGAAAATTCCGAGTAGCACCCCTCATGCCTGGCCCTCTTTACTCTTTAAGTTCGTAACAAACTCAGGTAGCTTATTTCATTAAGCTACCGTTTTAATGAATCTTGATTTTACTAAATACAAATTAATCTATCGTGATTATCATAAAAATAAGTCCAACAAGAGCTGTCACAGTATGTGACGAATGCCCCCGAATGTGACATTGACCTACAAACAAGGGTACATGAAAAGTTTATCTTGCCTTTACGTGTCAATTACGTAAGGTAGGGACATGGGTCTTGCATACGACACGTCGTATTCGTATGTGGAACACATGTAGCAAGTTATTTTAAAATCTGTCCATACAAGAGAAAGTTACAGCCCGGACACGACAACCTATACTTTTTGTCCTTATATGCAGCACTCCATTGTAAATAAACACTAAGTGTGACCTTGACCTTTGAGGTAGGGACACGGGTCTTGCACGCGACACGTCGTCTTGGTATGTGGAACACATGTGGCAAGTTATTTTAAAATCTGTCCATACAAGAGAAAGTTACAGCCCGGACACGACAACCTATACTCTATGTCCTTATATGCAGCACTCCATTGTGAATAAACACTAAGTGTGACCTTGACCTTTGAGGCAGGGACACGGGTCTTGCACGCGACACGTCGTCTTGGTATGTGGTACACATGTGGCAAGTTATTTTAAAAGCTGTCCATACAAGAGAAAGTTACAGCCCGGACACGACAACCTATACTCTATGTCCTTATATGCAGCACTCCATTGTGAATAAACACTAAGTGTGACCTTGACCTTTGAGGTAGAGACACGAGTCTTGCACGCCACACGTCCCCTTGGTATGTGGAACACATGTGGCAAGTTATTTCAAAATCTGTCCACACAAGGAAAAGTTACAGAGCCGGACGGACGGACGGACGGACGGACGGACGGTGCGATTTTAATATGCCCACCTTCGGGGGCATAAAAACTCTTTATTCCGTTATAAAAGACTTACAGAATATGTTTCGAGAAATTGGGGCCATATGTCAGAGTTACGCGCAAGAACGCTTCAATTCTTTCAAATAATACATTTTTGCATATCATTGTGTGATTTTCTTAATTAGATTAAAGTGCACTGACGCGCGCGGATATTGTCACGTTCATGTTTGTGACTTCACAAGTGTAGGAATTGACGTCATACGGTATAGACAGTACTAAAATAGTAATGACAAAAAAAAAAAAAAAAAAAAAAAAAACACGTGCGAAACAAAATGACGCCACATCGTCATGTCGCGGGTCGGCACTGGTGGATATGACGTAGTTGACGTCAAAGGGCTTCTTTAGTAATCGTACCCGTTAGTGTTTGGTTAGCTGGATTTATTGGTATATATTGCAATTAAATTACATAACGTCAGTATCATAAGCAATATTTTTCACAATCATGTATGCCATACTTTGATGATATCGCAGTCAATGTTATGAGACATTGGCATCATTTCCTTTTTATGACGTCATTTCCTGTGGTGCATACCACGTGATGATGGCCAGTATGAATAAATCATTGTTTGAATAAAAACACAATATTGGAGTTGAACTTCTGTTATAACTATTGAGAAGTCCGAAAGCAGGACAAGTTATAACAATATCCTCCAGACAAAGAAATGTGTAGAAAAATGAACGAAGAGCAATTATTGTTATCATATATATATATCGTATATGTGACGTCGTCAGCGAAAATGAGTCCTGTTGAGGTAATCACGTTACCGAGATAAAGCGAGATTAAAAAAAACAACTCGTTTTCTGAGCTATTATCGTTTTGTCAATCAACTATTTTGACATTATTTTTTCAAAGTATTTACAAAATCGAAGTGTATACACTCTATAAAGGAACATCACTCTGCTTCCAGTTGAATATAATTGTCGATAATATTCATGCTGCCTGACCTTAAATCATGATTAATCGCCCTTGATCTGAAGGTGTCGCTCTCCGCCATTTTGATGAAATCATGTCGAAATCCGTACCAAAGATATGACGGTTTTGCCGGTTTATCCACGCGGCATTAGCATGTTTTTCGGATTAATTACACGGAAAAAATTATTTGGAAGGTAATGTATGCAATTATCAATGTTGTCATCCTTTATTTAAATTGTCATTTGATGTTTATTTTAAATAACCTTTTGACAGTTTGACCCGGAAGTATTTTTTTCGTAACAACAGACGGTTTACAGATATTATGGCGGAAAATTTGAAAAACACTTGAACATTTTATGAAAATGTCCCAGTTTAGTCAAGCAAGCACCATCCCCTATGAATTAAGCCAAGACCATTTATTTCGCGAAGAGTTATTAGAAGTTGATAGACTTTATTTTCATGAAGTTTTGTGTCCAGAGGGTTCTGGTGCAAGTGAGATAGAATTTAGTCAGTCTGATTCAGAAAATGATTCTAGCCATGAAAGTAATTCGATCTGTCAATGATGAATCAGATGATGATGAATGTAATACAGAGACTGTTCATTGTGAAAGTTTTCACCATGATTTAGAACCCTCTGAAGAGGATTTAAGACAGAGAAAGAAAACAGATGATTTCTTTGCTCAGACCTGCAAGTGTAAAAAACTTGACCATGCAGTCAAGTTGTGGATGGTTATGATATTTCTGACTTACGTATGTATTCAGGTGGTATACAGACAGATGAACTTGATCTTGTTATTAAATCAGCCATATTGTGCCACAGAAAAAATGGCCAACAAACTGACAGTAGTAAACATAAATGGCAGGCGAGGGTTAGGCCCAGTCAAAAGTTTTATGTAAAGGGAGTTAATGTTTGCCGTGAAGTATACTGTTTTGCATACAACATCGGAAAAGAGAAACTAAAACGAATTGGTCGGTCTCTTGACAATGATGCATTGATTGCTAGGACTCCTGGTAATACCAAAAGACTACCTCATAATGCTATCACATTTGAGGAAAGAGAAAACATAAGAAAGTTCCTCATCTGCTATGCATCTGACAATGCAATGCCCCTTCATGGAAGACTTCCAAACCACCGCAATAGTAAAGAGTTGTTGTTGCCATCTGATAATTCACAAGCAAACATTCATGTGGAATATGAAAAAATGGTGCAAGAAGTATTAGTCATAGTACTTTTACCAGAGTATGGCAGGAGTTGTGCCCACATATTGTCTTAGCGAAACCAAAAACAGACTTGTGTTTTAGATGCCAAACCTTTATATTTAAGTACAATAATTAGCGAACAAAATAATTATTTTGTTTATCTTGATTACTACATATCGTGACGTCAGTAAGCAACGCCACACCTGTAGTTCGGTGAAATGTTCACTATAACTTAGCTTTTTAGTCAATTTTTACATAAAATAATATAAGAATACGCATGAAAAAAAAAATTATTAGTTGCCAGTTAGGATAAAGAAAATCCAAAAGTCGTGCACGTAGCGTAACCGTTAATTTGGCAAACCTCGGTGCCGGCTCTCACACCCGCTCGCGATTCGGACCAGAAACACATGACATATATTTTAATGTGTAATGGTAACATGTTTATACTTTAAATTACTACTAAGTTCTTCATTGTCCCTGATGAGCAGATCGCTGGTCGCGTTGTTTGTAGTTCTTAGTTTGTAAAATGAAGTTTGTCGTGTGAAGTTTTGAATATTTGTTCGATAAGACGTCACAAATGTTTGACCATGACAACAATTCAATCATAGCCATCATGGTAACTGTATAGACACAAGCCCGATGCGTTGCTAGGGGCAACCTGTTGCCACGGCGAATGGCGCCAACCTCAGTCAGCGTGGATAGCCAACGCTCTCTGCATCAGCCGGTCCGTCATCGGCGAGCAAGGTTTTACCGACTTCCGCTCCATCAACAGCAACCTGCGGACATTGAGTTTAGGTTGTTGTTATGGCAACAATAATCTTTAATGGATGTGTTTACTAAAACGGAGCTTTCAGAAGAAAAAAAACTTTTGAGAGAATCGAAAAAAAAACGACAGTGAAAATTTTAACGTTATCCGGCCTGGTTTTGATCTTTTCGCATATAGTCATTTAAAACATGTAATTTAGTTTACCTAAGAGGCATTCATACGCAATATAAATTGTGAGAATGTTTGAATTATGTTACTTGGCAAGGCGATGGTGTTCTGGTTTGTTTGATTTCAATGCCGCGTTGATCAAGAACAGATTGTACAGATCCCGCTGCAAGATAAAGGCAAGCATGAACTATACGTCGGGAAGATCAGGTCAACATTCTATACCGTAAAACAAAAAGTTAAAAAAGTGAGAAGGAAACATTTGATTAGGAATAAACTTTTAAAATACATTCAGTTGCCTACGATACGTTAAATTGTTTCAACATTTTTAAGTTTTATACTTGAATCAGACTGATTTTTTCTGTAAAAGAATCTGTTTCATCCACCTTTCGCCATTTACTTCTGAAAAACTGAAGAATTCACCCACCTGCGCATGACTGCCGCCAATCTTCCATATCAGGTATCTAACCGGGTACATGAGCTCTACCGCCTGGGCGCAGTCTCCGGCCCTGTACGCCACAAACGCCCTACAGCTGACAAGCCCGATCTCCTTGGTAATGTTCGACTGGTCGCCCGTGCTGCTACTGGGGAATGTATGAAATGGTGTGAACAGGTTGTGATACTTTTTCTATTCAGTATGCTTGGATCATATAGTCGTTCCTTTCGACGAAGGAGCACGTTTGATGTTTAAAACCGCCATACAAAAAACTCTTCAACTGGAACTTGTAACGTAAAGGAATGGAATCGACAACATGAACATGAATGGCGTATTGCAATTTCATACAAGAGGTCCATAATGACCATAAATCGCTCACCTGATTGAAAGTGTTAAACCTGCGTTGATTTTTATCAGACAAATAATGGTTAATGGTAATGCAATTATGGATTAATATCAAATTAATGTCAAATTTCTATCTTCTCATACATTCTTCTGAAAAATCAAACAAAATATCAATGGTCTACGCCTAACGGTTGCAGACAAGAATATTTTCAAAGATTTCCTTATATAAATAAATAAGAAACTTATTATCCCCAGGGCGGGGCAAGTTTTGACTCCAGGGGCAAAATTTGGACAAACTTGTTAGACGACCACGAGACAATGTAACACACCGAATATTCAAACTCTAGGCCTCATAGTTTTTGTCAAGAAGAGTTCTTAAGTTTTTTCCTTTTGGTTGCCATAGCAACCATGCATTTGCATGGTATTCATTCCTTCAACAACTTTGAAAGGGCACCAGCCAAGGAACATCCTTGTTAAGTTTCATTAAAACTGTCCAAGCGATTGAGGAGAAGAGTATGTTAATAAGCATTTGCTGACGCCGGAAACCGGACAATGGACGCCGGACACCGGGCACACTGGTTCACCGTGAGCTATTCGTGCTCAAATGAGCTAATAAGTTAAACGTATGATGCCACTCAGTATTAATTATAATAAAACACGCATACAAATATTTCTACTTTAGGCAATGCTTACGCTACCCAATCCAGTATTGACGTCATCATCTGTTCCACCGCTGCCTGATTGTTGGCTCCTAGACAGGCCATGAGTATGTGGTTGTCGTTGAACGTGAGCACGTGATCGTCCATGTGGGGGCGGATCACCTCGTAACAGTCCTCCCACCGTCCTTCAACCTGAGCGCCTGATTGCAAAAGAATTCCCTTGTTTGTTATAGAAGCTAATGCCAACGGCATCATTTCATCTATCCTATATAGTTTCATTATTCACTGATAATTCCTTAAATCGTTGGTAAACATAATTCTTACATAGAAATGATTGCAAACAATATTTAGCGGGCTATCCACTCTAATAGCGGCTCAGTGCTACGAAATTTGTTCGTGAGGCGGCGGGTCGTTGGTTCAATCCCCGACCGCGTTTTACATTTTGAAGACGATCATAAACTAGACCAAATTACTCAGTACTGGCTTAAACCCAGGAAAGTTGTCTTCCATGTATCGGTTCGGTTCAACTCCGAGCTGAAGAAACAAGAGACCTAATGCAAGAGCAAGGGTAATTCAACCGGACTCTCTAATGTGTCACACTATCACCATACTGCATATTCATAAACAACCAAAGGACCCCATTGTAATTAAATACAGTGTGCTTTCGTGTGCTAAGGTTAAAATGATAGGCATACACACAGTAATGCGCCAGTCAATTGTAGCCACGCTCCCCAAGGTCCGGGGGTATACCGGGTAAATGGGACATGTGTTTACCTTTCATGTGGCCCCGCAGTGCCGGGTGAATGCGGTGGTTTTCTCTTTGCGCCAAATATAGCGGGGAAGGGCCTTACCTAGGGTCCCTGGGCTGTGGGGGCATTTGGCGGGGATTTAACAAGTAGTTCGTCCCCGCATGGAGGGTTTTTTACCCGGGCTTGGCTGGACCGAAGGTCAAAGTCCCCGCTATTCCCCGGACCTGGGGGAGGGGGGGGGGGCGTGGTTACAATTGACTGGTGTATTACTTAAATCAAACATCCAATTGATAGAACTTCACCATGGCGACCCCTACCTTCCATTTCGAGGCGCATGAGCAGCGAGCAAGCGTCCACGAAGTCCAGAGGAGCACCAGACGTTTGGGCGGATTTGTATACCTGAAATGCAGTTATGTAAAGTTTGACTTCTAGTACATTTTAAAACAATGGCGATACGCCTCGATCACATGAGCTGCACGTCGCCTTGTTGCGTATAATATATGCATATGCAAGTTTCAAAACATTAATATAGAACTGTGACCTTTAAATTAAGTATTCAAAAATAAAACGTGTTCTTTACACCGCATCGATAAGCAAGCCAGGTGACCACCGTTTCATCACTTCAGTATATCTAAAGGATATGATGGGGGCACAGAATAAACTGAACTCTAGACCTGGTAGTTTGACCTTGCTCTTACACTACGGCTAAATACGGCTCCTGCACGTCGCTATGACGAGTTCTTATTTCCTTGTAGAAGTTATAGATGTTCAATCCCTTGACCACGTAAAGCGAACATGACCCAAGGCAGGTGATGTTGTAACAAATATGTATGAGTAGAGAATTTGGCAACATTCATCAGAATACTTCCATAGGTGTAGGAGACGTAGAGCGGTCATGAAAATGCCAAACGGTGAGATCCGAACCGGCTGACTTGATTAACAGAACATGTAAGCAAAGTTTCATACATATCCTTGTTGATATAGAGTGTTTACGAAATTGATACGGACGGACTACGAAATGCATTATACCCCCCAAAACTTTATAGAACACGAGCTGTCATAGACACGCGATAGATGCCCTCCGAGTTGGCCTTGATGGAGAGAAAGCCATGGTACAACATGAAAGGAATTTGAATAGATGGTTACAGCTGAGACACGAATTATAACCGGTACTAAGAAATCCTCATCAGTATTGCACACCATTGACCATGACCTTTTAGATAAGAGCACCAATTGAGCGACACCCCTTTCCATGTTACTCTTTAAATGAGTAAAATGATGAAGGCCCATTTATAATAAAATATTATGGCTGAGACTCCAATTTTTGCGATAAAATCTACATTGAACAACACTGACCCCAAGGTTAAAAATTGACCTTTGGGTTTATTCTAAACCTAATGACGCTATATAAACAAGGTCACTGCGCCCTTGACCTTCGACCTTTTGACCTTGTGTTTTAGGGATAATCTGCAGGTCATAACCAGCCTCCCTACCAAATATGACAATAATCAAACATTCGCTTTATAGTAATCGGACAAGGTTTTGTGTTAAAGTCACTGTGACCATTGACCTGCTGACCGCAAAATCAACTGCTTCTGCAGGTCACGTCCAACCTTCGAAAACGTTTGAGAACCACAGGCCCACACAGTATAACATATCGATCGGGCAAGCATTTTTGGGTAAAGATCACTCCGACCGTGACCTCTAACCTACTGACATCAATCAATAGGGTTCATTTGATGGTCATGACAAAGCTCCCTATCAAGTTTGAGGACCTTAGGCCCAAGCGTACAAGGTTTGCTCTACCGACTAACTGACATGTGCAGAGCAATATCCCCCACGCTCCCTCGAAGGGAGGTATACTTATCGAATGAAATGAAATATATCTATATAGTATAGTTTCAGTTATACCACAAACGAAGAATGTTATCTATTTTCTGATTATCTTGGGACTTTACTATAGCATACTCCACCAGTTTTATCGGGGATGTAGCTCAGTGGTAGAGCGCTCGCTTCGCATGTGAGAGGCCCCGGGTTCAATCCCCGGCATCTCCACTGATTTTGTTTTCTATTAATATTTTACATTTTTTTAAATTTTATAGCCATTTACATTATTTTTTTATAACTGGAGAACCTTTATAAGGTTTCAACATTTGATGAAATGCATAGTCTGCATAACCCGTTCAAGTACAGTTGATGAATGATTCGGGATATTAAGATGTTTTTTCGGTCTGTTAATTTATAAAGCGATAAGACCGTGATGAATGTGTGTTTCTGAGATGAACAGTTACGAGTGTGTGTCAGGACATTACCTAATTGGATGAACAGTTACGAGTGTGTGTCAGGGCATTACCTACTTGGATGAACAGTTACGAGTGTGTGTCAGGACATTACCTACTTGGATGAACAGTTACGAGTGTGTGTCAGGACATTACCTAATTGGATGAACAGTTACGAGTGTGTGTCAGGACATTACCTACTTGGATGAACAGTTACGAGTGTGTGTCAGGGCATTACCTACTTGGATGAACAGTTACGAGTGTGTGTCAGGACATTACCTAATTGGATGAACAGTTACGAGTGTGTGTCAGGACATTACCTAATTGGATGAACTGTTACGAGTGTGTGTCAGGGCATTACCTAATTGGATGAACAGTTACGAGTGTGTGTCAGGGCATTACATACTTGGATGAACAGTTACGAGTGTGTGTCAGGACATTACCTACTTGGATGAACAGTTACGAGTGTGTGTCAGGGCATAACCTACTTGGATGTACAGTTACGAGTGTGTGTCAGGACATTACCTACTTGGATGAACAGTTACGAGTGTGTGTCAGGGCATTACCTAATTGGATGAACAGTTACGAGTGTGTGTCAGGGCATTACCTACTTGGATGAACAGTTACGAGTGTGTGTCAGGACATTACCTACTTGGATGAACAGTTACGAGTGTGTGTCAGGACATTACCTACTTGGATGAACAGTTACGAGTGTGTGTCAGGGCATTACCTACTTGGATGAACAGTTACGAGTGTGTGTCAGGATATTACCTACGAGTGTGTGTCAGGACATTACCTACGAGTGTGTGTCAGGACATTACCTACTTGGATGAACAGTTACACGAGTGTGTGTCAGGATATTACCTACGAGTGTTTGTCAGGACATTACCTACGAGTGTGTGTCAGGACATTACCTACGAGTGTGTGTCAGGACATTACCTAATTGGATGAACAGTTACGAGTGTGTGTCAGGACATTACCTAATTGGACGAACAGTTACGAGTGTGTGTCAGGACATTACTTAATTGGATGAACAGTTACGAGTGTGTGTCAGGGCATTAACTAATTGGATGAACAGTTACGAGTGTGTGTCAGGATATTACCTACGAGTGTGTGTCAGGACATTACCTACGAATGTGTGTCAGGACATTATCTACGAGTGTGTGTCAGGACATTACCTAATTGGATGAACAGTTACGAGTGTGTGTCAGGACATTACCTAATTGGATGAACAGTTACGAGTGTGTGTCAGGACATTACCTACTTGGATGAACAGTTACGAGTGTGTGTCAGGGCATGACCTAATTGGATGAACAGTTACGAGTGTGTGTCAGGACATTACCTACATGGATGAACAGTAACGAGTGTATTGTAGGACATTACAAACGTTGACAAGCAATTACGTTTTAAACGTCGTTTGGGTGTTTGTGACATTTGATTACAAGCATGATTGCAGAGTGAAGATGATATGTTTAGCTGATTACGTTCACAATGTAACACCTACGAGTGTTTTTTCGGGATATTACGTAAGCTACTGAGAAGCTACGAGAGTGAATTCGGGGATAAGTTAATAATTCATTGATCAGTTACCAAGATATTTCCGGGGGATAACATTAGCGGCTAATAAGCTTCGATATTGTGTGGTGTTCGGAAGATTACGATATCGACTGATAAGCTGCGATAGTGTGTTCGGAAGTTTACGATATCCACTGATAAGCTACGATGGCTTGCACGGGAGATTTTGTAAGCGACTGATAAGCTACGATGGCTTGCACGGGAGATTTTGTAAGCGACTGATAAGCTACGATGGCTTGCACGGGAGATTTTGTAAGCGACTGATAAGCTACCATGGCTTGCACGGGAGATTCTGTAAGCGACTGATAAGCTACGATGGCTTGCACGGGAGATTTTGTAAGCGACTGATAAGCTACCATGGCTTGCACGGGAGATTCTGTAAGCGACTGATAAGCTACCATGGCTTGCACGGGAGATTTTGTAAGCGACTGATAAGCTACGATGGCTTGCACGGGAGATTTTGTAAGCGACTGATAAGCTACCATGGCTTGCACGGGAGATTCTGTAAGCGACTGATAAGCTACCATGGCTTGCACGGGAGATTCTGTAAGCGACTGATAAGCTACGATGGCTTGCACGGGAGATTTTGTAAGCGACTGATAAGCTACCATGGCTTGCACGGGAGATTCTGTAAGCAACTGATAAGCTACTAAATTGTGTTCTGGTGATTACATCTAAGATATGTGTATTCGGGTTTTTACACACATGATTGAACATTTACGAGCGTGTGTTCGGGAAAATACGCACGTGATTGTCGTAGATGCCGAGTGCTCCCGAGAAGTCCCCTTTCTCTATCAGGATGAGAGCCCAGTGCCAGTAGTTGTGGCATGACAGCATCCCACAAGTCTGAAAAGATAGGAATCATAAACATCTTGTATATTTCAGTAAGGTACGAGTGGTCAACTAATCGGTTTGGAGACAATATTTAAAGGGGTTTAGTGGGGGTGTCATACGCCTACACATAATTATACAGAATTTTAAATTGTTGGTTATGCTGCTTTTAGACAGTGTTTTTAAAGAAGCCTCAATCATATAATTCAGTTTTTTTTATATGATTTAAAACCATTCAATATCCTTACCACTGGCACTGAACACTGTGTTCTGCTTTACCAGGTATTTAAATACAGCGAAGTTATTAATTGGTTCATCTTTACAAACAAACATCAAGAAGAAATTGCACCCACCTGCCAGTCCTTCTCTGTGCCGGACATGAATTTCATCCCTTCGTCCTGTCGGCCCATCATCTCCAACACGTGCGCCATGCTGTGGGTCGACCATGCGTCCCGAGGGTTAAGCTCAAGTCCCTTAACAAATAAGCTTGAAATCATTCAACACGAAGATAAAAACCAAGTTGAGGGGCGACAATAGCAAGATCAAGTTGTGGGGTGATGAGGACATGCCCATGTTGTGGGGCGACATGGACAAGACCATGTTGAGGGACGAAGAGGGCAAGACCAAGCTGTGGGGCGACGTGGGCAAGACCAAGTTGTGGGGCGACATGGACAAGACCATGTTGAGGGACGAAGAGGGCAATACCAAGTTGTGGGGCGACGTGGACAAGACCAAGTTGTGGGGCGACATGGACAAGACCATGTTGAGGGACGAAGAGGGCAAGACCAAGTTGTGGGGCGACATGGACAAGACCATGTTGAGGGACGAAGAGGGCAAGACCAAGTTGTGGGGCGACATGGACAAGACCATGTTGAGAGACGAAGAGGGCAAGACCAAGTTGTGAGGTGACGAGGGCAAAAACAAGTTGTGGGGCGACGTGGGCAAAAACAAGTTGTGGGGCGACGTGGGCAAGACCATGTTGAAAGACGAAGAGGGCAAGACCAAGTTGTGAGGTGACGAGGGCAATAACAAGTTGTGGTCGACAAGGGGAAGACCCAAGTTGTGGGGCGACGATGGCAAGACCAAGTTGTGTGGAAACTAGGGCAAGACCAAGTTGTGGGGCGACGAGGGCAAGACCAAGTTGTGGGGCGCCAAAGTCAATGCAATATTGTTGAGGTGTAGGTTAGAAAGGCATATATAACAACTATAGTCAAGGCATAACAGAGAACATGTTATGATTACAACAAGACTGACACATGGGAGTTTGAGGAAAAATAGAAATCTTAAACGTATATAGTTAAGATTGGATTACTTACCTTACTTGCGATTTTTTCAGCTTGCTCATAGAGATTGGTTTCTTCCAAGCCAAATGAATACATTCCATGCAGGTATCTGTAAAGAGTGGTATTCATTCGTTAAAGTCAATATGTACTTTTACCATGTACGATCAGCACGACTTAAATAATGTGTAAAATGCAAATTGCCAATAATTAAATTGCATCTTTTAGATTTTGGACGAAGAATACATATTTAGAACGATTTCCTAGACAAATCGATATGTTGTTTATTACGTTTTAGGAATTGTTTAAATAAACACCATACTTAAACTACTTTGCGAACATAAAGCGTCGACGGAATAATATCAATACTGTGGACTGTCTTATTTTCACTGAGAAAACAGACGACCATTTGACGTCATGGTGAATTCTAAAAAAATGACGTCATAACTTACCCATAGAGAGGCTTGTCTTCCTTCCATTGGGGAAACCATGGGCCTAGCGAGTCTCTCATTGGACGGGAGAATCCAAGGTAGAAGTAGGTATCGCGCAGTGACGTCATGGTGAATTATATAACAATGACGTCATAACTTACCCATAAAGAGGCTTGTCTTCCTTTCATTGGGGAAACACTCGGCCAAGCGAGTCTCTCACTGGACGGGAGTATCTAAGGTAGAAGTAGGTATCGCGCAGTGACGTCATGGTGAATTATATAACAATGACGTCATAACTTACCCATACAGAAGCTTGTCTTCCTTCCATTGGGAAAACACCCGGCCTAGCAAGTCTCTCATTGGATGGGAGAATCCAAGGTAAAAGTAGGTATCGCGCTATGACGTCATGGTGAATTCTAAAATATGACGTCATAACTTACCCATAGAGAGGCTTGTCTTCCTTCCATTGGGGAAACACTCGGCCTAGCGAGTCTCTCATTGGACGGGAGAATCCAAGGTAGAAGTAGGTATCATGGGCGAACTTGAGGGCGAGTATGTCATAGGGGTTGTCCATTAGAATGTTCTCCCACTCGTCACACGCCAGGGCCATATTCCTGCGTGTATGCAATGCATGTTCGGTTATGTAACTCGTTTGAAAGTAATTGGGCAGTCCATAAAGTCACTTTTGCTGACGTTTGAATGGGATAATTTAATTTCAGTTTACGTCTCAATTTAGCTACGCACATGTTCGACAGCAAATGCTAAATTTATAAGACCATTCACGGAAACGACATCATAAATAGGACCTATAAATACAAATGATTGTGACATACCCTTCGGACCAAAGTTTTACGGCGTTCACGTGCTTTTTCTCCCGATCGGAAAGCCCCTGCTGACTGGTTCCCATCTTCACCATTGTGGCGATATCGGTAGCGAGGTCCGCGTTAAGCCTCACATTGGTTCCCGTCCCCAGGAGGTCAAGGCCGTTTTTGATCACGTGACCCATCACTAGGGAGAAAGGGTTATGTAATGCTACAACGAGCAATGATTCGCAATCTGATTAAATTGCCGTAATGTTAAGAACATCGCAAGCATTGAGACTAAATAAAAGAGTGTATTGTTTGAAGGTAACGTTCTTTTATTGCCTTAGAAAAACAGTGTGTGTGCGTTCAAATATAGATTCTTAGTTTCTTACCAAAGTCTGGATCCGCCTTGAGCGTATTTTCCAGTGATTTCTCGATCCCTCCCACACTCATGTCATCGTACCAGCCCACATACTGAAAGTAAGCATTTGTCTTAATATTGGCCATAGTTAGATCAGATGTTGACCTAGTTCATAAGGTCAACGGTCAAGGTCTTTATGACCTTGACTAAACGAAGCAGTATAAGATCCACTCGGTTTATACATGACGGTGAGTGGAGAACAATCACTCGATGAAGTGGTGTATGCGAACAAAACTCTAGAATGCTTGATATTGCATCTATAACTTTTGGATTAAGAGCAGTGTCGCCATTTCAACTTGATTTGACTCTGATCTTCTCCAGTACCCACCGGGTTGTCCACAACAGTGTTAAAACGGAGAAGAAGGAAATGTGATTTTGTTATTAAAGCGTTATAGCGATATTTGATACCGTGATACACTATTTTAAGACACATTGTAACCATTATGCACGTAGTTTAAACAGTCAAACGACCTTTCGCGTGTTTAGTAGGGTGATCAGTATATATACAGTTTCATGTTATGGTGAAGATACGGAAGATTAGATTACATATTTAGCATGTAAAATATCGCTTTATAAAATAGCACCCAAATGCACCCATGTGCCGTATATGCCGTAGGAAATAACGACAAATGTTTAATGTTTACAATTATTGCCTTACTTATTTACGCTATTGCATACTAGCATGCTTGCGCTCTGTTCAACACGGCATTTCATACTTTTTGGCCTTTAAGATGTACCATACGTATTATATCACAATATAGAATATATAAATTCACAGAAAAAAAGTTTAAATGGAGGCTGGGTTCTGCCATTTCGTTTTGTCGTAAGTTGCTGTGACAATACGCCAAATGGCAGCGAGAATTACGCCAAATGGCGAGAATAAAAAGCCTTTTGGCAAGTACGATTTATGGTGGGGCGAAAATTCGCAATCTGGAAGGTGGAATACGAATTAATTTAAAACATCAAATCCGCCCATCCACATGGCTTCTTGTCGTATTTTCGCCCCGTCACATTGTGCACCGCCACTGGACAGGACCAAACGATTGACTCGCATCCATTAGTAAAGTCCCAACTTAACAGAAATGATCACGAATTACCAAAACATGTACTATAAAGATAAAGTCCTGAAACAATTATAAAATATATTATTAAATTGGAATGCAGAGAAATGATTTGTGCGGGTAGACTTTTGCGTACCGGAAGGTGGCGATTCAAAAACACCCCAAATAACGGGGCGGAAGTACGACAATACGCCCCGTGGCGGGACGAAAATACGACGGATTATCAGTTTGTATTTTCACGTAGCCACATAGCGAATACTCGCCCAGTAGTGTCGCATACAGTTCGCCACCGGATACAGGCCACAGGTGAACTATATGCTGGATACTTTAATGGCTATAGTGTCAAATTATGCTAAGTTCTATGCAAAAAGAGCGAGCACCTGTTTCTTATCTTTCATTCAACTACTTGAGTAACTTTGATTTCAGTATGATTTCAGAAAGGTCAAAATGTCGTTGGGATCTTGAATTCGTGGATAAGCCAACCCATGAAATCCTCGAAAATTAATGTCCCACGAATATTTATGAAATCACAGTAATATAATGATACTATAACACAACCACTCTTTTTTCTGTTAAAACATCCGGATCTTGGTCAGCGATGGGGCAGATTAAAAACATTTAGAGCTTAGGGTGTTTTGCGGAACCGAGGTTTACCACCCACCTCAGTTAAACAAAGTATAGTAAAATTGTATTTTAAATTATTTTTTTTAAATAAGGGCACATTTCATCTTTGCCCGTGGAAAGATTTCCAGCATTGTCAAATATTTGGATCTACTTATCTGGGGTCGGAGAAAAATGGGGTCTTGAGCGATGTCATATTATATTTTCGCCCCCCTCAGTTTTGTATTTCACGGCACGGAGAAAATACGAAACTACGAAATGGCTACTATAAATCTGATGTCCTGTTTGCAACCACGAGTCAGTTAGAACATAGTGTGTTCAATCGTAATCCTAATCATTAATCGTTTACATAAAAACGTTTGAATATATTTATACCTGGGTAAGAGAGGCATCAAACATCTTGGCGGCTTCGTTGCTGGTGGTATTAACTGGGGTCCCATAGTCCTTCCATGCCTGCAATTGGCACAAAAACCTCAAAAAAATTGTATTACGAGCTCAAGTAAACTGTCTAAAATGTATCTATAATATTTACCATTTGATTATATGACACATTGAATATTTTAAACACTACATCCTCGTTACCACTGAACGCTATATAACTTTTTATAAAATAATGTATTTCACTTGACAGGTAAATTTAGTATCCACAGTGATGTGATATTTTGTATAAAAATCGTATTTATTATTAACTATGTATATTGCGTATTAACGATACATTACGTACAACGATGTCGTGTCTATCACCACAGAGATTCAACCCTACAGGTCTGATGCCTGGTTACACTATAAAACAGTCGTATATTTTGAAAACAGTTCATCAGTTACCCTTACTGGTGCCAGAAGCAAAAGGCAACAGTGACACTTTCGGCCTAAATGGTAACAGGGGAGAAATTGTGGTTTGTGTGGGGGTACGAACTAGCAGCCCGGTTAGTTTAGCTAGTAAGCGCGCCGTGCTAGTATTCCGGTGGTCATTAGTTCGAGCCTCATACGGCACGTATTCTTCCTCCTAGATTTACTTTACTGATGTCAGAAGTAAGACAAGAGTGCCTGGATCGGCCTCAAATGTTAATTGGGGGCGTACTGTAGTGTGTGTAGGTAAGAAACAGCCACCCGGTTAGCTCGGCTGTTGAGAGCGCCTTACTCGAGTTCCGGCGGTTCAGGGTTCGAGTCCCATACCCGACACACGTTTTCTCCCAGGTTAAAATTATATATAATTGTCTACGTGTGATTAACAAGTTAATTAGAAAGAAATGATTTCCCCTTCATAATTGCCATGTGGTGTTAATAAGCACGGATGATCCGTCATCAAAATTTTAGTAAATTAAATGAAAAAGTTGTAAACGTAAATGATGATTTTAGTGAACTAGATTTGCAAAATGTTTCAAATACGTGCGCATACACAGTGACTTGGAGGGAATGTGCTGAATTTTGACCTCTACAAAATTTAGTGACATTTTACCTAAAATAAACCTAAAATATATATATTTTTCTTCAGATTCATCAAAGGGGTCACTCATACCAACTATCTAGCATAAATAATTATGAATTACGGCACTTTTACAAAGTCAGAAAATCTCGATTTGTACTCTATTTAGACAAATCAAGATTTTCTGACTTTGTAAAAGTGCCGTAATTCATAATTATTTATGCTAGATAGTTGGTATGAGTGACCCCTTTGATGAATCTGAAGAAAAATATATATATTTTAGGTTTATTTTAGGTAAAATGTCACTAAATTTTGTAGAGGTCAAAATTCAGCACATTCCCTCCAAGTCTCTGTGTGCGCATATGAATGTAAAGGCAATCAGCGTTGGGGAACCGATACGCTCACATCGATTCAAATAATTGTAAAATTTTACAAGCAATTGTTTAAGGTGAAAGTTGGCTATATTATGTCATGCAGTTCATCAAATGAGTTATCAAATTTGTTCACTTGTAAGAAGAACAGCGCGATATGATACACACTTGTACAACTAGATATCGCACGTATACCGGCATGTACATGTGTATTATGTACAATATGTTGTCTACACATAATTGTTAACAGCTTACGGGTGATCTGGCCCTACATCTAATGGTATTTATAAGACGTATGCTGTAAATCGGGATTACAACCGGATGGACCTAACCTGAGTATTCCCAAGTCTTCAACCAGTCGTCCACGTCCAGGCGCGTAGCTGACTGTACTCAAACACGCAGTTGCACAATGAAATTTGAAATAAATACCGAAGGGGTAGGGGGTGAAGGGGTTAATATGCTGTCCCTCAATTCACTTATTTTAATCTGCGTAATCCTAGATTGGCCCTAGCTACGCGCCTGAAGTCAGTAAGCAGTCCATTTTCTTGTAACCTATAGATATAATTATTTTGATTCTGTTGCTGTGTATGTGTTTGCATGGTTTATCGGTTTCCAAAGTGTTTCTCTGAGACTTCATCGGTTTCCCAAGTGTTACACTGAGACTTTCAGAATAACTTGAACATTGAAATGGTACTGGTTTTGTTATATTCTATAGGAGGTTATAGAATGGTATTCAGGGAATTTATTAATTTTTCACTGACGCCGCGATCTCCCTTAACTTCCTTTATGAATTAAACTGTGTTGATATTATCTGTATGGGCAAGCAGAAGTTTTTCATCAATATACATGTACATACGAGGTCAGAAAGTAGGTCATAAAAATACATGTTAACAAATACAGCACTTACCTTGCAATCCCGCCAGTGAGTATGCATTCTCCTTAGATTTCGTTAACAACACTGATATGTCTAAAATGTCACCATGCGTAGTCTATGCCTTTTGGATTTTTATTTCCGTGTATATCTTGATTACAAATCTGTCCTGTATTATCGTCTTTAGGCCATGCTCTATTGAATACATAATGTAGGACACACTTAAGGGGTTATAGTCACACTCAGATTAAGGTTAATTACGATTTTACTGACTTGAACAAAAGGTGCGTTTCTGGTTAAATAATAATATAACAAATATGACTCCTATATGGACTCAAACAAATTGTGAAATGCGGCCGAGTGAGCGAGCAACAGAAGTTATATTTCACGAGTGGCTTAGCCATGAGAGTACTGTGTTGTGACCATGCTCGAAGTCATTGTTCATAATTCCATCCACAAAATGATTATTAAGTATGCAACAGAAAAATACGTGCCCGATATACCGGTTGCCATAAATGAGCTCATCATTGAAGGTAGCACACCCATAATTAGTCTAAAATTATAGACGTGTACGGGATTCTTCCAATCCCTAACGTCTAAACGTTTTGAAAAATATTGAAATTGTATTAAGGGAAGTATTTTATGGTTTAATTTGATCATAAAGGTTTATATTCATATTTTACCATGTAAGTGACAAGTAAATATGCACAAAACAAGCATTTAATGCATTAAAACACATTGTTTACCTTTCCAATAAAACGAAAGTTGACTGACACAGACAACATTTATGCCAAGCGGAACAACTCGACCCAATCATAATAACTCGGCCACCTCCGACAAGCTTCGAGATAGACCTCGAATACAATCTTACAACTCGGCCATGGCCGAAATGTTCCGATTGTTTAAAAATTGTGCCATGAAGCCTTGCAGGTGCCCTTCATGTATATATTGCTATGTTTTGACAGGAAGAAATGAAAAAAAAACACGTCAAACTCATAATTATTCATAGGATATGACATTTTTATGTATGGATCTGATATAAAATAACATAATCTAGTAATATTTCTTGTTTTTATGATATTTTTTAGATGTTAAATGCTTTAACCCGGAATCCCGATCGGAATAACTACCCACTTTTGATACTAAACAATTTGTACGTGAAGGATTTGCCATATCAAAAAACGTAAAAAAGTCCGTAAACGTACAATTATTTGGACTAACCCGTAATGCTGATTAAGAGGGGCGCATCCGGTGCGCGCACCCTCTAAAATCGTCTGATTGTACTTTTTAAGGGGCAAAAGTAATAAAATTCGCTCAGAGTCATAATGAACTATTTCCGTCTACAAATCGTTATTTTTTTCTTGAGGTCGTTGCGCCCTAAGTTACGCCTACTCTAACATCAATTTCTGGACCCGCCCCTGATTTTAATGCCTATGCTGTTAAGCACAAGACTACCAATCTTTTGAGGGTTTCAAGGCAATGGTTCTAATCCATGTACGCCCAACGATGAACTTGAATGTAAAAACAAAGAACACTGTTCGAAAAAACATAATTCTGAGGTAACAATGAACTAATCGGAACAGTCGGTGTTTAGGTTAAAAGAAAGCTGACTAGCTGTAGTTTCAAGCACAGTTTTAGAGAAAAAAGTTACCGTAACCATCTTTTGAAAAACATATTATTTGGTCGTGGCAATGATAAAATAAATGTTGTATTCAAAGTTCATCACTTCAAGAACGAGCCAGTCAGAGTCAAATATTTTGTCCAGTGTATTTCGTTTATTAGGCTATATGACTGAATCGATTCATTAGGTCGTGACGTCACACTTTACTTAAGTTTCAAAGAAAAAAAACGAACTTATTCCACTGATAGCTTTCCCTGCTCTGGAGAAATCGTTTTAATATTGCATTACATGCACTAAAATCTATACATACATCAAATACCGTGTTCATTGTCAGTCGAATGATTAAGTTCAGTTTTACGTTCCAATGGAAGAAAACAATGAAAATGAAACATGAGCAGTGAACTCGTACTGAAATACTCTTTGTTAAATGTATAAACACGGTACTGTTACGTGGATATTTAAATATTATGGGACAAAATGACATGCGTCTCTTATTTAAGTTATGCATTCGCCAAAGTGGAAAATGGATGACAAAAAGTCATACAAATCTAGCGCATTTTCTGCGTTGACCAAATGGACCCATAAAACTCAGGAGGAAGAGATGGATATCTATGATGTGCCGCGACTGTGCAAACAACATTCCTTGAAAATCTTGAACCAATACTGCGCGTTCTGCGAAAAACCAGTTTGCGACAAATGTAAACTGATAACACATGCGCGACACTTAGCAGAAATTAAAGGATACGATGCTTTAGTTCGGGCGGCAAGAAGCAGACGTGCAAGACTAAGACGCTTGTTGAAGTTCAAAGAAACAGAGGTCACCCCTTCTTTAAAAGGACTGATATTGCAGATTTCCGAAAGTAGATCGAAACTTGAGAGTGAAGTGGATGACGCTACGCGGAAATATAGAGCGTATGTGGAGAGGCACAGGGATAAACTGTACCAGATGGAGGAGGAATGGGTAGATGACGTCAACAGGAAGGCGAGTGAATACTACAAACTCATGGACGAGAAGGTGACATTTCTTAAAGAACAGTTGTTTAAATCTGAAAGTTCTTTTGCTTTTGTTCGAAACAAACTGGATACTGTTAACCATGCCGAACTACTATTGATCATCGGGGTGCTTCGTTCGTATCTTGAATTCATGCACGATACGAGGTGGCCGAAGGAAGAAATCCAGTTGATGATGAGTTTAAAATCGGTCCCAGACTTTGGATCCATAATGTTTCAGACTGACGCTAGTCAAAATGAAAATTGTAAAGTAGATTTTATCCGTGAAATTAAAGAGCATGTTGTGTACGCAAGAGTTTATGACACGAAATTGCCAATACCTAAGAAAGTTCTCGAAGATGAAACTGCAAAAATTTCTTTGGCGTCTGCGTCAGAGATGTACGTATCATTCCGCGAGTATATTGTGACGTACACGTTAGATTCTAGACGTCACGGCAGGGCAAGTAGAAACATTCGATTCACAAGTATTATGTCTGTTAGTGAGAATATATTGGACATATCGTGTGACAAAAGTGGACATATTTTCTACATCACCAACAAAGCGGTCAAATCAATTACCGACGATAGCAAAATTCTGCAATGTTTTACAGTCCCCGACGTCCCGAGTGCTGTATGCGTGGATGATAACGGGCAAAGAAACTTGCTGTACGTCGCTTTTCATAACGCCGGGCGTATTCTAAAGTTCACCATCAGCGGTGAATTGCTGGCTACGTTAAGCCATCCGGATCCCAGAATGATGTACAGGCCCCGACATTTGACAACAAACATGATCGGGGAATTGTTTTTCTCAGACGATATCTCGAACATAACGATACTTGACGACAACGGAATTTGGAAACGTTCCATCAAACGTGACGTCAAAACGACGATTACCAGCGGCCCGTTACGCCCGAACGGAATCGCGTGCTCGCCACAACGTCACGTTTTTGTCGTCGACGCCAATGCCGTATCGAATTTGCACATATTCGGCGAAGACGGGAAGTATCAACAAACTGCCGTTTTTAAAAATCTGCATGACGCTTACGTCGTGAGCATTGACGTTACTGGTGACGTCTGGATAGCCTTCAAAGACGGCCGTCTTAGAATATACAGACCAGAGTTCATTACTGACCTGGAAACGTGAGAACTCTTCTTACAATAATTGTGTAAAACTGATTCGATGACAGTTTCATATAAAACAATAGCACCGCAAACCGATGCCGACGCTTGTTCGTTTCCATGAGGCGTCCTGCCACTTCCAGCATTTTTGCCCGGCTTTTTGTGAATTAAACGCCTTTAGCTATAGCAAATAATAAGGATTTTGCCCAGCGCATAGGCCGCCGCCAATGACGCCAACGCTATATACATGTTAATACCACGAAGAACTAACCTATAATATAGATTTCAAATATTGTGATACATTCCCTTTGAGAAAAATATATGACTTGAAATGCGTCCTTCTGATAGCAATATCAGAATAAGGGAAGAAAACACATAGAAGCTTGAGGATTTAAGATTTCTTTTATTAAAAATACAATCGTGTGCACATATTTTACATATTTGCACAATTTACAAATGCATATAAATATGGTAAATATCTTTGTATCACGAACCTTGCATGATATGAATCATACAGTGTATCAGTCTATATGAGCCCGATCATTATTCTCTTGGAATTTATCTGATTATATCGTTTAAAATGGCGTACATAGCAACCCAACCATGCGATCTCCATTGATTGACATTGTTTTGTTTACGCAAAAGGAACCGAATCCAAAATGTAAAATGAAATATTAGTGGAATTTACATACATGTATTTAAAATGCCTTAAACGTTAACAAATGGTGATAACAATTTTAAAAACTGACCTCGAATAAGACTAATATATATATATATTTCCACCTCAGATACTAAGTATCAATAAAAGTTAGAAAACAAACATTTAAAATGATATGAAAGATTAATAATATATTATAAAATGAAAGTAATTATAAAAAGGCTATGTACAATGATCAAGTATTGGAATGTTAGCAGTGAGTATATATGCGAGTATGGGATTATTAAAACATACGAATAACAATGAATTTATAGATATGGATATTGCTTGAGACTAACAAACATGTATGGAAAGAACAGTGTGAAAATTAAAGCCAGTTATTTGTCAAAGGATTTGAGCAGCCGTTTCCACATTCATATTCAATTTCCAAAAACAAAATGGAACAAGAGTAACTCATGTCTGTAGTAGTCCAACATTTATGCATAACACATATATGTGAAATTTAAAAGCCCAATTTGTAAGCATTCTTGCAAAGAAGATATAACATTGGGTAACTCAAGCTTTTAAGGTCTGCCCCGAGTGTCCACGAGTTGTTGATGCCCCGAGTGTCCACGAGTTGTTGATGCCCCGAGTGTCCACGAGTTGTTGATGCCCCGAGTGTCCACGAGTTGTTGATGCCCCGAGTGTCCACGAGTTGTTGATGCCCCGAGTGTCCACGAGTTGTTGATGCCCCGAGTGTCCACGAGTTGTTGATATTTTATTGTATAACTAGCTACCATATACATATGACAATCACTTTTAAGGTCTGCCCCGAGTGTCCACGAGTTGTTGATATTATATTGTATAACTAGCTACCATATACATATGACAATCACAGTTTCATGAGTGGATTGCAAATAAACTGATTCTTTAACAATGGATGCCATCAGGGGCATTGTTTTTGTTTATACTCCTCCCCCAAGACTATTTAAACAATTTCTAGTCCGAAATGGCATATTTAATTTCTCTTTTCTCCAACATTACAATTAAAAGTAAATTAGGAGAGGGTGCCATGTGCACCCCCATCTTGAACCGCTAGTGGCGATTCAACAGTAAAACGCAACAGTTACAATGATTTCAACATTTTAGAGAAAGAATAACAACCTGAGACTTAAAATCCTGGAAATAAACAGATGATGATATGTTTATACTGCAAAAGGCTTAACCCCTTAACACTTCATTTCACCAAATTTTACAATCATATTATTGGGAGAAGTCCAGCATCTCTAAAAATTACTACACTGGAACCATTAAGAGTTAGCACTACTATGATGCACACGTGTATGGTAGGGTATTCGATATATATTATGGCCCTGTAACTGTTCTACATCTTCATCTTGGACTTCACCATGTCTCTTTCTTCATATGACAGGGTACAGCTATTATACTGTGTGTTGTTTTTTGTCAAATAAGCCACAAGTTATTGTTTATCAGCCATGTAATAAATGTGTACACTAATAAATGTGTACTCTCATTAAAAAGTGATCTAGTATTAACTTTATCAAAGTACATTGTACATCATAATCAAGTAAATGTTAACAATAATTCTAATGATCAAATCTAACTGTTGTAAATTTAACATTACTACAGCTCACTCTCTATTCTAAGGAATATTTTGACATATGGAAACTCCAGTTACATGTTTACATACAATCAAATGTCATGATACACTTTGACTTCAGGACCCATGGATAGTCAAAAATTTATCTATACAGTCCATAAACACTAATTCACCATAGTAGCCATGTTATTTGACCTCATTCTAGGCAAAGGCGAGCAAAACTTGTTAGTTACACAGGTTTATGGAAAGTCTGAAGCTATGAAACACATAAACTGTATGTGGAGGTTTGCAGAGAGTATGAAGTAGCATGTTTATCACTAGTAGATCAGTAGTCTTTGGGTCTCATTCTCCATATAACGATGGTCAGTGCTATACAAATGATGAGCAGAACTGCGGCCAGCGCTCCGACAGAATATGTCGCAATCTGGAACTCATTTTCTGACAGCGGTTTGGATGTGGTGGTGGTTAGAACTGAAAAATACAAAGACAGCTACGTAGTTCAGTAATACTTTCATTTAAAATTATTATTGAAACATACAGAAATAGTATCGGTCTAATAGAAAGTCTTACATAAACAGCTAACTAACTATTACTAATCAGAGAAGGTTTGAACACATATACACCATGCTTCAAAGCTTGATCTGTTGCGAAAATTTATAAGTTGACATTGTATATAGCTATGATAATACAATTATCTTGCTAATGCACACATCACAAAACAGTGGTAAGGAATTTGTGATATATATGTATATCCGCATTGTACATTATTATGCGAAATTAAATAGATTACAGAGGAGCAAGTGTCTGAAAGCACACCATACATGCACATTCAAGATTTAAAAATGTATATGTTTGATTGCAACTGCATGTTAACTACACCGTGGTGAAAGCATGGTCACAAATCCTTCAAGCACAGTTTAAATTAGTACAAAGTATAAAGATAACAGTTTTATAGTTGATTAGTCAATAAGAGGTATGGATCAGAAGTATGGGTATTACAGACTAGTACAGAGCTACTTAAAAACTCACTTTGGCCCCTGTTTGTGATAGACAGGAAATATTCCCGCCAGAAGACATATTGCCGTTGTCGAAAGTTCACCCTGTTTTGTGTCTTGTTTCCAATCTCGAGATAACTGTGGTTTTGTAGGTTATACTCCAGCCAAGGTATGTTACCAAAGTTGCTCACTGTGTATTTACTATCTGTAGGGTTCCTGTATAAGCAAGCATTCAAGTTTTCTGTGTGGATATTGTACAATGATGTCACCGTTAAGAATTGAATGCATCACAGTTATATTAGAAGTTTTTGTAAAGAATTGAATGCATCACAGTTATATTAGAAGATTTTGTTAAGAATTGAATGCATCACAGTTATATTAGAAGATTTTGTTAAGAATTGAATGCATCAGTTATATTAGAAGATTTTGTTAAGAATTGAATGCATCACAGTTATATTAGAAGATTTTGTTAAGAATTGAATGCATCACAGTTATATTAGAAGATTTTGTTAAGAATTGAATGCATCACAGTTATATTAGAAGATTTTCTTAAGAATTGAATGCATCACAGTTATATTAGAAGTTTTTGTAAAGAATTGAATGCATCACAGTTATATTAGAAGTTTTTGTAAAGAATTGAATGCATCACAGTTATATTAGAAGATTTTGTTAAGAATTGAATGCATCACAGTTATATTAGAAGTTTTTGTAAAGAATTGAATGCATCACAGTTATATTAGAAGTTTTTGTAAAGAATTGAATGCATCACAGTTATATTAGAAGATTTTGTTAAGAATTGAATGCATCACAGTTATATTAGAAGATTTTGTTAAGAATTGAATGCATCACAGTTATATTAGAAGTTTTTGTAAAGAATTGAATGCATCACAGTTATATTAGAAGATTTTGTTAAGAATTGAATGCATCACAATTATATTAGATTTTGTTAAGAATTGAATGCATCACAGTTATATTAGAAGTTTTTGTAAAGAATTGAATGCATCACAGTTATATTAGAAGATTTTGTTAAGAATTGAATGCATCACAGTTATACTAGAAGATTTTGTTAAGAATTGAATGCATCACAGTTATATTAGAAGTTTTTGTAAAGAATTGAATGCATCACAGTTATATTAGAAGATTTTGTTAAGAATTGAATGCATCACAATTATATTAGATTTTGTTAAGAATTGAATGCATCACAGTTATATTAGAAGTTTTTGTAAAGAATTGAATGCATCACAGTTATATTAGAAGATTTTGTTAAGAATTGAATGCATCACAGTTATATTAGAAGATTTTGTAAAGAATTGAATGCACCACAGTTATATTAGAAGCTTTTGTAAAGAATTGAATGCATCACATTTATATTAGAAGTTTTTCTTAAGAATTGAATGCATCACATTTATATTAGAAGTTTTTCTTAAGAATTGAATGTATCACAGTTATATTAGATTTTGAAATCAACAACATTTTTAAGGCTATAAACTAGATGACAGTACATGTATCTTTTCTCTTGACATTTTTAACACTGAACATACAGAAAAACAAACATAGTTCACCATTCTAACAATGCAATATTAACATTTATAGCAATGACAAATATGTCTCAACATTCTTGAAAAGTATTATACAAAGAAAAGGTATAAACTGTGAGATACCCTGAGTTGGAGAAATTTGTGAAGAGGCTGATCATGTATTCACTGATGTTCCTGTCTGTGAAGTCGATGTCGTACACCTGACGTGGGTAGACTCCGAACAGGTCCCTGTATGTCTGGTTGATGAACGGGTAACCAAACACGTACTGCAGCTCCTGACCATGGGCAACACCTGGACAGTAACCAGTACATTGAAATTAGTTTCCTTTTAAGCTTGCTGGGGTGGAAGGGAATAGAATATCATTACCCTCCCTTTGATTAGAAATGTACATATAAAAGCAATCTTAAGAACCAATATCATGTACATTCCTTCATAAAATTCATGATCATGTGCATACTGTGAATCGTATAATTATTACTTGGCACGAAATTTTGTGGTTTTACAAAAATATATATTTTCATGGTGTTGTTTTAAATTACATTGTATATGTAATATAATTCTGACATTGGTTATAATACATGTACTCACACATGTAAAAAATTTAATGGCAACAAATATCATTTTTGTGACTTGTACTTGAACTGAAACAGAGCCCATCCACTTATTGTAACTTGTATTGCAGATACATATGTATGTACACCCTATTGAAGAGATTCTGAGATTGCAGTACATATATCTTTTCTAACAATAAATAGATCTATCAGAAGGCACATACCTCTCCAGGTCGGGACATAGTCGTATCTTGACTTGTAGTTAAAAAGATACATATAGGTTCTGTTGTAGAGATTTTGGGAACGCAGTGTCTCGTCCATCCCTGTACCAAACAGGTAGTCTGACATCATCTGGAAAAGTATGATTATGCCTTATTAATGGCGATTATGAACTAAGATAATATGAATATTGACACATTGTAAAAACGTACCTTTAGATATATTGCAAATCATAGTTTATTAATAAAATACATAATGAATTTGGTTGTAAATTTATCAAGAGCGATGTCGAGTAAAAGCAAACGATTGTCTTCCCTTGTTTTTTCAGTAAACAAGGGGCAATACTCTATAAGTCAGAGTTATTCCACTTCCTATAAATATGCATACTGTCTCTGGTAACATGCATACAAAGTTTTATTTGAATATCATGGAAGGGATTGAGCATTTTATTGTTTCTTATAGGTAAATAGTTTTCTGAACATGAAATTCAGCATTACTTGAAAGCTTCTTGGAGCATGGCTGAACTATTTTTTATGATCAGCATCAGCCACAGACTCGGGACATTTGCTCTTCTATTTTCTCCTAGACTTGCAATGTTTGGCAATCTGTTTCTTTCATTTTTCAATCAAATGTTACACACATGCTTATGTCAGTATCATACTGACTTTCATTATGCCACTGACTACTTACATCCATCATCTCCTGGCGTACCCAGGAGTAGTTGCTGCGTTGTGGCCAATACGAGTACTCGAACCGGAGAGCCTCCAGGGCGTTCACCATGTCCTTCACATTCTGGTCACGCAGGAACTCCAGCAGGATGTTGTCAAATTGAGTTGGTGATAGGCCCTCTTGGAGTGATGGCATGTTTGCTGGGAGAAAAGAATTATGTTTTATACAAATGTAAAGTAGCTGGGCAAGAGTAAAATATGTTGTCAGAGTCGATAGTCATCTGGACCTGTGGGAGCAAATGGTATGTCCGTTAGGATGAGAGAAAGAAATGGGAAAATACACATTGTCAAGAACGTACAATAATTAAAAATAATAAGAAAGTAGTGACTAATCTTCATTCAGATCTTACATTTCAACCTGTGTTGGTGTCAGTCCCACCTTTAGTGTCACCACATTGGCTTGGGTCAGATTATGTATATATTACTAGTAGGCGAAGAAGCAGAGTAATTATAAGTATGTTGCCAAACTAGGTTGGCATAAGGCTCTCTTGCTAGGGATGGCATGCTAGGGAGAAAGAAACATATTTTATACACAATCAGAAGCAGAAATTCAGACAACTGTCAATGTCAGTATTAAAATTTAGTACCCTATATTTGCACTCAAGCGCAGGGTAGTGACATTATTGATATGTTATTATTATCAAAGGGTAAGAAGCTATTTAAGGGTGATCGGAATTATAAGAATGATTGACTTCTTCCTTTGGTAAAAGAGAGAATAAAATCACTAAATAATTAGAAATCATGATAAATCTTACGTATAAAATATGATCCATCATCCTTGGTGAGTCCTCCCATGACTCGTAGCTTCTGGAAACGTCCCTGTGAACGCATATCTCTGGGCTGGTCGGTCATAAAGGCATACTGTGAGCCCTGGAATGGGCCATCAACAACTGGACTCCATGGGCTCCCTACCGTACCCTCCTAGAATGGGCAATAGTGGTATATTATAAATTTATATCTAGCTCCAATATCACAGGCGGTTCTGTCAAAAAGGTATATTGTGAGCCCATTGACCACCAGGATCACAGGCGGTTCTGTCAAGAAGGTATATTGTGAGCCCATTGACCACAAGGATCACAGGCTGCTCTGTCAAGAAGGTCTATTGTGAGCCCATTCACCACCAGGAAGAGAACTCCCTGGATCTGTTTAAATATTCCATGTAATCCAAATATCATGTATTTCTACCATGTCTCATTTGATTCTGTGTAAAAGTCTCATTTAAAGTTCTCTTTATCTTGTGTTACAGGATTTTGAGTCTTTAGTCTACTTGTGTTTAAATGTATATTGACAACAAACAAGCCTTTTGTAACCGCCCTTCAATGGCAAGGGTTTATGATTGCAGGGTGATCTAATATAATAGATTAATCATTGACGGGCACCAAACAAACTTTATTTTGTATCTCAAAAACCAGAAAACTTAAGTCACTAATATGAAAATCTTTTTTGAGTCATAACATCATATATCCAACCAGTTGCTATGAATTTAAAAAAGAGGTGAAAATATTCATACAATAAAGGGCCCTAACTCCTAAATGATTAAAGCGATTTCCATGGCTATCGAACTTGATCAAGGTATTATGGTTACAAACATGTGTTAAAAGTTTGGTGAGGATTGGACAAACAGTTTTCAAGAATTAGATCGGAAACAATCTTCGGGACGTATTTTTCAAGTCTTTTTTTGCAAATAAAGGGCCGTAACTCCTAAATGACAAAAGCGATTTCCATGGCTATCGAACTTGATCAAGATATTATGGTCACAATCATGTATGTAAAGTTTGGTGAGGATTGGACAAACGGTTTTCAAGAATTAGATCGGAAACAATCTTCGGGACGTACGTACGTACGTACAGACAGACAGACGTACGTACGGACATGGGCAACCCTATATGCCGCCACTTTGTGGGGGCATAAAAATCAACACCTACCCTAACCCTGACCCTAGCTGAGGCATTCACAATCTCATCGGCACTGCGGTATTCCTGCAGACACCTGATCAACCGATAATTATCATTGGGTGGACACCCTGTCTCACGAGCAAGCTCCGAGGCATAATAACTTGCATCGTCACTGCTCGGCAGAACGGCCCATTGGGTTCGATCAGAACCTGACATCATAATGGCCTGATGGAACAAATCTGGAAAAGAAACAATTATATCCATATTATTTAGAAATGAAACTCTTATGAGTTATATGTAACATTTATTTGATGTTCCTTGAAAAGTTTTAGCATACAGTGGCCCGACTGACTCACTGAAAATACCCCAAATTCCATTACCTTTGACTTAAGCAATACTCTGTTCACTTGGATTTTTTAAACCATAGGTGGAAGTATGGACCTGGTTTATAGGTCCGTGGTGGAAGTATCAGAAGGTACCCCTAGTGGGGACGCACCCACAACCTCTTTGGCAACAGACTGACACCTCAACCACTAGACCACTCGCATGATTAATATGCATTAACATGACAACATGGCAATAAGTGTTAGTGTTTTTTACTATGAAAAGTAAGTTTTGAATTTTGGAATATCACAATAAAAGGGACACAACTCCCAATGAAATTTTGGAGGTAATATTGAATTCACTATCTGTAGGTCAATGAAAGGGACTCTACATAGTAATTTATTTATAGAATAACAGTAGAATAACATTTTATAATAATAGGTAAATGATATATAGTGAGTCATGCAAATGTTTTATTCACAAATAATTTAATGATTATCAAATCTTCTGCCATACAGAGTTATTTAATGGAATAGAAGACAGACGTTTAATTTTTAATATTGAAATATTACCAAATGTAAAATTGTATAGACTATACTATTTCTAATTCATTTATTATATTAATTGAAAAGTAATGAAATTTAGTTACACCCTTAAATTCCAGGGTTCTCAATAAGTTTTGGTTAAACCGTCTCAAATGGTAAAGTAAACGACCAGCTTCTACTTATTCTACTGAAAATTCATTTAGTTTTCCAAATTTTAACTGGCCCTATTGCCATTTGAACCGTCCATTTTGACCGGCAGCCGGTTCTTATTGAGAACACTGAAATTTGCACAACTTTCATTTTTGACTGACTTGAATGTACTTTGTGTTAAAAATATGTATTAATAGGTTGTCATATTTATGATGATTTAAAGTGACACTCTTATTCAAAATTAATTACACATGAACATTGTATAACAAACATAACTTTTGAGAGATAACCCTTTAATACTTTCTAAATAATGCATTTATGGAAAATATAAATTACTGATAACAAAATGGTAACCGTGTATTAAAAAGCTGAAAACTCAAAAATATTTAATGATTGGCGAGTGCTAAAGATTTACTCTAATGTACTATCGTCTCATAAGGAAGAAATACCATGTTTCCTACACCTTCATTTCAAATTTAACTCGGTATTCTTCATAAGAACCATTGTTTTCGACATTTATTAATCCTTTTCAGTATATTAGAACATTTGTATACAATGGGTCAAACTTTTTTGAGAGTAAGTCTGCTTATATTGTATAAAATCTCAATTGAGTTATGTTGAAATGTCGGTTCAAGGGTAATATTGGCCTACCTCAGACATACAATTTTATATACCATTTCTATGAATAAATGGAGGCTAACTGTTTGTTTCAGTGTAAGATTGCAATATATTACACCAAGTGAGCACCAAAGCTAACTTTCTTGAGGCCTGTTCAGGAGGTAAACTATTTGGCGATCTTACAATAAAACTAACAACTTTTCTTTGTATTATATGCCTAAAAATATTAAATGTCATTTATTTTCAGAAAAGTGCACCAAATTGTATGTAAACCTAACATTATTTCAGAAATTTATAATAAAATAGTGTCCCAGCAGTGTGAGCGCTGAGGTTGTATTTGGACACAAAAAAGAGCTTATATTTCAAAACAGTAAGAACTCAAATGGGTAGTTTCACTGTTTAATACAGTGAAATATCAATTTGATTTCATAGAAAAATCCCTATTAAGAACAGGAAAGCATAATAATAAAAAGTTTTTCTTCTTCTTTTCCTTCTCCAATATAACAACCTGGCCGAATCTTGAGCGTTTAAATCTGAAACTTTGCTAACGCCACTTACTGTAGGATCTTGGAGACAGTAAATGTAGGCCCACACTTGCAGCTCCAGTACTGTGCCCAAATATGGTCACCATGTTAGGATTACCACGGAAACTGCGAATGTTCTCTTTCACAAATTCCAGGGCTCTGTGTTGGTCCCACAAACCATAGTTACCCGGGGAATATTGATCGGCTGTGCTCAGGAATCCTGTAAAAAGGAAAAACATGTATACACAATTATTGAATGTACTAAATTGCAGCATCAAAAATACATTGGGCTTATAATACACTGTCATCAGAGGCAAGGAAATATCCATATAAAACATTCTTGTTTTTTATCTTTACAGTAAAGCTGCACTCTCACAGATGGACCGTTTTGACACACATTTTTGTCTAAGAATGAGCTCTTTTTCGTTAATGTTTGAGAACCAGCGATGTTGACTCAGCTGACAAGATATTGGATTGCTTTTTTTATATTTACGTTCAAAATTGATGTTTTATGCCGAAAAGCTCAATTTTCATAAAGCGTTAGGGATGCTTTGGGCCACAAAACTTCAATTTTCGAACATAAATATTAAATACTGCGATCTGATGCTGTGTCACCAGTCTTATATCACTAGTTTCCAGATATTAACGTAAAGAATGGTTCATTCCAAGACAAAAGAATAAAAAGTTGTCAAAAAGGTCAATCTGTGAGATTGCAGCTATAATGCTAACAAACTGACAAAGATAATGTGATCTTAATCTTGAGTAAACCACACAATTTCTCACCCAGAGCATTAAGCCTGTAGTTGAATGTAACGACAACAACCCTGCGTTCAGCTAGGAAGATCCCTGGGTACTGTTGGGAGGCCCCCATTGTCCACCCTCCCCCGTGGATAAACACCATCACTGGAAACAGGTTAGGATTTGCGACTGGCTGTTCATCTGTCGCCTGTCAGGAAAAAGTCATACATGGTCACTGTGCATGTTTTAAGGTCCTTAATGGGGTTAAACATGGAACATTGGGGTGAAAATGGCTGAGTACTCAAGATTGTATTAACTTTAAAATAGGCAGAAAAGGTTCAAGAATGTGATAATTAGTTAATTTTTAAAGAATACACGGATTTTTCCAAACAGAATTGCCATGGGGGACTCCAATCATTTGATATAGCAAATTAATAATAAAACAAGGAAAGTATTTACAGAAATTTTTGGAAGAAAATAATGTTTTAAAATTGAGCTGAATTGAGGCCTCAAATTGGTAAGAAAAAGAAACACTGTTTTTTTTTTAAAACTTTCAAAGTTTTTTCTGAAATATAATGCCATCCTTTTATTCCTTAAAGGTTCATTATCTCAGATATGTTACCAGCTAGAGAACTTCAGGGAGCACGTTATATATTCAACTTTAATGTGTAGTAAATATCAAAAAAATATATATCAACATTAAAGTTATGGAAGCCAGAATTAATGTTTTACCATTTTTGCACTGATTTAGTAATTTTATAAATTATAAGCAAGCACTTATCATAAGTATATTATTTATAAGCTAGTTACTTACATTGGGGGTAAAGATGTTCATGTAGAGGCAGTCCTCGCTGGTCGCTGCACGGCTGAAGCTGGGAACTGTCTGCTTCACAAACCATGGCAGCTGGGGACACGCTGGGCCATACTTGTCTGCCTTCCAAGTCCCAGTCCAAGAAGGCTTCTCTGGTTTCTAAAATGGTCATGTACAAATGGCATTTAAACATGTAGTAACTGACACCACTATGTACACTTGTACAACTATCAATAAGTCTGAAGTAAGGTCGAATAATTACATTAATTTCTTCTCCAACTTATTGTTATCCAGAATGCTGGATCTAAACGTCAAACTAGCAAACTAGGTTTTTATTGTCAGTATGAACTGGGACAATGACTAAATAATTATGATGAATATTGCAGTAAATTGATTCTGTTATTGCTGTTGATTTGTATTTGTAAATGGGAAATGGGCTGTGTTTTTACCTTCCAGGAGGCCCCGCAGTGCCGGGTGAATGCGGTGGTTTTGTCTTAGCGCCAATAATAGCGGGAAATGGGCCTTTGGCTTACCTAGGGTCCCTTGGGTGCGGGAGCATTTGGCGGGGATAAACACCATTCTTGGCTGGACCGAAAGTCAAAAATAGCTCATCTATAAAAATCTTACGTTGAATCGGAATTCCCTTCTCCAGTCCTGGTACTGTGTTGGCTGCTTAGCGTATGGCACTCCAAGGAAGACGTTAACCCTTCGCCTGTCATACGCCTCATACTGAGATCTGACTGTGAACCCTTCAACCTCTCCATGTTCTGTTCTGACGAGGACGTGATACTGAGCATTTACAGAGATAATTGACAGAACGAAAACAGTAAAGTGAAGGCAAGTTACTGTAAGAAGACTTTTCTTCGTCATTTTTACGATTTTTATGTAATTTCTGATAGTTTGTACATTTTGAATCCGAAAACACCTGAGTGAAATCCGATTGTATACACAAACTTGTCACGTGACCATTAGTCAGGTAACCGGTGTGCAGGTATGAAAATACCAGACAAAAGAGCCAGCTATACATTTTGAAAAGCGTTGTTTAGTGTTCAACGTCTTTTATGATTGCCTTTTAAATGTTTTACTTTTACTCATTCAAAAGTAAAGCAACGTATTAACAGTTTGTCTAATAATCGTATTTTTGTCTTTCGGAGATTCTCGGTTATTTTATCGAAAACAACAAAAATGGCCGAGGAGTTCCGAATGGTATTTTTTGCATAGTCAAAACGGCAATAAGCTCAACTATAATTCTAGCAGCGGTTACCTTAATTACATTACTCTTTAATGTCACCAACAGTAAGAAGACGTCATTATTTTTTTGAATTTAATAATCAAGGGTGTTCCAGGTTTCGACGTAAGAGGGGCATCATTTAGGGGCGTAACCGTTTGACTTGCCCCGCAAGTAACAATTTCTAGTCTGAAATCGGATGCATTTTGGGCGTAAATACCTTTTTTCTCCTACTGTATAGCTATAAAAAGTAATCTTTGACTATTTGGGGAGGGGGTGGGGCATCGGGTACCCCTCCCCTGAGCCGCATGTGATAGTGTTGGTACCCAGGATTTTGGGTTGGGGGGGGGGGCGTAACTTTTAATCACTCTAAAGGTTGCACTAGCAGATCCAGGGGCATACCTATAGTTATAATATCATAACGAGGTTTCTATTAGGACGACTAAGTGGCTTATATAATTTGTATATTTTCGTTAAGCGGGAAAAACGAGGGAAGATACATGTATAATTGTGAACCCATGTTCAGATACTTTACTATTCAACATATTCTAAGTGCATAGCTATCTATGTGTATCTATTCGCACAATGGATCTATCAGTAGCATGCGCCTAGGATATTTCCTGGCGTAGATGTTCACAATTTCCTCAATATCCAATTTTATGTCCCTATGAATGAAGAGTAGCATGAGAGCGTTGAACCGGCTCTGGCCCATGGTACTCCTGTGCGTGTTCTTGATGAATTTCAATCAAGTACGTTCAGTATTTATCTCTCTGATTCGAGGCAAATATCCACGGCGCTTGAAGAAATCCGTGATATTTAAACGACAAACATATGCTCCAATTGCATCATATCTACATGCATGGTGGAACAGTGAACAAGTCATATTTGCCTAGATCAACCAATTTAAAATTGCTTACCTTCTTTCTTTTTCTTTGTTGCTAAAGAAACTGTGCAAACTCTTCTGTTTCTTGGGGCGTTTGGGACTTGACGGCGCAGCCATATTTGTTGTCGTATAAATGTACCCAAAGGAAATTAATTGACTGATGTGTTTGTTTGTATGGGTTTTACGGCGCATCAACATGATCATGTTATATAGTGCCGAATTATTACAGTAAGGGAAGGCGTGAATGTTTAAATTGCGTGCACTCTGTGTTGTGTACGAGTACATCTCAAAAGGCAATGTTGTATAAAGATACGCGAGCGAAGCGAGCGAAGAAAAAATAGGAAAATATAGTATATTTTATTGTTTCCATACCAAAGAACATGTAAGCTCCGGGAATTTTAGGGGGGGGGGGGGGGCGTGCGCCGGGTGCGCCCCCCCCCCCCTGGATCCGCTAGTGGTTGAATGAATTGGATAAATTTGTTTCTGATTTATTTGAATTGTCTGCATACAAGTGGTTTGCGAGACCGTCATGTATAGTTTGTGTACTTATATTGGTCATGTTAAGAAATTGATGACATTTTCTAACGTGTTCAAATGAGTAATTAACAGTTGTTTCTTGTTCTACAAGTCATATTGTAAAATGACACGCAAACTTTTATTAAGATTAAAATCGGAAAACAAGTCTCCTTAACAAAACGGTTGTGGACATTGAAAGTTTTGGGTGTTTTTAAAGTTAAAGTTTTTAAAAAGTGAATATTTTGGGCAATATACTATTTCCCGGCCTCACGCCGTATTATCGGTCCCCAATTTCTCGAAACTTCTTAAGCTTAACAGGCTTAAGTCGCTTATTTCAATTAGCCAAAATACATACTGAAAATGGATTTAGATAAATGAAAAATGGTTTATTCTGATAATCATACATGTTATTACTACATTATTTCTAAAAATTCTTGAAGAAGTAAAAAAACAACACAATTTATAGAACAACAAAAATAGTGAGATTAGCTTAATCCTGTTATAAGAGACTTAAGAAGTTTCGAGAAATTGGGGCTAATTCCCGGTCCATATATATTGAAATAATTTAAGGCTTCAGGCCTCGGATTGTGTTGCAAACCGTTTTGTTAAACAAAATTGACACTCTTATTTGCTTTTAATATGTTACATATATTAATTGATATTTTGTAGGAATGAGTTAAATATTACACATTCTGTTATTTTTGTCTTCCACTACTTATCCATGATGCCAACATCAAGTTCACGTATTTCCTTTAAAGTTAATTCTTCTTGTGTTGTAGACTGTTAAAAAATCACCTCGGACTCTTAACAAAAAGCAACCGTACATATGCGTTGTATTGTTTGTAAGAGTTTTGTCACCAAATTATTTCTATTAATTGTTTAAGATTTGAAAGTGGAGTTGGAACAATGTTAAGGTTTCGTGCTTAAGTTAAAGTTATATATGATATTTTATGGAGGAATTTCGCAATCTTCCATATAAAGGTTATGCATGTCGTTCTTCGCTTTGTTTGATCCGGAAATATACTACCGCGCCATTTCCTTTTTCTGACTTTTTAAAATTTCTTTGACAAGTTTTTCCGTAGATACAGCTAGACGATTCGTTTTCCCAACATTAATAAAGTCTGCATCCATTAAGGATATGTAAAACATATAGCAGCCATTTTGAGTAGGGGACTAAATCAATCAAGGCCTGCTCCATTACAAACTGATGCATGTACATGTAGTTAATAAGAATGTGATGAAAGTATTTTTGCCCACTACTCAATCATTTTTGCTTTTATAATAATATGTAATGCGCAGTGAGCTCGGCATACTATGGGCGTTTTTGTTGATACCAAACCAGTTTCAGTTTTGGTGTCAATGGTTTCAGCAGTTTCGAACTGGTTTTTGATAGTTCGGCTAAAAATAACAATTAAACGCATGGTTTTGTGTACAGTTTAAACAACATGGTGGAGCTACTGCATGTAGTCATTATTTCTAGTTATAAATATAACCTTTATCACTTAGCTCATTTGCCCATTGTAAGGCATTGTTATCAAAAGGATTGAGTTCCAACAAAGGTGGTTGATCATTTTCGCCATGTTGGTTTCAAAGTAAACTAGTTTTCGGATGGAACGAACCGATGAAACCGCCCACGGTTTCGAAAACCGGTTTCGGTTTTCGTTAAAAAAAAACACGATAAAACTGGTTTTGGTTTTATTTGAAACTGTAACAACAAATGCACAGTTCGTGAAACCGATCTAAAAATGAAACCAGTTTATAACCAACAAAAACGCCCTATTATATTCAGAGGAGTGTTTTCTCTTATTTATTATATGTCTAAGGAAGTCATTTTGTATTTTTTTATTTGATCAGAAATTCATATCCTCAAATATCTGATCCAAGGTAAGTATAGGTAACTATGTAATAGTAAGATGACATGAATTAAAATCTTAATGATTAAGAATGGGCGGAGTGAGCGGGGCGAACGAGCCCTTTTTAATTACTAAGATTTTAATTCAGGTCATATAACTGACTTAGAAATCAACCTCATTGGCTGACACATTGTCAACGCAAAATCTGACGCAGGGATTGTGTATAGGATCGAGTGGCAGTGGGCGGACCTACAAAATGGAATCAGTCTTAATGATTAAGCCTAGTAATTCCTGATTGCCTATCTGCAATTTCATTGGCTGTAAATGTAGGTTGTATTCTGAAGTAGAATGAAAAAATAAGTTGAACATTAATTGGTATATTTAAATTTCTTCTAGGATTAGATGGAGAAGCATGGCTTTATTTCTCGGTTTAACCATCCTCGGCACCTCAGCGTATCATGACCTATATGATATCATATAGTTTATATAGGATGGGTTTAACTTGACAGCTTGGGGAAAATGTGCCTCAGTATTTATATCTATATGTTCTGACCATTTCGATTGTTTTATTTCTATTTTAAAAGGGAATTTGTATGTCTTGTCTACTCCAAACACCAATACATTGTATTTATTTTTGTTAATAAATTTTAAGTTTCAAAACTATACATTATTATTTAAACGCATTTTATATTCCTTGAGAAGGTATCCTTTGCAAAAAGACCGTGTCGCCAGAATACAACAGCGCCTGAAGAATAACGGGTTTGTGAAATTTCAATCATTTTAGTTAATGGCAATAAGGCCACTGATTTTATTGTTCGTTTTACAAACCCGCCGCTCAAAAAAGCGCGATTTCAGAAAAAAAATGAAAATCTCAAACTGTTGTATTAACTCTGCTCTTTTACTCGTCGATTGAAATAAAACGTCGGGGAAAGAAAGACAACTTCTTCCATATACACTTTTCATCGTTTCTATAGCCAGTCGTCCAATCGTAAGCGCTGATTTTTTTATCCAGACGTTTGATTGGACAACAACGCTCGAAGATACATGGCAGACTGGTTACAGATAAACTATTTCTTGGACAACAAAACAGTATATATATATATGTTAAAATAGATGAAAATGATACTGCCTCCGATATTATTAACATAAGAATTCCCTTTAATACTTTCATAAAGAATGTATGTGGATATCGAACAGCTCGAAATGCATGTAAACTTGAAGGGAGATCGACATCATACCAATTGACATGCCGGGCTACGTGTTGATACAATTCGGGGTCAAATTCAATGTCATAGAGGTTCTGTCAAAAACAGAAGTAAAAAACGTGCTAGAGACAAAGACTGTCAATTCATTTGATATAATGATGTCCACGACAGTCGACAAAGAAATTTGATTGAGTTCCTCCTGAAAAATATTATTCTGGCGTTTTTTTTACTTAAATGTTTTTATTTGTGCCGGTGCCACGGACCTATTATATTCCGTGTTTGCGCCATATAAAAAAAACGCTGCACATAATAATTTCAAAATAGTTTTTACTTTCTTTTGCTGTGTATAAACCTGGGAAGAAAGGTGTGTCCTGGTTTGGGATTCGAACCCATAACTACCGGAGGACTAGCATGGCCATCTTATAACAGTATTCAGACTCATGGTTTGGTCTGAAATGGTGTTTGAAAGTCATTTTGGGACCAAATTGAGCTAACTTGTGTTTATAATGTGAACAGTGTTATGATTGCGAACAGTATCTAGTCAGTATTACCAGTCATGTGATAATTCAAATAATACTTAAGTGTATAATGTAAAACTTACTTTAAGATTGTGAACATGACCTAGTTGGTATTAACTATCATGTGATAATTTAAATGAAACTTAATAATATTGATCAATATCGAATTGCTGTTAAGATTTAATGATGTGAACAACATTCAGGCAGTAATTGGTCAGTGATCGGAAGAAAACTATTGTTGTACCAAAAATAACAAGATTTTGTTTTTTTGTTGATTTTATTTCCATCTCCAGTCTTGAACATATTCAATGATAGAGAGGACTCTATTTAGTCATTTCGAGATTTTCTGATATTGTTAAACTGCAGTAATTCATAGTCATTTTATGCTAGATCGTTGGTAGGAGTGACCCCTTTGATAAGCCTGAAGATAAAAATAAATATTTTAGGTTTAATGTCACTAAATTTTCTACAGGTCAAATGACACCAAAGCAGGAGTTCATTCCCATCAAATCACTGTGATAAACGTAATAAGATTCGTGTTACCCTTTACGAAGTGAAATTCTGTTAGCGCCTGAATCTGGAATGCATTTATAGCTAAATGGTAACACGAGTCTTTTTACGTTAACCAGTTAGTATGTTACTTATTAAGTATAATTCGCAAACCATAACTAGATAACCTGTTACTGTTGTACAGCTAAAAAAGGTGGCAGTTCTGGGCACTTTTAGGCCTGTTTTTATGAGTCTAATGATAGTTATGTCACCAAAAACGTAACGCGAATATTAACTAGATATCTAGATAACTATCGCGAAAATTAAGTTGTGAACACGAAACAATTCGCGAACGTTAGCAGGTTATCTTACGGCAGTTTTATGCCACCATAATTTTGGTTAAACGAAATACGTTACTAAAGCTTATTACGCTTAAAGCTGCACTCTCACAGATTGAACGTTTTGACACTTTTTTAATTGTTTGTCTTGGAACGAGCCAATTTTTGCGAAAATCCATGAAAACCAGTTATATGAGACTGCTGATAAAAAATATAGCCCAGATTTTTATATGTAAGTCCAAAAAATGATGTTTTATGTATATTTCTTAAACCGTTACTATCGGTTTAAGCCATAAAACATTAATTTTCGAACGGAAATTATTTTTTATCAGCCATCTTATATCATTGGTTTGAAGAAATTTATGCAAATATTTGCTCTTTCCAAGACAAAAAATAAAAAAAAGTTGTAAAACTGGTATATCTGTGAGGGTGCAGCTTTAATCTTTCGAGAAGTTGGGGCTGCCCACCAAAGTTCTTAAAATACAGTTAGAACATTTCTTTCAACTTTACATCACTTTTATTTTTGCATATTTCCAAGAAACAGTTCAGTCCAAAAGCGATGTGGTCTGCATATGCAAGTCTCCTGACGTGTTTACTTCCCGACTGAAAATAGAAACGCAAAATATGATTTGTTTAACGAAACACTAAAAAATGAGTATATTTAAATGTCGGTCTACCGTCCGAAGAAGCAATTTGTATTTAATTATCACATGTAAGATCATATTGATTTCTATTGACTAAAAACGTTGTTAGGAACATTCAAGACACAAGAATCTTTATTTAAAGACGAGTATATGCTTACAAGAAACATAAGCCCAATGAGCTATTTTCAGACATATGCTATATTTATATATAGAGAGAGAAATTGATGGCTGCGTGTATATAAAAAACAACATATTTTCGAAATAAGTAAAAAAATACTGTCATTTGTAAACGACCTGACAAAATGATAATTCCACCCTGCCTTTCCCCCAATTCTACTGCTACTTCTAGTTTCTATTTTCTTGTTTTATGTTTTACTAATTTCAAAACCTGACTGTTGAAGTGTTATTGTACAGCACTTCCTCAAAAGTCAGTTTTACGACTAGGGGACTATATATTTAGTCTTGACACAATGCATGAATACATAAGTGTTCTTGCATCATCTGCTATACCGGAGGTACTACTTTGTCCTATGTGACGTCGTCTGCGAAAATAAGTCATGTTGATGTATTCTTGTTAAAGGGACTGTCTCACAGATGAAAAAATAGCGAAAAAAAAAAATTAAAATTGTCGAAAAATGACATAAACTTGGCATCGATGTGTTCAATGCATTGAAACTTAATTATTGAAGTACCACATAGTTTACAATTTATTTAAGTTTAGCAGTTATTTCGTATTTTTCCATTAAAAAAAGTTACTGGGTATGTCTACCGGGTAGAATTCATTCCTTTTGCGTGATTGGCTAGTTGGCGTTATCACGTGATATTGCGGAGGTAGGTCTATAGCTTAATTATGTCACCATATGTGTAAAAGCCTTGATAGCTTAGTAGGGAGTCGCTAGATTTCAATTTTGGCGATGCGGGTTCGAACCCGGGCTCCGACACATTTTTTTTTAACATTTTGGTACCTTTTTTACAATTTTGACATCAAAGCATAACACATTCTATTAGATAATTGTCCTGAGATTCGTTACAAAAAAAACTTTTTTTGGTGCCAATATATGAGACAGTCCCTTTAACAACTAAAACAAAGTTTTAACGTAAAGACAGATATCAAACCAACTTGTGTAATATTAAATTGAAGAATCATTTTGAAAAATTGTAAACATAGTAACGATTGCCTGTTTATGTGGCACGAAACCTCGCAAGAAAGAAAACGTCACTTTTTTGCCACATGACTTATTTCCTTGACAACGACACGTCTTGTATTTTACAATTTTACAATATATTTTAATATTGGGCTTGATTGGATCAAAGAACGATGTAGCTAATCGGATTACTCGATTTGAATAACGGACCTATTCAGTAATAGCAGTCAATGATGTATGACCATAAGACTGACTTAAGTCGCATATTAAATACCACCCCTGAACGAAGGCCCTGCAACCGTATGCCAATCGCCTTTAAATATCCGATCATATTTAACTCAAAACCAGTCACCCACACTGACGGGATCAGCTTCCTGTCTGCACAGTGTGTGTATACCACGTGATAAATTACGTCATAAATGCTTCGTAGGAAGGCAATATTTTGCTCTGAATGAAGACTTCTACTATTCATTCATCTTATGAAATGTAACATGGCGCAGTCTACGCCGCTTCCGACGTAGCATTTGTGACGTTATTTGTCACGTGGTATAGACGCACTGACATATAGATATAAGAGGTTGAAGCCCTACTAGGTCGAGTAAGAGTACCAGTTAACTGTTTTGTCGGTGAAAGTTTTACATGCATGCGTGTATTTTGTGAACAATTTATAAAGCGTCGAGTCAATATGTAAGACATGTAAACATGGGTGTTGTATGTCATACAAGCTACAATTCTTGCCCAACACAATTATTTGCCTGTGTATAAAAATAAAAATAAAACATTTTCGTTCTTAAATTCTTTGACTACTGTTGTATTTTTTAATAATCAAACCAAAATTTGTGCGTAAATAATCTTTATAAGTTCTTTAAAATATGCAAAGGAAACAGATAATTGCACTTCACACTTTTGAGTAATTAATTACTCAAGCAAATATAGTGCTCTTAGACAAATCCTTTCCAGAGACCTAAATCAATATAATCTTTGAGAGAATATGATCATAACATAGTAAAACACTTTTGAACCATGCTAGGATGTAAAGTGGTTAATAAGGTTGAGTAAATAAGTGAATATTTGAGTAAGTTATCGAGTCATCACTTAGGTTCTTTCGAGAAACTCGGACAAAGACTTATTAGTCAACGGTTATGGTATGTACGACATCAATAGGAAAGTTTAAGTCGATTATTCTATAGAAACATGTGGAAAGAGAGATGGCTCTAACGATATAACCCTTACACTTCACTAGGTCCTTCTTGTATAAACTGACACTTCACTAGGTCCTATTTGTATAAACTGACACTTCACTAGGTCCTTCTCGTATAAACTAACACTATACTGGGTCATATTTATATAAACTGACACTTTACTAGGACCTACTTGTATAAACTAACACTTCACTAGGACCTACTGGTATAAACTAACACTTCACTATGACCTACTTGTATAAACGGACACTTAACTAGGTCTTACTTGTATAAACTAACACTTCACTAGGACATACTTGGATAAACTGACACTTCACTAGGTCTACCTTGTATAAACTGACACTTCACTAACCCCTACTTGTATAAACTGACACTTCTCTAGGTCTTCCTTGTATAAGCTAACACTTCACTAGGTCCTACTTGTAAAAACTAACACTTCACTAGGACCTACTTGTATAAACTGAAACTAAACTAGGTCCTACTTGTATTAACTAACATTTCACAAGGACGTACTTGGATAAACTGACACTTCACTAGGTCTTTCTTGTATAAACTAACACTTAACTAGGTCCCACTTGTATAAACGGACACTTCACTAGGTCTTCCTGGTATAAACTAACACTTCACTAGGACCTACTTGAATAAACGGACACTTCACTAGGTCCTACTTGTAAAAACTTACACTTAGCTAGATCATACTGGTATTCACTAACGATCTACTATGACCTACCTGTATAAACTATCTTTTTACTAGAACCTATTGGTATAAACTAATGCTTCACTAGGACCTACTGGTACAAACTAAAGCTTCAATAGGACCTACTGGTATAAACTAAAGCTTCACTAGGACCTACTGGTATAAACTAAAGCTTCAATAGGACCTATTGGTATAAACTAATGCTTCACTAGGACCTACTGGTATAATCTAAAGCTTCAATAGGACCTACTGGTATAAACTAAAGCTTCAATTTGGCCTACTGGTATAAACTAACACTTCACTAGGACCTACCTGTATAAACTAACACTTCATTATGACCTACCTGTATAAACTAACACTTCACTAGGACCTACCTGTATAAACTAACACTTCACTAGGACCTACCTGTATAAACTAACACTTCACTAGGACCTACTGGTATAAACTAACACTTCACTTTGACCTACCTGTATAAACTAACACTTCACTAGAACCTACCTGTATAAACTAACACTTCACTAGGACCTACTGGTATAAACTAATGCTTCACTAGGACCTACTTGTATAAACTAACACTTCACTAGGACCTACTGGTTTAAACTAACGCTTTACTAGGACCTACTGGTATAAACTAATGCTTTACTAGGACCTACTGGTATAAACTAAAGCTTCAATAGGACCTACTTGTATAAACTAACACTTCACTAGGACCTACTGGTTTAAACTAATGCTTTACTAGGACCTACTGGTATAAACTAATGCTTTACTAGAACCTATTGGTATAAACTAATGCTTCACTAGGACCTACTGGTATAAACTAAAGCTTCAATAGGACCTACTGGTATAAACTAATGCTTTACTAGGACCTATTGGTATAAACTAAAGCTTCAATAGGACCTACTGGTATAAACTAATGCTTCACTAGGACCTACTGGTATAAACTAAAGCATAAATAGGACCTACTGGTATAAACTAAAGCTTCAATAGGACCTACTGGTTTAAACTAATGCTTCAATAGGACCTACTGGTGTAAACTAATGCTTCACTAGGACCTACTGGTATAAACTAACGCTTTACTAGGACCTACTGGTATAAACTTATGCTTCAATGGGACCTACTAGTATAAACTAATGTTTCACTAGGACCTACTGGTATAATTTAACGCTTCACTAGGACATACTGGTATAAACTAATACTTCAATAGGACCTACTGGTATAAACTAACGCTTAACTAGGGCCTACCTGTATAAAATAACACTTCACTAGGACCTACTGGTATATACTTACGCTTTGCTAGGACCTACCTGTATAAACAAACATTTCACTAGGACCTAGTGGTATATACTAACGCTATACTAGGACCTACTGATACAATTTAACGTTTTTAATAGGACCTACTTGTATACACTAACAATCCACTACATCCTATTTGTATAAACTTACTCTTAACTACGACATACCTGTATATTCTAACACTTTACTATGACCTAAATGTAAACACCAACTTTCCACTAAGTCCTATTTGTACAAACTAACACTTCGCTAGAACTTACGTGCAGCAAAACACTGTAGAGGATTTGGGTGGCTCAAGCAACTTCCGAATCCGCCATAACTACAGGCACATTTGCCGTCAACGCAATGCCAGGAGGATTGAAGGAAGTTGTTATCGGAGCAGCTTCCATAATTGTCCTGACATACTTTGGTGTCTGCGCCAACACAGGGATGATCTGGAATGTAAAAGGGATCCAATGTCACTAGTCTTATGGAGGGAATGCGGCGGTGTACGTTATTTTATGACGCACTATCCATGAGAGTAATAGTCTAGTTAGATTGTATGGCACAGACTGAATGTGGTCCTGGTTAGAGATACCCTGGTTCTTTAAGGTATCAATTGTACATTTTGTTAATGTTGGATGCCTGGAGTGGGGACTCAATATTATTTTGATATCGTTTGATTGGTTTGGTGTGTAGTAAAACAATATGTTCAGGTACCGTAACAATATCATAAACAAGCTTGTTTGGCCTCGCGCCCAATTTCAGCTGAAATAAAGAACAAGGACTCAAGTGGCAAAACTTCATCTGTATAGTGTTTATCGGTAACATATTTTACATATTAATCGGCATGCAATACTCTTTCAAACGGATCTCTTGTATCTCACCCTGTTTCTTAAAGTTTTCCAATGTCTGGATTTGACTTTAAATTGCTGTCACTTCTATCTCATGTCACTTATGGCATTTAAACAGAATTTAAATCACGGCAAGGTCAAGCTATAATGTAGCCAATGGGCGCGGGCAGACCTTGATAAACTCAAATAATAATTAAAAAAAAACACCGACCAATATAGTGTCCGTTTAATGTCCCTCAAGGAAGACGCTAGTTATTTCAGGTTGGTGTATGTATAACACACGGTAGAAGGCGGAAGAAGCACGCCTACTAATATAACCATATAAGGAAGGCGGCGGTTTAGTGCCACTTTGTTTATAAAACTTACCCTTACCCTTATCCTAACCCAAACCCGAGTGGCGTATATTCGCCCGCTACTTGATGTTATTCAGAATTTACTGTAGCTTCATGAGTATCATTCCTCTGGACTGCGGACCCACGACGGAATTTTTGGTTATCAGATAGAAAATAGTCGGACTAAAAAAAGTACACATACTTATATCACAAAGACACACGTTTTGTTCGCACATTATGGTCCAATTGGGGTTGCTGGCACAGGCCGTATGCGAACAATCTTCATTTCTGTTGCATTGTTCCGACGTCACCATCACAACTGGAAAGTAAAAGTAGGCAAGTTGGTGAAAATGCTACCGTAAACAAAGTTGTGTGGTAGATATGACATACGAGAGTGGACAATATACGTCATACAGCTGATTTCTCATGGAATCGGCATTTGTTTTGCTACAATATTTGATAACATGTGTTATTATATATTTTAACAAAATGTGAAAATATGTAAATGCAAAGTACAGCAACAAAAAAATTTGGAATCAGAGAAGTCAGTAGTATATGTTTACATGACGTTGACATTGAAAAGGTCACATGATGTTGACATTGAAGAGGTCACATGATGTTGACATTGAAGAGGTCAGTAGTGTGTCTTGACATTGAAGGGGTCAGTAGTGTATGATGACATGACGTTGACATTGAAGGGGTCAGTAGTGTATGTTGACATGACGTTGACATTGAAGGGGTCAGTAGTGTATGTTGACATGACGTTGACATTAAAGGGTCAGTAGTGTATGTCGACATAACGTTGATATTGAAGAGGTCAGTAGTGTATATTGACATGACGTTGACCTTGAAGAGGTCAGTAGTGTATATTGACATGACGTTGACATTGAAGGGGTCAGTAGTGTATGTTGACATGACGTTGACATTGAAGAGGTCAGTAGTGTATGTTGAAATAACGTTGACCTTGACGAGGTCAGTAACGTATGTTGACATGTCGCGGTTATTGACGAGGTCAGTAGTGTATGTTGACATGTCGCTGTTATTGACGAGGGAAGTAGTGTATGTTGAAATAACGTTGACCTTGACGAGGTCAGTAACGTATGTTGACATGTCGCTGTTATTGACGAGGTCAGTAGTGTATGTTGACATGTTGCTGTTATTGCCGAGGTCAGTAGTGTATATTGACATGTCGCTGTTATTGAAGAAATCAGCAGTGTATGTTGACATGTCGCTGTTATTGACGAGGTCAGTAGTGTATGTTCACATGTCGCTGTTATTGACGAGGTCAGTAGTGTATGTTGACATGTCGCTGTTATTGACGAGGTCAGTAGTGTATGTTCACATGTCGCTGTTATTGACGAGGTCAGTAGTGTATGTTCACATGTCGCTGTTATTGACGAGGTCAGTAGTGTATGTTGACATGTCGCTGTTATTGACGAGGTCAGTAGTGTATGTTGACATGTCGCTGTTATTGATGAGGCCAGTAGTGTATGTTGACATGGCACTGTGATTGAACAGGTCAGTAGTGTATATTGACATGTCGCTGTTATTGAAAAGGTCAGTAGTGTATGTTGACATGACATGAGCATTTAACAGTGCAATCAATGGCTCCATCAACCGGCAAGAACATCTAACAGTGCGACCAATGGCTACATCAACCGACAAGAACATTTAACAGTGTAACCAATGGCTCAATCAAACGGCAAGAACATTTAACAGTGTACCCATTGGCTCGATCAACCGGCAAGAACACTTAACAGTGTACCCAATGGCTCAATCAACCGACAAGAACATTTAACAGTGGACCCAATGGCTCCATCAACCGGCAAGAACATTTAACAATGGACCCAATGGCTCCATCAACCGGCAAGAACATTTAACAGTGTAACCAATGGCTCCATCAACCGGCAAGAACATTTAACAGTGTAACCAATGGCTCCATCAACCGGCAAGAACATTTAACAGTGTAACCAATGTCTCCATCAACCGGCAAGAACATTTAACAGTGTACCCATTGGCTCGATCAACCGGCAAGAACACTTAACAGTGTACCCAATGGCTTGATCAACCGGGAAGATCATTTAACAGCGTAACCAATGCCTCCATCAACCGGCAAGAACATTTAACAGCGTAACCAATGCCTCCATCATTAACAGTGTAAACAATGGCTCAATTAACCGGCAAGAACAATTAACAGTGTACCCAATGGCTCCATCAACCGGCAAGATCATTTAACAGCATAACCAATGGCTCCATCAACCGGCAAGAACATTTAACAGCGTAACCAATGCCTCCATCATTAACAGTGTAACCAATGGCTCAATTAACCGGCAAGAACAATTAACAGTGTACCCAATGGCTCCATCAACCGGCAAGAACATTTAACAGTGTACACAATGGCTCCATCAACCGGCAAGATCATTTAACAGCGTAACCAATGCCTCCATCAACCGGCAAGAACATTTAACAGCGTAACCAATGCCTCCATCATTAACAGTGTAACCAATGGCTCAATTAACCGGCAAGAACAATTAACAGTGTACCCAATGGCTCCATCAACCGGCAAGAACATTTAACAGTGTAACCAATGTCTCCATCAACCGGCAAGAACATTTAACAGTGTACCCATTGGCTCGATCAACCGGCAAGAACACTTAACAGTGTACCCAATGGCTTGATCAACCGGGAAGATCATTTAACAGCGTAACCAATGCCTCCATCAACCGGCAAGAACATTCAACAGCGTAACCAATGCCTCCATCATTAACAGTGTAACCAATGGCTCAATTAACCGGCAAGAACCATTAACAGTGTACCCAATGGCTCAATCAACCGACATGAACATTTAACAGTTTACCCAATGACTCCATCAACCGGCAAGAACATTTAACAGTGTAACCAATGTCCCCATCAACCGGCAAGAACATTTAACAGTGTAACCAATGGCTCCATCAACAGACATGAACACTTAACAGTGTACCCAATGGCTCAATCAACCGACATGAGCATTTAACAGTGTACCCAATGACTCCATCAACCGGCAAGAACATTTAACAGTGTAACCAATGTCTCCATCAACCGGCAAGAACATTTAACAGTGTAACCAATGGCTCCATCAACCGGCAAGAACATTTAACAGTGTACCCAATGGCTCCATCAACCGGCAAGAGCTTTTACCAGTGCAACCAATGGCTCCATCAACCGGCAAGAAGAACATTTAGCAGTGTTCCCAATGGCTCCATCAACCATCAAGAGCTTTTATCAGTGCAACCAATGGCTCCATCAACCGGCAAGAACATTTAACAGTGCAACCAATGGCTCCATTAACCGGCAAGAACATTTAACAGTGCAACCAATGGCTCCATCAACCGGCAAGAACATTTAACAGTGTAACCAATGGCTCCATCAACCGGCAAGAACATTTAACAGTGCAACCATTGGCTCCATCAACCGGCAAGAACATTTAACAGTGCAACCAATGGCTCCATCAACCGGCAAGAACATTTAACAGAGTAACCAATGGCTCCATCAACCGGCAAGAACAATTAACAGTGTAATCAATTTCTCCATCAACCGGCAAGAACATTAAACAGTGTAACCAATGGCTCCATCAGCCGGCAAGAACATTTAACAGTGTAAACAATTGCTCTATCAGCCGGCATAAGCGTTGAACAGTGTACACAATGGCTTGATCCACCAGCATGAACATTTAACAGTGTACACAATGTCTCCATCAACCGGCAAGAACATTTAACAGTGTACCCAATGGCTCCATCAGCCGGCAAGAACATTTAACAGTGTAAACAATTGCTCTATCAGCCGGCATAAGCGTTGAACAGTGTACACAATGGCTTGATCCACCAGCATGAACATTTAACAGTGTACACAATGGCTCCATCAGCCGGCAAGAACATTTAACAGTGTAACCAATGGCTCCATCAGCCGGCAAGAACATTTAACAGTGTAAACAATTGCTCTATTAGCCGGCATAAGCGTTGAACAGTGTACACACTGGCTTGATCCACCAGCATGAACATTTAACAGTGTACACAATGGCTCAATCAACCGGCAAGAACATTTAACAGTGTAAGCATTGGCTCCATCAGCCGGCATAAGCGTTTAACAGTGTATCCAATGGCTCGATCCACCAGCATGAACATTTAACAGTGTACACAATGGCTCCATCAACCGGCAAGAACATTTAACAGTGCAACCAATGGCTCCATCAACCGGCAAGAACATTTAACAGTGCAACCAATGGCTCCATCAACCGGCAACAACATTTAACAGTGTACACAATGTCTCCATCAACCGGCAAGAACATTTAACAGTGTAACCAATGGCTCCATCAGCCGGCAAGAACATTTAACAGTGTAAACAATTGCTCTATTTGCCGGCATAAGCGTTGAACAGTGTACACAATGGCTTGATCAACCGGCAAGAACATTTAACAGTGTACACAATGGCTCCATCAACCGGCAAGAACATTTAACAGTGTAAACAATTGCTCCATCAGCCGGCATAAGCGTTTAACAGTGTACCCATTGGCTCGATCAACCAGCAAGAACATTTAACAGTGTACACAATGTCTCCATCAACCGGCAAGAACATTTAATAGTGTACCCAATGGCTCCATCAACCGGCAACAACATTTAACAGTGTACACAATGGCTCCATCAACCGGCAAGAACATTTAACAGTGCAACCATTGGCTCCATCAACCGGCAACAACATTTAACAGTGTACCCAATGACTCCATCAACCCGCAAGAACATTTGATAGTGTACACAATGGCTCCATCAGCCGGCATAAGCGTTTAACAGTGTACCCAATTGCTCGATCAACCGGCAAGAACATTTAACAGTGTACACAATGGCTCCATCAACCGGCAAGAACATTTAACAGTGTACACAATGGCTCCATCAACCGGCAAGAACATTTAACAGTGCAACCATTGGCTCCATCAACCGGCAACAACATTTAACAGTGTACCCAATGTCTCCATCAACCGGCAAGAACATTTTATAGTGTACACAATGGCTCCATCAGCCGGCATAAGCGTTTAACAGTGTACCCAATGGCTCGATCAACCGGCAAGAACATTTAACAGTGTACACAATGTCTCCATCAACCGGCAAGAACATTTAATAGTGTACACAATGGCTCCATCAACCGGCAAGAACATTTAACAGTGCAACCATTGGCTCCATCAACCGGCAACAACATTTAACAGTGTACCCAATGGCTCCATCAACCGGCAAGAACATTTAACAGTGTACCCAATGGCTCCATCAACCGGCAAGAACATTTAACAGTGTACCCAATGGCTCCATCAACCGGCAAGAACATTTAACAGTGTACACAATGGCTCCATCAACCGGCAAGAACATTTAACAGTGCAACCATTGGCTCCATCAACCGGCAACAACATTTAACAGTGTACCCAATGGCTCCATCAACCGGCAAGAACATTTAATAGTGTACACAATGGCTCCATCAGCCGGCATAAGCGTTTAACAGTGTACCCAATTGCTCGATCAACCGGCAAGAACATTTAACAGTGTACACAAAGTCTCCATCAACCGGCAAGAACATTTAATAGTGTACACAATGGCTCCATCAACCGGCAAGAACATTTAACAGTGCAACCATTGGCTCCATCAACCGGCAACAACATTTAACAGTGTACCCAATGGCTCGATAAACCGGCAAAAACATTTAAAAGAGTACCCATTGGCTTGATCAACCTGGATGAGCATTTAACAGTGTACCCAATGGCTCCATCAACCGGCAAGAACATTTAACAGTGTACCCAATGGCTCCATCAACCGGCAAGAACATTTAACAGTGTAACCAATGGCTCCATCAACCGGCAAGAACATTTAACAGTGCAACCATTGGCTCCATCAACCGGCAACAACATTTAACAGTGTACCCAATGGCTCCATCAACCGGCAAGAACATTTAACAGTGCAACCATTGGCTCCATCAACCGGCAACAACATTTAACAGTGTACCCAATGGCTCCATCAACCGGCAAGAACATTTAAAAGTGCAACCATTGGCTCCATCAACCGGCAACAACATTTAACAGTGTACCCAATGACTCCATCAACCGGCAAGAACATTTAACAGTGTAACCAATGGCTCCATCAACCGGCAACAACATTTAAAAGTGTACCCAATGACTTCATCAACCAGCAAGAACATTTAACAGTGTAACAGCCGTCTTAGCTCAGTGGATACGACGCTGGGCTGCAATTTTGGCGATTATTATTACAATTAATATATCAAAGCGTAACACATTGTATTAGATAATTGTCCTGAGATTCGTTACAGAAAAAAACTTTTTTTTGGTGCGAACCTGGTGTACAGTCCCTTTAGGAGGCAAAATAGTCCATTTTTACTTCTTGCAATAAGATAATGCGAAGATTTATATTGAATACGGACTTAGAAGTAGAGAAATTGAGCGCATTTAAAAATATATATAGGGAGATGATTACATATCGATTTGACGTATGATCTGTTTCACAAATAAGTTCAAATAACCGTAAACGAACATCGCATATTTTCTTAATACCTTGCAGCTGAATTCTATGAATGTCAACTCATTCTTACTAAACGTGGCCATATCGCTATGCCACATATCGCACCAAGCTCCGCTACAACACTTGTTTAAAATATTCCCATATTAAAAAAAAAAACGGATTTTGGACATACATGTGGAGAACTAATCATAAATGTTAAACTATTAACAGCAAATAAGGAAACGTTAGGGAAATACTAACTCACCCAAAGCCAACAAGCATAGCGCGACCTTCATTTTCAATGTTTGTACGTTTCCTTTACGATCAAACAGTATAACTCTTTGTCAAGGAAGTTGTATTATAGACTTTACCAGCCAATGAAAATTGCGCATACTTAAAGGCCCACTAACGTCTCTACAGTTTTTGAAACACGGCAAACTTTTAGTTGACCTAAGCACTTTACGCCTATACCGACGGGGTAATAATTCAGAATATAACATTTATAAGGAAGTTTACCTTTCATTTTGTTCACATAAAAGTCGTGAGATCTACAAAAGATATATTTGTATTATTTAAAATATCGAGGAACTCCGGACTAGTAGTTTTGACATTGATTGTGGCTTGTGCGGTCACCTTTATGGGGCGTTATCTTAGCCAGGCTTGTCCGTATGGGTTTTTTTTTATCGTGGTACAAATACTCTTTAAACAGAAACACACAGGCCTGTCTTACCAACCTTATGCCAGATGTCGTCTACTGTCGTGGTTTACGTTTTCTATATATAAACGTTTATGACAAAGGAACAATGTCTTATTTATGCTGACTATACTCGACCTTTGTGAAAATCTATGACATTTCGCTTAGATTTGGAAGAATAGTTTATATATTATTATTATTCGTTTTCCTACACTGAATTGACTGAATTGACTCGGCACACAAATATAATAGGAACGCATACACTATATAAAAAGGTCATTACAAAATATTTACAAAATAAAAACACAGCTTTTGAATAAAAATATCGTTGCAACAGAAATCATGAGGAGATGCACTTGCAGTCAGGCGCGTAGCTGCCTATACGCGAGTACGCGGCTGAATCCATATGATTCTGACAAAAATAAAACAGTTCAGCCAAAGTTACAGAATCACTATGCTTATTTGACTACATGATGTAACAGACATATAGACATTGTCATTGAAAATGTTATTATACTGTTCAATGGCAAAAAGGACAGAAACTAAGATTTCTGTAAGACAATCTGAGTGTTATTCACATTATCGGACCTTATTTTTTTCCTATTTTAGAGAAAAAATCTGCCGAGAAAAGGGTTTATTTGTTGAATTATTATCCTAAACCTTTCCATTTTCCAGTATGCACCAGATTGCTCCATTGTTTTCAAAATTTGCATACACCCCCTCAGCACATTTATGAATCCCCATTAATAGAGGGCTTAAGCAAGGCCCCTGGCAGTCTGTGTTAACCCATTTGTTTAGACGACATACCATTCATTTTCAAAACGAAATTAAAAATACTCTACTTTCTTACTCATAGAAGTACAGGAGGACGAACAATGTCCTTGTTAAGTGCACATCACAGAATATAAAACGTTGTCAATAAATGCTGAATTCACAGCCTTGAAGAGTTTAGTAGAACCGAAGAGGCAGACTATCTTGTGGTCGGGATAAACCGGTTTCCGAGCTCTCATCTTCACTCTTCGAACATACGTCATTTATATTTTAATACAAGAACTATAATAAAATATACCTTTCCAAATTTCGCCAACACTTTAACACTAAAACATGTAGAGAAGGATGTTTGCTTAAAACGTTGTTCGGTGGTAAAAGAGTTTATCTCAAAAACCCAAAGAAAAATAACAAGTTCTTAAACTATTAAGTTTTTAGCCTTAATTCAATAATAATATATTTTGGTGGACACTCCTGTTTGCATAGTTTGTAACTGGATGCCCGTGGATGACCTAAGACGCTTATCTGTGAGTTGAAAAGTGCGTAAAGTTGGTGTTACATTCAAAGTAGGGCACATGTTGCAAAAAGTAGAACATGTTGCAGAACTACGGTTCAGTTCAAAATCTTTATTTCAATAATAAGGTTGGCAATCCCATTCGTGTCGAAGATACTTTCAGTTCAAATGCAGTTTCTTCGTTAAGATTTAACCTACCAATGTAGTCCCCCATGCAGTCCCTTCTTTAACAAACCAACGAGGTTCAACATCACTGCAAACCCTTCTTCAACATATCTGTATAGTTCACGGCCCATGCAGTTCCTACTCCAACCTACCCATAAAGGTCACCCCCATGCAGTCCCTACTCCAACCTACCCATAAAGGTCACCGCCCCCCAATACCATCCCTACTTCAACCTACCCATAAAGGTCACCCCCATGCAATCCCTACTCCAACCTACCCATAAAGGTCAAACCCCATGCAGTCCCTACTCCAACCTACCCATAAAGGTCACCCCATGCAGTCCCTACTCCAACCTACCCATAAAGGTCACCCCCCATGCAGTCCCTACTCCAACCTACCCATAAAGGTCACCCCCCATGCAGTCCCTACTCCAACCTACCCATAAAGGTCACCCCCATGCAGTCCCTACTCCAACCTACCCATAAAGGTCACCCCCATGCAATCCCTACTCCAACCTACCCATAAAGGTCACCCCCATGCAGTCCCTACTCCAACCTACCCATAAAGGTCACCCCCCATGCAGTCCCTACTCCAACCTACCCATAAAGGTCACCCCCCACGCAGTCCCTACTCCAACCTACCCATAAAGGTCAAACCCCATGAAGTCCCTACTCCAACCTACCCATAAAGGTCAAACCCCCATGCAGTCCCTACTCCAACCTACCCATAAAGGTCACCCCCATGCAATCCCTACTCCAACCTACCCATAAAGGTCAAACCCCCATGCAGTCCCTACTCCAACCTACCCATAAAGGTCAAACCCCATGAAGTCCCTACTCCAACCTACCCATAAAGGGCACCCCCCATGCAGTCCCTACTCCAACCTACCCATAAAGGTCAAACCCCATGCAGTCCCTACTCCAACCTACCCATAAAGGTCACCCCCCCCCCCCATGCAGTCCTTTCTCCAACCTACCCATAAAGGTCACCCCCCACGCAGTCCCTACTCCAACCTACCCATAAAGGTCAAACCCCATGCAGTCCCTACTCCAACCTACCCATAAAGGTCAAACCCCCATGCAGTCCCTACTCCAACCTACCCATAAAGGTCACCCCCATGCAGTCCCTACTCCAACCTACCCATAAAGGTCAAACCCCCATGCAGTCCCTACTCCAACCTACCCATAAAGGTCAAACCCCATGAAGTCCCTACTCCAACCTACCCATAAAGGTCACCCCCATGCAGTCCCTACTCCAACCTACCCATAAAGGTCAAACCCCATGCAGTCCCTACTCCAACCTACCCATAAAGGTCACCCCCATGCAGTCCCTACTCCAACCTACCCATAAAGGTCAAACCCCATGCAGTCCCTACTCCAACCTACCCATAAAGGTCACCCCCCATGCAGTCCCTACTCTAACCTACCCATAAAGGTCACCCCATGCAATCCCTACTCCAACCTACCCATAAAGGTCACCCCCATGCAGTCCCTACTCCAACCTACCCATAAAGGTCAAACCCCCATGCAGTCCCTACTCCAACCTACCCATAAAGGTCAAACCCCCATGCAGTCCCTACTCCAACCTACCCATAAAGGTCACCCCAATGCAGTCTCTACTCCAATTTACCCATAAAGGTCACCCCCATACAGTCCCTACTCCAACCTACCCATAAAGGTCAAACCCCCATGCAGTCCCTACTCCAACCTACCCATAAAGGTCATCCCATGCAGTCCCTACTCCAACCTACCCATAAAGGTCACCCCCATGCAATCCCTACTCCAACCTACCCATAAAGGTCACCCCCATGCAGTCCCTACTCCAACCTACCCATAAAGGTCACCCCCATGCAATCCCTACTCCAACCTACCCATAAAGGTCACCACCTATGCAATCCCTACTCCAACCTACCCATAAAGGTCAAACCCCCATGCATTCCCTACTCCAACCTACCCATAAAGGTCAAACCCCCATGCAGTCCCTACTCCAACCTACCCATAAAGGTCACCCCCATGCAATCCCTACTCCAACCTACCCATAAAGGTCAAACCCCATGCAGTCCCTACTCCAACCTACCCATAAAGGTCAAACCCCCATGCAGTCCCTACTCCAACCTACCCATAAAGGTCACCCCCCATGCAGTCCCTATTCCAACCTACCAATAAAGGTCGCCCCCCCCCCATGCAAACCCTACTCCAACCTATCCATAAAGGTCACCCCCATGCAGTCCCTACTCCAACCTACCCATAAAGGTCAAACCCCCATGCAGTCCCTACTCCAACCTACCCATAAAGGTCACCCCCATGCAGTCCCTACTCTAACCTACCCATAAAGGTCAAACCCCCATGCAATCCCTACTCCAACCTACCCATAAAGGTCAAACCCCCATGCAGTCCCTACTCCAACCTACCCATAAAGGTCAAACCCCATGCAGTCCCTACTCCAACCTACCCATAAAGGTTAAACCCCATGCAGTCCCTTCTTTAACCCATCCAATTGGTTCAATCCTCATACAGTCCTTTTTCTATCCTATCTATATAGTTCACGTCACATGCAATCCCTTCTTTATCCTACCCATATAGTTCATGCTACATACAGTCACTTCTTTAACCTTCTCATATACTTCTCGTACTCTGCAGCTCTCGTTAGCTATCTGTTTTGTACCCATTTTGCATCGTAGCGCATACAACGCCTAACACGCAACTGTAGCGCTTCGGAACCCCGTGCGTGTTTTTTGCTATCTGGTTACCATTCGTATACCCATAGACCTTACTGATTAAGTGGATATGTTGTGATCATTACTGATTTTTTGTCGGCAAAACCAAAAAATGTAGTTCTGATTGAAAGTTCATTGCCTGTACAAAGAGAAAGACAGCATACACATTTATTTGAACCACAACTGTTACTGGCGCTTTAAGAGGAGGGCCTAAAAACAGGGCTATTTAAGGCTTATCAATGTTGGCGTCTCGTATTAGTTTACTGACATAACACCGCCATGAAAGCCGTCTTTGTGTTCGCCTGCCTTATTGGTAAGCTAATTTTCGCGTCAAGAACTAACAAGAAATCGTCTATTGAACTACTTAGCTAGTTTGTTAAATTTAAATTACACCGGAGATAATTGAGTTGAAGTTTATTTAATTAAATATCTAGTTGTTGTTGCACAATGTGCATTCTTTAAAACGTTATCAGACGTATGGAACTAAGCAATATGGCGGCTATATGGTTATTCAATTACTCGTCAATTAATCTTGTTTTGTCCCATACAATACCAAAAATCGGGAAAACGCACGAAAAATAGACACACTTTTTTGCAAATTATCGATTTTTGGATTAACAAAGCTACACACTGATTTTTCGTTGTCTTTGTCTTTTCGATCCTGAAAGGACGAAAAACGAAATGACATAACTCATAATTAAACTCAGCCTGGTTGGAATCCTATAATCAGATTTGCTACGACAAGCGTTAAACGTTTACCCATGTCAACTGTCATTTAAACAGCTCTAGGCTGGTTGTATGAATACTGAATATTTTCAGCCGCGGTGTACGGGGAGATCTGCACAACTACTGGCACTGCGGCTGACTGTTCCCTTACCACGTGTACCGGGGACGGCTGGGACCTACATTGTGCTGACGGAAAGTGTGTTTGCACGCATGGAGGCACAGTTGGAGGTGAGTCATGAGAAAGTGTTATACATACAAAATTCATGCAATCAATCGTCCATTGGTCATTGGTAGTAGTCATAATCATGATGATGCTAACTTTTTTAATATTTGATATTTCACTCTCTTTGACACGCTAGGACGGAGTAGTTTAATGGTTATTTAAAAGCATATAGACTGGTAATTAAAGCAAGAACATATAGAAAAGCTGTTTGTATTCTTTACTTGGCTGATTTATCTTGAGTTTGCGGTATATTAACATGTAGCAACGTGCGATGTACAAATTGGTGCCAAAATGAAATATTCTTGTTGCTTTAATACAGATTGCGCGACTAATGCTGATTGTCATAATGCCCACATTGGTGGAATATCAATCAACTGCAACATTCATATCGGTAGGTATATAATATATGAGCTGTTTAATAGTGTGTATAATGTATTTTACATGTATAACTGTTATCTGAAATTTGTAAACACATTACGGTTTTCCTGGATGACCTTGACGTTAATCGTTATATATTCCTTCTTATTTTTGAAGATACAGCAATGAAATTTGACGATTGCTCTCGATAAACATTCATGGCTTTACTTTCAGGCCCCATAAATCTGGTACCGGTTTGCCGTGGAGGCGAATGCCACTGTGGACGCCAGTAACATCAATAATGCTATGTGTATAAGAGTCAAATAATAAATTCTTCGACAGATAGATTGTTGTTTTATTCCAAACCTATTGTGCTTTAACGTTAAACTTGTATTCAAAATCAATACATACACATGTATAACAATTAACAATCATAAATTTTGAGCTGTGTGAAGTTAGCTAAACATACGACATTGGACATTGGACATTCAAAATCGAATGTTGTGCTGGCACGACATTGGACATTGGACATTCAAAATCGAATGTTGTGCTGGCACGACATTGGACATTGGACATTCAAAATCAAAACGGTTTGAAATCATCCGCTGGACACTCATTCATTCTCTGAGGTTTACTTAGATCTGTTCACAAGATGGCATATTCCTTTTTAATATCAGGTTTTTTGATTGGTCACCAAAAGTATGCAAACCTTGTATAAGTTATTTTTCAAACAAAAGTCTTTGGTGATTATAAAATTAATAAAATGTGAAATGAAAGAGCTAGTTAAAGCGTTATTGTTTCTGCGGATAATATTGAGCAATAAAAATATAACACCTTTACTGAACATATTCCGGCTCTCAACAGGGTGTCCACCTTTGATGGATTAAAACTATCCATCCTAATTGAAATAAGACGTATGCTGTATATCAACAATAAATGCAATCAACACAATTTACGAGTAAAAGAAAAAAAACAACAACACACAATCGATTGCAAAATTGCGTCCCACCAAACAATAATTCATATTGAGGTTATACAATAACAGTTGTAAAGGATCATTATGAAGTGATATATCTACTGCCTTTATGTATACAATGACTATAATTATGTTCAATTTGGACTTCAATTTATTGCTGCTAACATCTGCAACATTTCATAAATATCGCGCTCAATAATTGTTCAAATATAAAACAAACAGTTAAATTCGTCAAAAGTACTGGTCCCGTATTATTCAGCTCATGGACACGTGAACTGCTAAAATCTATCTTTAAAGGATCATTCGAAGTCTCTGTCTATCATGGGTCCAAAATTGATATTTGTTAACTAGACAACTAACCAGCACGACATATTTTTACCGATACTGATCAAGTTACAGCCTGGAAACGACTTACTATACTTACCTATGTGATTATATACAACATTCCAAAATGATTTAACTCTAAATGCGACTTCATTGAACCTTAAGGAAGGGTCGTGGGTCTGCGGCACGCGACACGTAGCCTTTTTGTACCGAACTCGTGTGCCAATTTACTCTGTGCTTGACACAGACACGGGTACGGAAAACGGATGGCGCGAATTCCATACACCAACCTTAGGGGCACACCAATATCTTTTAAATCATGGGGGGTGGGGGAATTAAAAAAGAAACAAGCGCCCGAAGTATCTTACTGGCACTAATCAGAACAAATAGTTGCCCATTTGTGGGGGGAATATATCTACATACTACTGTACAAAGGGGGAGGGATTTGTCAATAGGGCATAGTGCAATTTGGAGTCACGATATTATTGTTTTTGCCTCATGCATACTAAAACGTACGTCCAGATTTTGACGTTGTCATCATAAAGTTCCTGCAAGTTATGCAAATTATAGACGATCACTGAGATTTTGATTTTTGTTCAAAACTTTGACATGTTCACACTCCTAGATGAAACTACATTCCCCGATTTATGTTTTAATTCTACATACATGTATCAAAAAGTTGTGGCTCCAATGGTTGCTAGCCGCATGTTGTAAAATTAATACGCAAGCTGGCGTTGGATCTTTGTATTCAGTTAATAAGATATGTTTTGTTTGGTTTTAGAATAAAACGCTTTAAATTTGCTTTAGCCGCTACCTAGTACTAGTACCATCATCAACACAACAATTAAGTTACGTTACATAGTAGCCATGACATACTCCGGGGAATAGCGGGGACTTGACTTTAGGTCCAGCCAAGCTCGGACAAAATTCCCGCCATGCGGGGACGAACTGCTGGTAAAACCTCTGCCAAATGCCCCCGCACCCCAGTGACTCTAGGTAAGGCCCATTCCCCGCTATAATTGGCGCGGAGACAAAACCACCGCATTCACCCGGCACTGCGGGGCCACCTGGAAGGTAAAAGCACGGCCCATTTCCCCCGCTATCCCTGGTATACCCCCGGACCTGGTGGGAGGGGGGCGTGGTTACAATTGACTGGTGCATTACTTGGGAGTAAGGGTGCATCTTTAATGCGTTTTACTGATCCGTTTCACATTTGAATAAATTATATTTATTCTTTATTTTTTACCGTATATTGAAAAATATGTGGAGACGGCACAGATTTGTTTATCCACAATTCTGAAATTCTCAACTGTTAAAGTTATTCTATTTTGAAGTTCCAACATAAATCTATCTTTTAATTTTTATCTTGTTTATTATTAACTAGCTTACACCTAACATTAAATGTGTGCCGTTTAATAAGCTTATCAACATGTCGAACTACTAATTCACCAAATACCATAATATTTGATGTTGATTTCTTAAACATGCATTATAAGTTTCAAATAATGAAGTTGAAATTTTACTACCGTTCTATGATCCTCATATCCCAAACCTGAGAGCTATACAATAATATGTAGGGTTGACAATAGCATCAAATAAATCAAGTTTTAGATCAATATCAAGAAATATTTTAAAGAAATGAGTTGATAGCTTCCCGAGATTGGTCTCAGAATAGCTTTTTCGTTTTACCTAACTTGGCGTTGTAATTGAAACAGACACCAAGTAAAACGAATACAAAAATTTCCTTAAGAGAATTTCTTTAATGCTTTTTGAAAAAAATATGGAGTTCTATCAGAAATATCTTCAATGTCAAAACTACTGACCCCTTCAATGTCAACATATAGTACTGACCTCTTCAATGTCAACGTCATATCAACATGCACTACTGACCTCTTCAATGTCAACGTCATGTCAACATGCACTACTGACCCTTCAATGTCAACGTCATGTCAACATACACTAATGATTTCTTCAATGTCAACGTCATGTCAACATACACTACTGACCCTTCAATGTCAACGTCATGTCAACATACACTACTGACCCTTCAATGTCAACGTCATGTCAACATACACTGCTGACCCTTCAATGTCAACGTCATATCAACATACACTACTGACTCCTTCAATGTCAACGTCATGTCAACATACACTACTGACCCCTTCAATGTCAACGTCATGTCAACATACACTACTGACCCCTTCAATGTCAACGTTATGTCCACATACACTACTGACTTCTTCAATGTCAACGTCATGTCAACATACACTACTGACCTCTTCAATGCCAACGTCATGTCAACATACACTGCTGACCCTCAATGTCAACGTCATGTCAACATAAATTTCTGACCTCTTCAATGCCAACGTCATGTCAACAAACACTCCTGACCCTTCAATGTCAACGTCATGTGAACATACACTGCTGACCTCTCAATGTCAACGTCATGTCAACATATACTAATGATTTTTTCAATGTCAACGCCATGTTAACATACACTACTGACCTCTCAATGTCAACGTCATGTCACATACATTTCTGACCAATTCAATGCCAACGTCATTTCAACAAACACTACTGACCCCTTCAATTTCAGCGTTATGTCAACATACACTGCTGACCCCTTCAATGTCAACGTCATGTGAACATACACTACTGACCCCTTCAATGTCAACGTCATGTCAACATGCACTACTGACCCCTTCAATGTAAACGTTATGTCAACATACACTACTGACTCCTTCAATGTCAACGTCATGTCAACATGCACTACTGACCCTTCAATGTCAACGTTACGTCAATATACACTGCTGACCCCTTCAACGTCAACGTCATGTCAACATACACTGCTGACCCCTTCAATGCCAACGTCATGTCAACATACACTACTAACCCTTCAATGTCAACGTTATGTGATTAAACACTACTGACCTCTTCAACGTCAACGTCATGCCAACATACACTGCTGACCCCTTCAATGCCAACGTCATGTCAACATACACTACTGACCCCTTCAATGTCAACGTTATGTCATCATACACTTCTGACCTCTTCAACGTCAACGTCATGTCAACATACACTGCTGACACCTTCGATGCCAACGTCATGTCAACATTCACTACTGACCCCTTCAATGTCAACGTCATGTCATTATACACTACTGACCTCTTTAACGTCAACGTCATGTCAACATACACTACTGACTTCCTCAATGTCAACGTCATGTCAACAAACACTCCTGACCTCTTCAACGTCAACGTCATGTCAACATACACTGCTGACCCTTCAATGTCTACGTCATGTCAACATACACTGCTGACCCCTTCAATGTCAACGTCATGTCAACATACACTACTGACCTCTTCAATGTCAACGTCATGTCAACAAACACTGCTGAATTCTTCAATGTCAACGTCATGTCAAAATACACCACTGATTTCTTCAATGTCAACGTCATGTCAACATGCACTACTGACCCTTCAATGTCATTAGTTAAATTACAACAGTAAATTTCAAATTAATATTTTCGTTGCAAACTTGACCATATCAACTTTAAGAACTATGTTTAAAATATATTATATTTACTCCCCCTTGATCAGATCTAAACACGTCACGTTTGAAACAGAAAATGTTGCAAACATAATGATTTGATGTTTAAAAAGGTTTTGCATATTTTGTTTATATAAATATATATTTCGAAATGAACAACTTATCGTTTAGTAAAAAAAGATAATCCTTCATATCAAACGTTTTCATAAACTTTAAAGCTAAACGTTCGATGCCATTCGATAAATAAGATGCTATATCATCGATCAGATATCATTTTGACTGTTTGTCTTTGTAATACAAACTTCCCGGGAAATACATAGAACAATTAATTGATTGTCTTTACTTGGTTTACAAACACCCTGTCTTGCGAATCAGACTGGTCTCTGACAGCGATAGGATGGCAGCTATGTCATCAGCTATAAATTTGCGTGAGGGACGTCCCACGGGTAGCGGCGTCGGAATCACTCTTTTCAAAAAAGGGTGTGTTTAGCAAATAAATTAAAATACTTAAAAAAATGCTCATGCACTTAATACTTAACAATCATATTTTGCAGAATTTGATGTTGTGCCCATGTTGTTTTGTGTAAGGTAATGTCAGAGTTTTCATATTCTTAGATTTACGGGAGCGCCGTATTGAAAACCTGAAAACCGTCGTCTGTAGCATTATGGGAACCTTGTCTTGTGGCAATATTTAAAATCCTAAATTAAATTAATTATTTCTCGCTTCAAATGGCAACATAAACAAGTGTTCACACTGCATACAAGAAATAATGCTGCACTCTCATCAGAACTATTTAAAGAACGATTTGACTATTAACATAATCTGAATCACTGCGCGCATATCCATGACAACCACGAATTATTACATATCTATACGCATTTATTTTCACTACGCACAAAAGGCTTTCAGCGAAAAAGTACATTTTTAATATATTTTGTTTAACTGAGGTGGGAGAAAAAGCATCTACCATGATAGCCGCTCGTGTGAGATAGGTTCATCTCAACCCTCGTGCAATGTGTTCTGCGAAAAAAGGTAAACCCCGTTTCCGCAAAACACTTCACGCTCGGGTTGGGACAGCTGGTGTACCAATTGTCATTATCGGTATTATTACTGCGATACGACGTCAACACTTCGAATGCGCGGGAAACACAACAGGTACTCGAAACCATTACAAAGTCCTGTCAAAGTGAAAGTGCACCTTCCCTTAATAAGTCATTACCCTTATTTCTAGCAACTACTGGAATTATATAAAAATACTTCAAATTTCGTCAATAAAATATCGCTGGCGCACGTCGTATATTGGCTAGGGTGAATTGGATAAGAACACAAATCAAATGTGCAAAGCTCTGTTAAACACAAACCTTAAAATAATCATCAGTGTTCATCAGAGTCAAAATGATTTTTTTTTCTGAATTTGACAAGCATTGACAAGATATTGCTCCACAAACACATATTGGAAGTAAAACACAAGGTATTCAATCACGTTCGTATAAACGCATATTTCATGTCTGTTTGTACGCAGAAGTATGAACTTTTCGCATTGGCTGATGTGTTACATATTGTTTTCAAGCCCAAGATGTATCGGTCGTCCGCTTAGCGCAGTGGGTAGTGCACTCGCTCGCCGCCTAGGCGACACCCGTTCAATACCCGACCGGGCGCATATGATTTTAGTTTGTGGTAAAGAAGTCGGACACGTGTGTTTGCTCCGGGACCTCAAGTTTCCACCAATATCGCCAATATGTAAAGGCATTTAAGAACCACATCCTATTAGCACGATAACAATAAGCAGAGAATGGTCGAAAAAGGTTTAATTAGTCTTGAACTAAACGTTTATAACAGCCCAGAACATGATAAATGTAGGTTCTAGCCGAGAACATGACGAAGGTAGGTTCTAGCCGACAACACCCCCACTATTGCTCAAACTGCAATATTCCAATGAAAACTAAATTAATGTTTGTTCAGTATGAAAACATAACAATTGTGCTTACCTTATACACTGCCCCGACAACTGAATTTATGGTTAATACAGCGGTGTGTTGTTCAAAACTGTTGTCATGACTAATACAGCCGTGTGTTACTATGGTAAATTCAGCAGTGCGATGCTTTGAGACTGTTGTTATAGCGAATACAATCCTTTATAAAAATAATGAAGTATGTTGTTATAGCGAATACAATCCTTTATAAAAATAATGAAGTAGTTATCTACTTTGAGTATGCGTAAGATTTAAAGGTAAGCAAACGAAACTATGTCAAAGGGCTTCCGCAGTACCAAATGTCAAAATGTAAGAGGTTTCAATTTTTCGAGAATAATTATTTGCAAGGGTAAAAGGTTCATAATTTGCAAAATGTTTTGATGCGTTAAGGAAATGAGCAAATTTTACAAAGGAAAATTTTATCTTAGATGTGTTATGCTCCCGTTTGCATTCCAACGGAAAAGAGTTTCGACTATATGAATATGTTTGTGTGCCAAAATGTTCCAGAATAGGTATTCTTTAAAATAAAAGTTATCAACACAAAGCTAAAGGATACTGTTGTTTCGATATAAGTCTGAAACATTTTGGCACTTTAAATCGTATTATGTAAATTTTGCAAATTTATTTAAAACATCTGCACATGTATGACACAATGTGTATGAATGCTTAGTAAGGATTGGACATAACAAATACGTAAAATTTGTCTTTTTGATTCTTTTCAGTATTGGTTCTTCAGTATGGTAATTCTTTTAAACAATAGAAAATAAGAATACTACAAACTTACTCTATCTCACAACATGGCGGAAATTTCCCAAGACAAGAGGCGTCGGCCCAGGCGTAGTTCGTGGTAACGTAGAAGATAGAACAGTCCTCATTCTCCCCCTGAAACGAGTTTGGCTCCCCCGGGCTCCACCCCGTGTATGTGGGCTCCAACCCCGTGTCCCGCCATATCCAGCGCCCTTCCGATATTTCGTCTGTAAGTCCCATCCAAAATATTGTCGCTGAAATGATTAAAAAACAATATAAGCTACCACCACAAAGACCAGCAGATATATGTAAAGGTATCCAATGAATCCATAGATAGGTTGCCAACTACTGCTGGAACTGGCACGTAATACCCATCGAATACTTCATTTTTACAAGTATAGAACGACATGTTCGATAGAAACGGTTTCTTCTTTGCCTAAACTAGGACCCCATTCACACTTCCAAAAAGGACACTATTTTCACAAACTTATTAACAAAATTTATATGTAAAATGGTACTTAAAGAGTAAACAGATGAGAATAACAACAATGGATAAACTGAACTGTTTGGTTTGACATCCGTATGTTTTTTACTCTTTGAGTTCCTACAGCTAAATTGACGTAAAGTTATTGCATTTATGTTTATGGGGGTAAGCTGTCATTAATTGATATGATGTCCTACCGTTAAGTCTTGCCATGAACTGTTTCAGGAAGTCGTCTTCGGCTTTGCTTCCAACATTCACGAGATGGCCACCATGGTTTCTGCAATAATTCTGAAAGAAGGAAAGAGGTACGTCTGTAGACCGACCTGAAGACAACTGTGACGCAGCAGTGCGTCACGAGAGAGCCCTTCGTATCCCCAATGGATACAATTTTGTTGCCTCAACAAGGGTTTTTCATAACATATATGTTATGTGATATAAATTCTTAAACTACAATGCACTGTTAAAACCGAGCCAATTTCATGGAGGTGTTCTTCTTTACTTTTCTTGCTCTTAAGCTATTGGATAAACTATAATAATTTTAACTGAAAACGCTTCTGCAAAGGAAATCGTTGCTTAGGTAAACTAGGTTCTACAGTAATCCTCTGGAATAACGTTTTCGTCGCCCTCACAACATGCACCAATTATTCATTAATTAAATCTGAAAAACCCCGTCTAAAGCGGATGGTGCCACTCCTCCGTTTAGTCGAATAAGAGAAATAAATATACAAATATTAAGCAAGAGTTGTGGGACATGTTACACATATCCGTTAAGTCATTGTTAATGAAAGAACCAAACAACTCAAATAGCTCAAATGTCACGTGAATTATGACAAACGTCAAAGCTTTTGTAGGATTCTGTCGTGAACGATGTCGTCAAAAAACAGGCAAACAACAAATGATAATTTGTTTGTTACGATGAACCAGTTTGCGAATTGAATCCGTCACCAGCTTGGAGCGACTTGTATTTTGACGTAAAATGCTAAATAAGTACTTAAGTTAAAGAGTGTGCAATGTGAATATGGTCAAATTGCAATGAAACAAGGACCATAACTCTGGTATTGATACTTAAAAAAAGCTTTCTATCGATTATGGTCGAGATAGTATGCCCAAGACGTACCAATTTTAGTTAACAATCGGTAAGGAATTCTAACGTAAACGTTTAGGTGCTAGCTAAATGAATACGTTCATAATTGGACAGGTCAAAGGTCACACTTCTTGGATCGATAGTGTGTTTTGACTGCTTATTGGCCTTGGATGAGATAATATGTCTCTTACTTTTGATATTAAGTTTGGTAAACATGAGAGGAGAAGTGCGTGAATTACCTATCATACAGGGTGGTCAAGTTTTGAAAATTTAACATCCATAAAACTGGACTGAAAAGTGTGTTCTAGCTTTCTATCCAACCGGGTCAATATTTCAAGGGCAACAATTCCGTAAATAATATTATGTCCGAGCTGTTTATCAAACTAGGTCATGATATTATTCCTGAATACTTTGCTATTAAGCTTGTTAGAGATTTGATAAGTCATCCACAAGATAGATCGTACAATGAAACATCGGGCACATTTTGAAAATTCAAGGGCCATAACTCTGACGTGAAATGTACGATCAGGTTTGGGTTAGTCAATTTGCCTCAGCATATTTTCACCAAGATTGGTAAAGCTTGGATAAAAAATCTTAACTGCGGGCAAGGTCAGTTTGGTCAATATTTGATAGCTAAATGGTCCTATCTCTGGAATGAATTATACGATTTGGTTTTATATCGAGCGCGATAAGATATTATGCCCAAACGATTTGATACTATGATTGATAAATACCGGATAAGAAATGCTCAAGACATGAGAATTTGGTTCCAATTTGAAAAATCCATTGTCCACAATTCCGAAGTGAATAGTATGATATGCTGGGTTATCAGACTTAGTCAAGATTATATACCTCAAAGCATTTCATCAACTTTGGTAAATATTTGATAACAAAGCGCACTATATAGAGCGAACAACTAGATTATGGTCGCGTTTGGTCACATCAATGGCCTAACATCACCAACAATACATTCTCTTAACTATAATCGTTTAAGTTAAAGAGATGTCACAAAGAACACAGAGAACTTGCAAACCTCTGATTCAAAAAAGTCTTCGTAAATGTCGTGCGTGAGATGGTAGCATGATGATTGGAATGACAGCCAGCCATCCGGACAACAGTTGGGGCTCTGACCTGAAATCGGATGTTCAATTAAAAAACAAGATGGTATAAAAATCGTCTTAATAATTTGAAAATAAAACGTTGATGTTATTTTCTAATGTTACAATGGAAACTACAGGGACAAGCCTTGTATTCCAATTCTTACTGTGGTATTCAGATAGCCAATCTGCAATCAATCACAGACTCAACAGACAGCACCATCGGTCCGCATAGATATGTGCATATATCAATAAAAGTCGGGGCTTTTGCCTTGGAACGGTTAACACACAACGAACACGTTCATGGAATGTTTAATTGCAATTTAACATGAAACCAAGATTTGGAAATCATTTGTATAGCAACTGTTATTTGTATTTGAAATTCTTAAAATCATAAAAATACTCGTCTTAATGCATATGGCGCTGAACTGCTTTTTTATGGTGTTATATGAACTAGTTTTTATGGTGTTATATGAACTAGTTTTTTATGGTGTTACATGAACTAGTTTTTATATGTTGACGATAGTTATAGTTTATCTCAAAATTTACATTTAAATGATTCCATGCCAATGCTTTGATAAGTAGTGTAATTAAAGGAAAAACTACCAACCTGAAACTAAAATGCCACTCAAACAGATAAAAGCAATCCCAAGCCAAGACATCCTCTTAGTTTAGACACTTGACTTGTATGTTTGTAAATTCTCTGAGTGTTCTCATAAAATAGCTGTTTATTGTCATAGATCTTGACACTGTAGCAGACTTATCTATCGACAACTATGGTATCAGTCTCAGCCAACATTTCAATGACCTCCTTGACTACAAAAGTATATACTTAATAAGTATCAGTATTAAACATATTTATCTTACAATGATTGTGAAACAAGTTACATGTATAGCAACACTATTTCAATAGTGCAGTGGTTAGCCCGATCTCTTCTAATCGATGCGTCCCGGGACCGATTTTGGTTTGTGGTCATCTAGCCGATCAAGTGGGTTAATTCGGGTACTCCGGTTTCCCACACAATCAAATACCACAATCGCACCACAAGCAAGTAACAAACTATCTTGATCAATAAAATGGCCTGAATTAAGTTTTTGGTTTAACATTTCCGTAAACTACATACTATGCTATCAATTTATATTGAAAAGTTCAACAGTCTTAACCTTTATTTCATATGAAAGAATAGCAGGTGCAGTATTCACATAACTCCTTAAGTAATTACTAACTTAAGTCACTTTTCGAATTCTAGTATCTCTTAAGTTTTATGAAATAGAAAATAATGAATCCCAAAACTCATCATTTTCATTGACATTATTGAAAAAAAAACAATAACCTTAAATGTTAAAAAATCCTATACATTTCTATTAATTTGATTTTGAAACATTTATGAAATTGCCTTAAGTTAGGAAATTATTGAAGATGCTTTATGTATTCGGCCCCAGGTCATACAACTTCTTATGCTTAAATGTGACACTTCGCTTACATTTTGCATTCCTTTCTTAAAGCTTCTTATCTTAGGACATTTAAGTTTTTCATAAAGTGAACGAAAAGTTAAGACGAATGTGTCTGAAATAGATAAGAATAATTCTCTAGTAGTTTGTAAGTGTCCATCATCTAAAAATAAAAGCAGCTTATCTGTGTAAAATGTTATTTGAATTCCCCATCTTAAACATTTAATTACAGCATATATTATTAGCTTGCATTTGAAAGCATGAATAACAGAAATCGAATTATTTATTTCCGAATTTATTGTTAAACCCATCTTTTAGGACATGATATTTTACTGTGTAAGGTCAACTTATCTAGATCACATGTTGAACCCACATTTCAAATATTGAAAGATAAGGCTTACACAATAAGGTTTCATTTTCGTTCGTTAGTTATAGATATTATAACTACAATCATAATGTTATAACTATGCAAAATGAATTGGATATTTAGAACAATAATTTTCGCCGCCCTCTCTAGCGGTAAGCAACGCAAACATTCACACATTAGGACTTCATTGACACTGTGTTATATTGGTTAAGCACATTGGGTCGATTGTTCAGAACTTTATTCAAGTTGATTATTGTGATTTATAAAACCTGATTTTTTGGTGTTGTGCTCATTTATTTAAAGTGACACTGTTATTCAAAATTAATACATACATAACAAACATCAATTTTAAATGTTAAATATTTAACTACTTAATTACTAATAATGCATTTATGGAAAGTTTTAATTACTGATAACAATATTGTGACCGTGTATCTAATAGCAGAAAGCGCAAAAATATTAAATGATTGGTGAATGCTAAAAGATTTAATGTGGTCTACTATAGTCTCAAAAGGTAGAAATACCGTGTTTAAAATGCTCATTTCTTTCAAATTAAACTCGAAATCCTTTAAAAGAACCATTTATTTATCCTTTTTGAAATATGAAAACAATATTATTAATTGTGGTAAATCTTGATTGGGAGTAAGAGTGCATCTTTAAATAAAACAGGTTCTGCTGAATTAGATGTCCCTAATCTTGTTAAAAACTACAGATCAAAAGAGTTTCCATTAAACTTCTACAGCAGAAACTATTTGAAAGTTAACAACGATGACGTTAACAACGTTGTTAACTTTAACACAGTTCTGAACAGTAGGCACAATATACTGACCTTAAGTACACAACCTGTCAATATAAATACATTTTCAATATCCAGAATTGGAACGGTAGAACAAAGTCTTTCTCTGCGTTGTATTGAAAAGTATCACCCCCCAGAACCGAATACATAGGCTTTGACATTCGGAACACCTCGGCCATTTTCCACCGAAAACATCTTCGTATGTATGCCGATACATCTGTAGAAGTAGAACTTATTATTGTAAATAAGTTTTAATTCATTGTAGTGTTTTTACGTGTATTTTGTTTAACTAACTTTAAATAGATTTCCAGTGAAGTGTTTTCTGCATTAATTAGTATGAATCCCAAGAGTAAAGTCATTAATTTTAACTGCTAAATTGAAATAACTACGCGATCTACTTGCAGCGCAGCTAAATTTAAAGATTTCTGACATAGTAAACCGTCAATATACATCCGAGGTTGTTTCCGATGTGAAATGGCCGAAGGGTTCCGAATGAGGTTTTAAATTTGATATGGGGGATGGGCATCTTATTACAAAGGGCGTAAACTATCATCGCATATTTGTTGCGTTTAAAAAAGTTGTGGCAAACTCTGCATGCAGCGTCATCGACCATATTAAGGTCGGGGCAACCTCAAATCAACCTCGATTGACTGCGCTTTTAAAAAATCTTACTCGTGGTTACAGTCGCGATGGCTTGGACGCGAATAAGGAACATCCTTGATGAATTGAGAAGAACAACACAACAGCAGTTTTAAAAGCGAACAGTTTTCTTTCGAAATGGAGCTAAACGACAATGCTACATACATGTACACATAGAGTAACGGTAGTTTGATCGAGTGTATGAGGAATTCAAGACTTATACTGTTAATCATTAAACAGGTATCTACGGCTTGGAATGCTACACGTGCGCGTCTGAGACGACGGCGGACAGCTGCACGCAACAGACAACATGTGCTTACGGCGAGGTAAGCAGACACATTCCCAAACTGAACCGCGATCAATTATAGTATACATAACTGGTTATATTGTCACTTTGGTCACAAAGCATTTTTGAACAATGTGTGCATGCACACTAAATATTAAGTGCACATCAATTATCCCTGTGGTTCAACTGACCGTTACAGGGCCACATACCAAATATATAATTAATGATAACGACGGTAGCATTTATGTGAATTAATTGTGATGTGTAGAATATGTTGTGACCATGTGGTCTCCCTCACAGGTGTTCGTCACATAGCTTGAACATCAAAATACTGCTCTTCGTTTAGATTATAACAATTCAAAAAATCATAAATATCTTCGAGTTTTATTAAAAGAGATTCTCTCTCTATATATGATCTATTAAGGACAAGATAAAAGTGTCCAGAAACCCCCACAACAACAGCTGTTCTTCTTTCACTTTCGCCCGTTTGTTTATTTGAGTTTATCAAGGTCTGCCCGTGCCTATTGGCTGCTCGCCGCGACGCCACCGTGGCCTAAATTGTTTTAAATTTCTATAATTAACATGCGATAGAAGTGACAGCATTTTGCAATCAAATTCAGACATTGGAAGACTTCAAGAAACATAGTGAGATACAAGACATCCAGGTGCGATACCCTAGCTCTTTGCGAATTGACATCTTAGTTCTTTAATGTGCTCGGTGTAAAGCACCGATACACGGGATACAACTCCTGGGTTAACCAGTATTGAGTACACAAAATTTCCCAGTACAACCCTTTAAATGCCTTTAAATGCCGAGAGCTAGGCAAGGGCGCTGCTGTTAACATATTTTAACGTCTTTCGGTTTTGACGCGGCCGGGATTTGAATCCCCGACCTTCCGCACCGTAGCGAACGCTACCTCGACCTTCCGCAGTCGAAGCGAACGCTCTACCACAGATCAATCGGACCGATCACTTTCGTTCGACATTTGACCGTCATCAATATATGACATTAACGTTGTAAAAATTGATTTCATTGGTCAGCAATAAAACAGTCGAACGAAAGCCGTCCAATTAAAACGCTTCTTACATCTAAGACAAAACCGAGTGGGCGGTCATGGCAAAACAAATGGTGATTGACAAGATCGATTCGGATAATCACGCGTCTTATTCATCGAGTTCGCAGCTAGAGGGATGATAATTCATGTTACTTTTTGTTATGCATGCGCAAAGTCTGCAAGTCAGTCTGAATTGAACGCGTTTTTTTTCTGGTGGGGGTGGGGGGGTGAATATAGCTTGGTGTTTAAGGTTTCAGGAAGTGTAAAAATCATACGATTGAAGCAAAAAAATGACATTGTCTAGGGCATCTGTTCTTTTGGGGATTTCATGAAGTTTTGACTTTGTCTATTATTTCTATACATTGCAATGACATATAACTACCTTTTAAACAATTAAAAAAGGACCACAGCGTCGTATATTTATTGTCCATTCTGTGTGATAGACACATGTGGTCGCTGTGCCTTGAAATTTAATTACATTTCCCTGGGGTTTTCTCTAGAAATATAGTGATTGTCATATTGCATAAGCCGCATGACATTATGGCGTCATGTTTATTTCTTCCTGCCCCCTCATTCGTCAAATGAAAACAACTTTTCAAATTGAAATGTTCTTGAACTTTGAATGCTTGTGCGCGATCTTGCAAATTTAAGAATCTTAAAATGCGATAATTTTACATGCTTCACGGAAATGTAAGTTCATGGCAAATTTGCACCCGAGCTTTATACTTAATGTACGCACAAGCCATTTGTTTCAAGTTTTAAATGGTTAAATGTCTGGTGCGAATTCCTCGGCTTGTCTACTTTACTATTTCCATGTAACCATATTGTCTCGGATTCGTACAACAAGCAGTGTTATTTCTATTGAATTATCAGTCCCTGTAATTTCATCTCGAATTCAAATAAGCAGCAGAGTCATTGCTATTGGGTTAAGGCCTGTAGTATCGTATAACAAGCAGGGTCATTGCTATTGGGTTAGTCCCTGTAGTATCGTATAACAAGCAGAGTCATTGCTATTGGGTCAGCCCCTGTAGTATCGTATAATAAGCAGAGTCATTGCTATTGGGTAAGTCCCTTTAGTATCGTATAACAAACAGAGTAACTGCTATTGGGTTAGTCCCTGTAGTATCGTATAACAAGCAGAGCCATTGCTATTGGGTTAGTCCCTGTAGTATCGTATAACAAGCAGAGCCATTGCTATTGGGTTAGTCCCTGTAGTATCGTATAACAAGCAGAGTCATTGCTATTGGGTTAGTCCCTGTAGTATCGTATAACAAGCAGAATCATTGCTATTGGGTTAAGGCCTGTAGTATCGTATAACAAGCAGGGTCATTGCTATTGGGTTAGTCCCTGTAGTATCGTATAACAAGCAGAGTCATTGCTATTGGGTTAAGGCCTGCAGTATCGTATAACAAGCAGGGTCATTGCTATTGGGTTAGCCCCTGTAGTATCGTATAACAAACAGAGTCACTGCTATTGGGTTAGTCCCTGTAGTATCGTATAACAAGCAGAGTCATTGCTATTGGGTTAATCCCTGTAGTATCGTATAACAAGAAGAGTCATTGCTATTGGGTTAGTCCCTGTAGTATCGTATAAAAGCAGAGTCATTGTTATTGGGTTACTCCCTGTAGTATCGTATAACAAGCAGAGTCATTGCTATTGGGTTAGTCCCTGTAGTATCGTATAACAAGCAGAGTCATTGCTATTGGGTTAGTCCCTGTAGTATCGTATAACAAGCAGGGTCATTGCTATTGGGTTAGTCCCTGTAGTATCGTATAACAAGCAGAGTCATTGCTATTGGGTTTGTCCCTGTAGTATCGTATAACAAGCAGAGTCATTGCTATTGGGTTAATCCCTGTAGTATCGTATAACAAGAAGAGTCATTGCTATTGGGTTAGTCCCTGTAGTATCGTATAAAAGCAGAGTCATTGTTATTGGGTTACTCCCTGTAGTATCGTATAACAAGCAGAGTCATTGCCATTGGGTTAGTCCCTGTAGTATCGTATAACAAGCAGAGCCATTGCTATTGGGTTAGTCCCTGTAGTATCGTATAACAAGCAGAGCCATTGCTATTGGGTTAGTCCCTGTAGTATCGTATAACAAGCAGAGTCTTTGCTATTGGGTTAGTCCCTGTAGTATCGTATAACAAGCAGAGTCATTGCTATTGGGTTAGTCCTTGTAGTATCGAATAACAAGCAGAGTCATTGTTATTGGATAAGTGCCTGTAGTATCTTATAACTAGCAGAGTCATTTCTATTGGGTTAGTCCCTGTGGTATCGTATAACAAGCAGAGTCATTGTTATTGGGTAAGTCCCTGTAGTATCGTATAACAAGCAGAGTCATTGCTATTGGGTTAGTCCCTATAGTATCGTATAACAGCAGAGTCATTGCTATTGGGTTAGTCCCTGTAGTATCGTATAACAAGCAGAGTCATTGCTATTGGGTTAGTCCCTGTAGTGTCGTATAACAAGCAGAGTCATTGCTATTGGGTTAGTGCCTGTAGTATCGTATAACAAGCAGAGTAATTTCTATTGGGTTAGTGCCTGTAGTATCGTATAACAAGCAGGGTAATTGCTATTGGGTTAGTCCCTGTAGTGTCGTATAACAAGCAGGGTCATTGCTATTGGGTTAGTCCCTGTAGTATCGTATAACAAGCAGAGTCATTGCTATTGGGTTAGTCCCTGTAGTATCGTATAACAAGCAGAGTCATTGCTATTGGGTTAGTCCCTGTAGTAATGTATAACAAGCAGAGTCATTGCTATTGGGTAAGTGCTTGTAGTTTCGTATAACAAGCAGAGTCCCTGCTATTGGGTTAGTGCCTGTAGTATCGTATAACAAGCACAGTCCCTGCTATTGTGTTAGTCCCTGTAGTGTTGTATAACAAGCAGAGTCACTGCTATTGGGTGAGTGCCTGTAGTATCGTATAACAAGCAGAGTCATTGCTATTGGGTTAGTCCCTGTAGTATCGTATAACAGCAGGGTCATTGCTATTGGGTTAGTCCCTGTAGTATCGTGTAACAAGCAGAGTCATTGCTATTGGGTTAGTCCCTGTAGTGTCGTATAACAGCAGAGCCATTGCTTTTGGGTTAGTCCCTGTAATATCGTATAAAAAGCAGGGTCATTGCTATTGGGTTAGTCCCTGTTGTGTCGTATAACAAGCAGTGTCATTGCTATTGGGTTAGTCTCTGTAGTGTCGTATAACAAGCAGAGTCATTGCTATTGGGTTAGTCCCAGTAGAATCGTATAAAAAACAGGGTCATTGCTATTGGGTTAGTCCTAGTAGTATCGTATAACAAGCAGAGTCATTGCTATTGGGTTAGTCCCTGTGGTATCATATAACAAGCAGAGTCATTGCTATTGGGTTAGTCCCTGTAGTATCGTATAACAAGCAGAGTCATTGCTATTGGGTCAGCCCCTGTAGTATCGTATAATAAGCAGAGTCATTGCTATTGGGTTAGTCCCTGTAGTATCGTATAACAAACAGAGTAACTGCTATTGGGTTAGTCCCTGTAGTATCGTATAACAAGCAGAGCCATTGCTATTGGGTTAGTCCCTTTAGTATCGTATAACAAGCAGAGTCATTGCTATTGGGTTAGTCCCTGTAGTATCGTATAACAAGCAGAATCATTGCTATTGGGTTAAGGCCTGTAGTATCGTATAACAAGCAGGGTCATTGCTATTGGGTTAGTCCCTGTAGTATCGTATAACAAACAGAGTCACTGCTATTGGGTTAGTCCCTGTAGTTTCGTATAACAAGCAGAGTCATTGCTATTGGGTTAATCCCTGTAGTATCGTATAACAAAAAGAGTCATTGCTATTGGGTTAGTCCCTGTAGTATCGTATAAAAGCAGAGTCATTGTTATTGGGTTACTCCCTGTAGTATCGTATAACAAGCAGAGTCATTGCTATTGGGTTAGTCCCTGTAGTATCGTATAACAAGCAGAGTCATTGCTATTGGGTTAGTCCCTGTAGTATCGTATAACAAGCAGAGTCATTGCTATTGGGTTAGTCCCTGTAGTATCGTATAACAAGCAGAGTCATTGCTATTGGGTTAGTCCCTGTAGTATCGTATAACAAGCAGAGTCATTGCTATTGGGTTAATCCCTGTAGTATCGTATAACAAGAAGAGTCATTGCTATTAAGTTAGTCCCTGTAGTATCGTATAAAAGCAGAGTCACTGTTGTTGGGTTACTCCCTGTAGTATCGTATAACAAGCAGAGTCATTGCTATTGGGTTAGTCCCTGTAGTATCGTATAACAAGCAGAGCCATTGCTATTGGGTTAGTCCCTGTGGTATCGTATAACAAGCAGAGCCATTGCTATTGGGTTAGTCCCTGTAGTATCGTATAACAAGCAGAGTCATTGCTATTGGGTTAGTAACTGTAGTATCGTATAACAAGCAGAGTCATTGCTATTGGGTGAGTCCTTGTAGTATCGAATAACAAGCAGAGTCATTGTTATTGGATTAGTGCCTGTAGTATCTTATAACAAGCAGAGTCATTTCTATTGGGTTAGTCCCTGTGGTATCGTATAACAAGCAGAGTCATTGCTATTGGGTTAGTCCCTGTAGTATCGTATAACAAGCAGAGTCATTGCTATTGGGTTAGTCCCTGTAGTAATGTATAACAAGCAGAGTCATTGCTATTGGGTAAGTGCTTGTAGTATCGTATAACAAGCAGAGTCCCTGCTATTGGGTTAGTGCCTGTAGTATCGTATAACAAGCAGAGTCATTGCTATTTGGTTAGTCCCTGTAGTATCGTATAACAAGCAGAGTCATTGCTATTGGGTTAGTCCCTTTAGTATCGTATAACAGCAGAGTCATTGCTATTGGGTTAGTCCCTGTAGTATCGTGTAACAAGCAGAGTCATTGCTATTGGGTTAGTCCCTGTAGTATCGTATAACAAGCAGAGTCATTGCTATTGGGTTAGTCCCTGTAGTATCGTATAACAAGCAGAGTCATTGCTATTGGGTTAATCCCTGTAGTATCGTATAACAAGCAGAGCCATTGCTATTGGGTTAGTCCCTGTAGTATCGTATAACAAGCAGAGCCATTGCTATTGGGTTAGTCCCTGTAGTATCGTATAACAAGCAGAGCCATTGCTATTGGGTTAGTCCCTGTAGTATCGTATAACAGCAGAGCCATTGCTATTGGGTTAATCCCTGTAGTATCGTATAACAAGCAGAGTCATTGCTATTGGGTTAGTCCCTGTAGTATCGTAAAACAAGCAGAGCCATTGCTATTGGGTTAATCCCTGTAGTATCGTATAACAAGCAGAGTCATTGCTATTGGGTTAGTCCCTGTAGTATCGTATAACAAGCAGAGTCATTGCTATTGGGTTAGTCCCTGTAGTATCGTATAACAAGCAGAGTCATTGCTATTGGGTTAGTCCCTGTAGTATCGTATAACAGCAGAGCCATTGCTTTTGGGTTAGTCCCTGTAGTATCGTATAAAAAGCAGGGTCATTGCTATTGGGTTAGTCCCTGTAGTGTCGTATAACAAGCAGAGTCATTGCTATTGGGTTAGTCTCTGTAGTGTCGTATAACAAGCAGAGTCATTGCTATTGGGTTAGTCCCTGTGGTATCGTATAACAAGCAGAGTCTTTGCTATTGGGTTAGTCCCAGTAGTATCGTATAAAAAGCAGGGTCATTGCTATTGGGTTAGTCCCAGTAGTATCGTATAACAAGCAGAGTCATTGCTATTGGGTTAGTCCCTGTAGTATCGTATAACAAGCAGAGTCATTGCTATTGGGTTAGTCCCTGTAGTATCGTATAACAAGCAGAGCCATTGCTATTGGGTTAGTCCCTGTAGTATCGTATAACAGCAGAGCCATTGCTATTGGGTTAATCCCTGTAGTATCGTATAACAAGCAGATTCATTGCTATTGGGTTAGTCCCTGTAGTATCGTATAACAAGCAGAGTCATTGCTATTGGGTTAGTCCCTGTAGTATCGTATAACAAGCAGAGTCATTGCTATTGGGTTAGTCCCTGTAGTATCGTATAACAAGCAGAGTCATTGCTATTGGGTTAGTCCCTGTAGTATCGTATAACAAGCAGAGTCATTGCTATTGGGTTAGTCCCTGTAGTATCGTATAACAGCAGAGCCATTGCTTTTGGGTTAGTCCCTGTAGTATCGTATAAAAAGCAGGGTCATTGCTATTGGGTTAGTCCCTGTAGTGTCGTATAACAAGCAGAGTCATTGCTATTGGGTTAGTCCCTGTAGTGTCGTATAACAAGCAGAGTCATTGCTATTGGGTTAGTCCCTGTGGTATCGTATAACAAGCAGAGTCTTTGCTATTGGGTTAGTCCCAGTAGTATCGTATAAAAAGCAGGGTCATTGCTATTGGGTTAGTCCCAGTAGTATCGTATAACAAGCAGAGTCATTGCTATTGGGTTAGTCCCTGTAGTATCGTATAACAAGCAGAGTCATTGCTATTGGGTTAGTCCCTGTGGTATCGTATAACAAGCAGAGTCATTGCTATTGGGTTAGTCCCTGTAGTATCGTATAAAAAGCAGGGTCATTGCTATTGGGTTAGTCCCAGTAGTATCGTATAACAAGCAGAGTCATTGCTATTGGGTTAGTCCCTGTGGTATCGTATAACAAGCAGAGTCATTGCTATTGGGTTAGTCCCTGTAGTATCGTATAACAAGCAGAGTCATTGCTATTGGGTTAGTCCCTGTAGTATCGTATAGCAAGCAGAGTCATTGATATTGTGTTAGTCCCAGTAGTTTCGTATAACAAGCAGAGTCATTGCTATTGGGTTAGTGCCTGTAGTATCGTATAACAAGCAGGGTCATTGCTATTGGGTTAGTCCCTGTAGTATCGTATAACAAGCAGGGTCATTGGTAATGGGTTAGTCAATGTGGTATCTTATAAAAAGCAGAGTCATTGCTATTGGGTTAGTCCCTGTAGTATCGTATAGCAAGCAGAGTCATTGATATTGGGTTAGTCCCAGTAGTATCGTATAACAAGCAGAGTCATTGCTATTGGGTTAGTGCCTGTAGTATCGTATAACAAGCAGAGTCATTGCTATTGGGTTAGTCCCAGTAGTATCGTATAAAAAGCAGGGTCATTGCTATTGGGTTAGTCCCAGTAGTATCGTATAACAAGCAGGGTCATTGCTATTGTGTTAGTCCCTGTAGTATCGTATAACAAGCAGGGTCATTGCTATTGGGTTAGTCCCTGTAGTTTCGTATAACAAGCAGAGTCATTTCTATTGGGTTAGTGCCTGTAGTATCGTATAACAAGCAGAGTCATTGCTATTTAGTTAGTCCCTGTAGTATCGTATAACAAGCAGGGTCATTGCTATTGGGTTAGTAACTGTAGTATCGTATAACAAGCAGAGTCATTGCTATTGGGTAAGTCTATGTAGTGGCGTATAACAAGCAGAGTCATTGCTATTGGGTTAGTCCCTGTGATATCGTATAACAAGCAGAGTCATTGCTATTGGGTTAGTCCCTGTAGTATCGTATAAAAAGCAGGGTCATTGCTATTGGGTTAGTCCCAGTAGTATCGTATAACAAGCAGAGTCATTGCTATTGGGTTAGTCCCTGTGGTATCATATAACAAGCAGAGTCATTGCTATTGGGTTAGTCAATGTGGTATCTTATAAAAAGCAGAGACATTGCTATTGGGTTAGTCCCTGAAGTATCGTATAGCAAGCAGAGTCATTGATATTGTGTTAGTCCCAGTAGTTTCGTATAACAAGCAGAGTCATTGCTATTGGGTTAGTGCCTGTAGTATCGTATAACAAGCAGGGTCATTGCTATTGTGTTAGTCCCTGTAGTATCGTATAACAAGCAGGGTCATTGCTATTGGGTTAGTCCCTGTAGTAATGTATAACAAGCAGAGTCATTTCTATTGGGTTAGTGCCTGTAGTATCGTATAACAAGCAGAGTCATTGCTATTGAGATAGTCCCTGTAGTATCGTATAACAAGCAGGGTCATTGCTATTGGGTTAGTAACTGTAGTATCGTATAACAAGCAGGGTCATTGCTATTGGGTTAGTCCCTGTAGTATCGTATAACAAGCAGAGTCATTGCTATTGGGTTAGTCCCTGTAGTATCGTATAACAAGCAGAGTCATTGCTATTGGGTTAGTTCCTGTAGTATCGTATAACAAGTAGAGTCATTGCTATTGGGTTAGTCCCTGTAGTATAGTATAACAAGCAGAGTAATTGCTATTGGGTTAGTCCCTGTAGTAATGTATAACAAGCAGAGTCATTGCTATTGGGTAAGTGCTTGTAGTATCGTATAACAAGCAGGGTCATTGCTATTGGGTTAGTCCCTGTAGTATCGTATAACAAGCAGGGTCATTGCTATTGGGTTAGTCCTTGTAGTATCGTATAACAAGCATAGTCATTGCTATTGGGTTAGTGCCTGTAGTATCGTATAACAAGCAGAGTCATTGCTATTGGGTTAGTGCCTGTAGTATCGTATAACAAGCAGAGTCATTGCTATTGGGTTAGTCCCTGTAGTATCGTATAACAAGCAGAGTCATTGCTATTGGGTAAGTCTATGTAGTGGCGTATAACAAGCAGAGTCATTGCTATTGGGTTAGTCCCTGTGGTATCGTATAACAAGCAGAGTCTTTGCTATTGGGTTAGTCCCAGTAGAATCGTAAAAAAAGCAGGGTCATTGCTATTGGGTTAGTCCCAGTAGTATCGTATAACAAGCAGAGTCATTGCTATTGGGTTAGTCCCTGTGGTATCATATAACAAGCAGAGTCATTGCTATTGGGTTAGTCCCTGTGGTATCGTATAACAAGCAGAGTCATTGCTATTGGGTTAGTCCCTGTAGTATCGTATAAAAAGCAGGGTCATTGCTATTGGGTTAGTCCCAGTAGTATCGTATAACAAGCAGAGTCATTTCTATTGGGTTAGTCCCTGTGGTATATATAACAAGCAGAGTCATTGCTATTGGGTTAGTCCCTGTAGTATCGTATAACAAGCAGGTCATTGCTATTGGGTTAGAACTGTAGTATCGTATAAACAAGCAGGGCCATTGCAATTTGGGTTAGTCCCAGTAGTAAGTATAACAAGCAGAGTCATTTATATTGGGTTAGTGCCTGTAGTATCGTATAACAAGCAGAGTCATGCTTGGGTTAGTCCCTGTAGTATCGTATAAAAAGCAGGGTCATTGCTATTGGGTTAGTCCCAGTAGTATCGTTATAACAAGCAGAGTCTTTCTATTGGGTTAGTGCCTGTGGTATCATATAACAAGCAGAGTCATTGCTATTGGGTTAGTCCTGTAGTATCGTATAAC